>NC_092123.1:11266877-11588295 GCF_045679555.1 Salvelinus alpinus
AGTTTTTTCCTTCTGCAAGCACACTAATAAAAAGTATGTAAGACATCTAGTGTCTTGTCTTCAGCAAGCACACTAAAAAGATTATGTAAGGGTGGTAGAGTGCCTTATTAATGTCAAAGTACAAGGCACGCCCTTCTGGTCTGCTAAACGTGACTATAAAGGCAACTTCCCTTTCCGGACTGTAGGCAACTGGAACTTTGGTAACCATTGAATATAGTATAGTTAAGTAAATTCCAAACGATTCTCTAGACGAATAGCATAACTTCTTAAAAACGCGGGTATATTAGGCCTATCATACATAACGGTATCAAGCAAATTATAAATTGAGCGTTTTAGCGACAGATGTACAAACATTGCTTGCGCATCCTGTTGGACTTTGCTATGGATGTTTGACACACACTTCAATTCGCACAAACGTTTTTGATTGTCCAACTGCTTCTTCTTTTAATAACAAGTAAGTGAAAACCATGTTGTTTTGAAGAAAAAAATGTAAATGGTTAAGAATAGTTAGTTAGCAGATAATGGACCCTAATAGATATTTATGTAGTTGGTGCTGTATATTTAAGCAATAAGGCACGAGGTGGTGTGGCATATAGTCATTGTACAGTATATTGGCCATGGGCTGTTCTTATGCACGATGCTGTAATGAACACGATGGGAGACAGAGAGCTGGTTTCAAGCGCAGGGCGCAGCAGGTGTTTATTGGAAAGGACCACAGGAGGAGGTCGGTAGATGGGTCCAGGGGCAGGCATAAGGTCATACACAGGGGTCCAAAAAAGCAACAGTACAGGCAGGGACAAGGCTAGTAACGTCCTCCGGGAGATCAGGCGATAGGTTGATAACAGGAAATCCTATTGGCTAAAGTACAGGCAGGGAATAGGCAAACGGCGTCGTTAGCGAGGCAGGCAAAAACTAATATACACGGGAGGAGTAAATTACGGGGAAACCCCGAATAGACGTGTCACAAAACAAACGATACCTCACAATGATGGGGTGCAAAGAAGTGAACTAAATAGTGTGTGATAATGACTTACATGTGTGTGAACAGGTGACAGCAAGTGCAAGCTAGCTAGCTAAATTGCCATAAATGTTTAATGCTTTACGGCCAGTCTCCAAATGAATGTAATTGGTTCAGAGTTTGTTTTGATATTTTAACCTGCGTGTCGTGATCGCGTTTGTGGGGGGACAAAATACATTAATGCACGATGGCGGTTTAGGTTCCATGTAACAGTTTTTTTTAAATGTTTGCCTAAGTGTTTCTTGCTTAGAGATTGAGATCCTCTGTTCAACTTTCATCACTCAAACTCTCCTGTTTATCATCTGGGATGCTGGCCTTCTAGGCAGAGTTCCTCTGTCCAGAGTCTGTGTTCTTTTGCCCATCTTAATCTTTTATTTTTATTGGCCAGTCTGAGATATGTTTTTTTCTTTGCAACTCTGCCTAGAAGGCCAGCATCCCAGAGTCGCCTCTTCACTATTGATGTTGAGACTGGTGTTTTGCGGGTACTATTTAATGAAGCTGCCAGTTGAGGACTTGTGAGGCGTCAGTTTCTCAAACTAGACACTCTAATGTACTTGTCCTCTTGCTCAGTTGTGCACCGGGGCCTCCCACTCCTCTTTCTATTCTGGTTAGGGACAATTTGTGCTGTTCTGTGAAGGGAGTAGTACACAGCTTTGTACGAGATCTTCAGTTTCTTGGCAATTTCTCGCATGGAATAGCCTTAATTACACAGAACAAGAATAGACTGACAAGTTTCAGAAGAAAGTGCTTTGTTTGAGAATGTAATCGAACCCACAAATGCTTAAGCTCCAGATACTCAACTAGTCTAAAGAAGGCCAGTTTAATTGGTTCTTTAATCAGGACAACAGTTTTCAGCTGTGCTAACATAATTGCAAAATAGTTTTCTAATGATCATGGGCCTCTGTACGCCTATGTAGATATTCCATAAATCTGACGTTTCCAGCTACAATAGTCATTTACAACATTAACAATGTCGACACTGTATTTTTGATCAATTTGATGGTATTTTAATGGACAAAAAAATTGAAATGGCCTTGTTTTAGAAAGAAAAGCTAAGTGATGAAACCAAGGTTGGAACTCTTTGGCCTGAATGCCAAGCGTCACATCTGGAGGAAACCTGGCACCATCCCTACGGTGAAGCATGGTGATGGCAGCATCATGCTGTCTTTTTTTCCCCCAGCGGCAGGGACTGGTAGACTAGTCAGGATCGAGGCAAAGATGAACAGAGCAAAGTACAGAGAGATCCTTGATGAAAACCTGCTCCAGAGCACTCTGGACCTCAGAATGTGGTGTTGGTTCACCTTCCAACAGGACAACGACCCTAAGCAGACAGCCAAGACAATGCAGGATTGGCTTCGGGACAAGTCTCTTTCAACAAGAAGTAACTGTGACAACATTGATCAAATCAAATCAAATGTTAGTCACATGCGCCGAATACAACCTTACAGTGAAATGTTTACTTACAAGCCCCTAACCAACAGTGCAGTTAAAAAATATATATGGATAAGAGCTAAAAGTAACAAGTAATTAAAGGGCGGCAGCAAAAAATAACAATATATACGGGGGGGTGCCAGTACAGTCAATGTGGCCAGTTGAGGTAGTATGTACATGTGGGGGGGCAGCAATGCAAATAGTCTGGGTAGCCATTTGACCAGATGTTCAGGAGTCTTATGGTTTGGGGGTAGAAGTTGTTTAGAAGCCTCTTGGACCTAGACTTGGCGCTCCGGTACCGCTTGCCGTGCGGTAGCAGAGAGAACAGTCTATGACTAGGGTGGCTGGAGTCTTTGACAATTTTTAGGGCCTTCCTCCGACACCGCCTGGTATAGAGATCCTGGATGGCAGGAAGCTTGGCCCCAGTGATGTACTGGGCCATTCGCACTACCCTCTGTTGTGCCTTGCGGTCAGAAGCCAAGCATTTGTCATACCAGGCAGTGATGCAACCAGTCAGGATGCTCTCGATGGTGCAGCTGTAGAACCTTTTGAGGATCTGAGGACCCATGCCAAATCTTTTCAGTCTCCTGAGTGGGAATAGGTTTTGTCGTGCCCGCTTAACGACTGTTTTGGTGTGATCCTAAGCATTTTTTGTTGTAACTTTCCCATTGAGAAAAATCCACAATCCACCCCGCCAAAGAAAGCATGGATCTGGTGCTTCTCTGAAATGCCACCAGATCCGTGATCGCGCCCGCACTCGGCATGCTGTATATAAAATTCCACCAGAGCCATAGAATGGCCGAATTACCACAACGCCCAGCCTCCACAAACACCTTGAAAACTTGCTCTATACAGTAATATTTTGGTTCTTAAGGTTGTGGGAATGTTCCCTGATCATTGCACCAATCTTCCCTGAAGGTTCAAATGGATGGTTTTCTTAACATTCTTTGAACGTTCTCCTTTGGCTGTATTGAAGGTAGTAGGGAACGTTCGTGGAATGTTACAAAGTTAGGAACGCTCTCTGAAGGTTACAGATTTTGGAACATTCTGGGAATGTTCTCTGAAGATTACAAAGTAAGGAACTCAATAAATGTTCCCATAGATGGTTTTCTTAACTTTCTCATAAATGCATGAATTAAACAAAATATATTGACCATTTTATTTAGATGTGCACACACACACACACACACAGGATTACACAATTAAATATAAACAATTAACACATTTATAATTTCAACAATTCATTTTTTCAAACGGGTTCAGAGAAATCTGCAATCTGATTGGCATACACACACACCGGATTACCCAATTGTTTGGACACCATCTATGGTACAGGGGAGTCAAAGGCTCACTCCTCTACAACCTCCACTGCAACCCTCTCCACAACCTGTAAAACAAACAAAGAGTTCTTAATTAGATAAGTACTATTATCAGGGTTCTTACGGGCATTGTATCTTTCCCAAAAATTTAGCATTGGGCATTGATATTCAACTTATGTTATTATAAAGAAAGGTATGACTGATAAAATGTGTTCAGTGCTCTTTGACCAGAAAATCTGAAATCATATGCTATTGCTGGGTTTTAAATACAAACCAGAATGAAAAAAATATATAACTCAATCCAATGCTTTAAAGTCAATGATGAGGTGTGCTATTAGTGCACACTTAGGGAGGTAAAGCAGAGTTTCTTAAACTGTGGGTTGGGACCCAAAGTGGGCCCAAAGTGAGAGGTAGGTCACAAGTTAATACATTTATAATCACTTACAGTTGAAGTTGGAAGTTTACATACACTTAGGTTGGAGTCATTAAAACGTGTTTTTCAACCACTCCACACTTTCTTGTTAACAAACTATAGTTTTGGCAAGTCGGTTAGGACATCTACTTTGTGCATGACACAAGTCTTTTTTCCAACAATTGTTTACAGACATATTTCACTTATAATGCACGATCACAAGTCTACTGGGTCAGAAATGTACATACACTTAAGTTGACAGTGCCTTTAAAGAGCTTGGAAAATTCTAGAAAATGATGTCATGGCTTTAGAAGCTTCTGATAGGCTAATTGACATAATTTGAGTCAATTGGAGGTGTACCTGTGGATGTATTTCAAGGCCTACCTTCAAACTCAGTGCCTCTTTGCTTGACATCATGGGGAAATCAAAAGAAATCAGCCAAGACTTCAGAAAAAAATTGTAGACCTCCACAAGTTCATCCTTGGGAGCAATTTCCAAACACCTGAAAGTACCACGTTTATCTGTACAAACAATAGTATGCAAGTATAAACACCATGGGATCACGCAGCCGTCAAACCGCTTAGGAAGGAGACGCGTTCTGTCCCCTAGAGATGAATGTACTTTGGTGTGAAAAGTACAAATCAATCCCAGAACAACAGCAAAGGACCTTGTGAAGACAAATCATTTCACAGAGAACACACACACACACAAAGGTGATGCTGTATCTGTCAGAAAGCAGACTAGGAGCAGGACCTCAGCAGAACCCCGATTGGGAAAGAAGGTCACCACCTGGGCCAAATTATTGTCACTGACTATTTGTATATTTTCTGTGTAGCAGTGACATTGGTTGTGATGACAGTGGGTCAAACCAAATGCTAGCCAAAAGCAAGGGGATGGGACAGGGATAGGGATACGCAGTGACTTTTTAGATGGGACAGCAAATAGGCATTTTGCCATCATAGCCGGTGGTAGTCGTGAAATATACTGAACAAAAATATAAACGCAATATGCTACAATTTTAAAGATTTTACTGAATTCCAGTTCATATAAGAAATCAGTCAATTGAAATAAATTCCTTAGGCTCTAATTTAGGGATTTCACATGACTGGGCAGGTGTGTAGTCATGGGTGGCAACTGTGAGGGCTGCGGCACACCCACTTGGGTGGTTAGCTAACATTCCACTCCTTGCCACTCCTGTCATTTGTCAAAGACAGGAGTGGCAAGGAGTGGAATGTGATTGCTGAACGGAGACTGCAACCAGGATGGACAACTGCCCGGAATGCGGTATTAACCAATCGGCATCCAGGATTAGACACACTCGTTGTATAATACAAATGAGAAGAAACCAAATTGCTCGAGCTCATAGGATTAATTGTTATCAATTTATTAAATCATGCATTATATTTTGTTGTTTGATAAGGAATCAAGACAGACTAGTAGAAATAACTAGGCCTAGATGACATGTAGAAACCAGCTCCCCAAAAACAAACATTCCCACAACTTTAGAGAACGGTCCCTTAAGAGTCTCACTAAGTTATAACCTATCATTTTCAAAGGAATGTTTCTGTGACGTGCAAGGACTATTTCCAATAGACCATTCTCTTAATGTCAAACAGAACTTACCCAGGACATGCAAAATAGGTTCTCAGGAGGTTTTTGATAAATAACAGAATGTTCCCAAAACTAGCAGAAAACTGGACACTCAAACATCAGGGGAACGTTATGCGTAACGTTACAAAATTTCTCCCTAGAATTGTTAGCTGGGTTGTTAAGCATGCATAGGGCAGGGGTAATCAAATACTGTTTGAGAAGGTCAAGTCACACAAATGTCCTCGCTGCCCTAGGGCCTGTATATTGTCCACATATACAGTTGAAGTCGGAAGTTTACATAAACTTATTTGGTGTCATTAAAACTCGTTTTTCCAACAACTCCACAAATTTCTTGTCAACAAACTATAGTGTTGGCAAGTCGGTTAGGACATCTACTTTGTGCATGACACAAGTCTTTTTTCCAACAATTGTTTACAGACCTATTATTTCACTTATAATTCAGTGTATCACAATTCCACTGGGTCAGAAATGTACATACACTAAATTGACAGTGCCTTTTAAAGAGCATGGAAAATTCTAAAAAAGATGATGTCATGGCTTTAGAAGCTTCTGATAGGCTAATTTACATAATTTGAGTCAATTGGAGGTGTACCTGTGGATGTATTTCAAGGCCTACCTTCAAACTCAGTGCCTCTTTGCTTGACATCATGGGGAAATCAAAAGAAATCAGCCAAGACTTCAGAAAAAAAATTGTAGACCTCCACAAGTTCATACTTGGGAGCAATTTCCAAACACCTGAAGGTACCACGTTTATCTGTACAAACAATACTATGCAAGTATAAACACCATGGGATCACGCAGCCGTCAAACCGCTCAGGAAGGAGACGCGTTCTGTCCCCTAGAGATGAATGTACTTTGGTGCGAAAAGTGCAAATCAATCCCAGAACAACAGCAAAGGACCTTGTGAAGATGCTGGAGGAAACAGGTACAAAAGTATCTATATCCACAGTAAAACGAGACCTATATCGACATAACCTGAAAGGCTGCTCAGCAAGGAAGAAGCCACTGCTCCAAAACCGCCATAAAAAAGCCAGACTACGGTTTGCAAATGCACATGGGGACAAAGATCGTACTTTTTGGAAAAATGTCCTCTGGTCTGATGAAACAAAAATAGAACTGTTTGGCCATAATGACCATCGTTATGTTTGGAGGAAAAAGGGGGAGGCTTGCATGCCGAAGAACACCATCCCAACTGTGAAGATGGCAGCATCATGTTGTGGGGTTGCTTTGCTGCAGGAGGGACTGGTGCACTTCACAAAATAGATGGCATAATGAGGTAGGAAAATTATGTGTATATATTGAAGCAACATCTCAAGACATCAGTCAGGAAGTTAAAGCTTGGTCGCAAATGGATCTTCCAAATGGACAATGACCCCTAGAATACTTCCAAAGTTTTGGCAAAATAGCTTCAGGACAACAAAGTCAAGGTATTGGTGTGGACATCACAAAGCCCTGACCTCAATCCCATAGAAAATTTTAGGGCAGAACTGAAAAAGCGTGTGCGAGCAAGGAGGCCTACAAACCTGACTCAGTTACACCAGCTCTGTCAGGAGGAATGGGCCAAAATTCACCCAACTTATTGTGGGAAGCTTGTGGAAGGCTACCTGAAACGTTTGACCCAAGTTAAACAGTTCAAAGGCAATGCTACCAAATACTAATTGAGTGTATGTAAACTTCTGCCCCACTGAGAATGTGATGAAAGAAATAAAAACTGAACAAAATCATTCTATTATTCTGACATTTCACATTCTTAAAATAAAGCCGGGATTCTAACTGACTTTAAGACAGGGAATTGTTACTAGGATTAAATGTTAAGAATTGTGAAAAACGGAGTTTAAATGTATTTGGCTAAGGTGTACGTCAACTTCCGACTTCAACTGTAGGTGTATTATTCTGTGCTTGAGAAAGCCTCTGAGGTATATGCCTCTCCTTGTCGTAGGCACAGCAATGTGTGACATACATACTTTTGGTATGAGACTAAATAAACTGTGCCACTTGTACCCTATTTTAGGCCTACTTCATATACCAGTTCCAATTCTGTCTCCTTGTGGCTAAAAAGTGGTGTGCTTGCAATTGTTTTTCAGAACAATGAGGATCCTCTTCAGAATCCAACGCCGCTGTAGATGGTCCCTTGTCATTGGGACTGCGTTGTTGATTGGCGTCCTCAGACTATTGCGCATGAACCACACAGACAGGCACTGGAACACTTCTCCCTCTGGCCCGCCACCACAGTCACAGTCCACTGTGGATGTTTTCAAGTGCTCCCTGAATGACACCGTGAACAACATTTCATCCTCTATCCCACCTACCCACCGTAACTTCCTCATGTACAAACACTGCAGGACATTCTCCCGCCTGCTGTCTCCTATACCCTGTCAGAAAGACCTCTTTCTCCTGCTGGCAGTTAAGTCCACAGCCATCCAGGTTGATCGCAGGTCTGCACTTCGGAACACATGGGGGAAGAAGGGATATGTTCAGGGTAAAAAGGTGAAACTATTGTTCCTAGTAGGTAAGTCTTCAGACACAATACAGGGTTACCCGCTGCAGCAGGTACTGGAGTGGGAGAGCAGAGAGTTTGGGGACATCCTGCAGTGGGATTTTGACGACAGTTTTTTCAACCTGACCCTAAAGGAGGTCCACTTCCTCAAATGGTTCAGCCTGGAGTGCCGCTGGGCACACTATGTGTTCAAAGGGGACGATGATGTTTTTGTTCACACCAGCAATCTGGTGGAATATGTTATGGACAACAAGCCCTCTGAGCAACTGTATGCTGGGAACATCATGTCTGGCTATCCAGTCCGGGACAAACAAAGTAAATATTTCATACCAGTGGAGATGTACCCCGACAAGCCGTATCCTCTATACGCTGGGGGTGGGGGCTACCTGATGTCAAATCAGACTGTGCTGAGTCTGGAAGTGGCAGCGTCCAGCATTGACCTGTTCCCCATTGATGATGTCTTTGTGGGCTTGTGCCTACAGAAGATGAACATCACGCTGACGCACCACTCTGGCTTTAAGACCTTTGGGCTCGAACAGGGGGTGACACACTTCAACCCCTGCATTTACAGGGAGCTCATGGTGGTGCACAAACTGAATCCCACAGAGATGTGGACAATGTGGTCTCTACAGCGGGACCCAAAGCTGCAATGCTTTACATCAAGGACGTGAGACATCAGGCATCGTGTGTGTATATCATGCTGTGCTTATCTGTCTCGCTACTGTAAATTGAGAATTCCTTTCATAGATAAATTATCCTTATGAATGGTCTAAAATAGCATACTTTCCTTTACCCATACTTATATTTGAATTTGAAAGTATTCTGACATTTGGCTTCCCTTATCCTGTAAGTTCAGATCAGCACAGACAGTGTAAGATCCATTTAAGAATACTGAGATGCATATAGTGCCATTTGATACTTCTGATGAGGACTTTGTAGAATGTTTCTAGGATTATGTAAGGTTGGAAAGGAGATAGAAACTTTAAAAACTGGTATAGTGGGTTACAGAGGTATTGATGGGAAACATTAAAGCAGGACTGAACTCGAGAACAAATACAGGTTTGGCCAGAGTCTGTGGCTTCAGCATCATGAGATGGTGCCTGGAGTGCAGGCCAGCAGTGGAGAATAACGTCTATCTATGCACTTTTAGAGCCACTGGGATGCTAAACACCCTTTGGGAATAGCCACGGGAAATAGAGGTGCTGAGGGTACTGCAGCGCCCCCTGAAAAAACAAATACAGGAGTAGTAAAGGCCCAGCGCACTACTTTGTGAAAAAAATAACAATACAGAAAATATTTTTTTGTCATTTTTTTTCACAAAAGTAGTTCACTGGACCTTTACTACTCCTATATTAGGACTGCTGCGCAGGGATACTTTTTTTCTTCTCTCCAAGCAGGACCTCTCAACATCTTCCCGCAGCTATGCCTTCAGGTCACTGGCCAGGCTGGGCAGGGGTGCAGAGTTGTTTTTTTGTTTTTTTCTATTGGCAGGCCCAAAGGTTTTTAGGCAAAATAACCATATCAAAACGGAAAACTCCGTGAAAGAGGTAATATGTCAGGCCTATTGGGCCAAAATCAATGATAGCCTATTGTATAGATAAAAGAACAAAAATGAACAAAATATTTAAGAGTTCTGATTTGTTGCTTATAATTACTTTGCTACAATGACACACTTAGCTAGCTACCCACCTAATTTATTTGCTAGCATGTGCACATACTGTAATTTGAAATGTGTTTAAAAGGTTCATTTCACATGAGCTCCTGCACATGTTTTGAAACACATAATAATACCAACAAAAGAAATCCAGAAATGCCTTATTTTTTAATTTATGTATTTTCTATTTTTGTTACAGATATTTGACATTCAAAAAGTTATGTACAGAAACTCATAAGCATCATACCCTCTGTTTCCAATATTTTATATGGTCATTTAATGATGCAAACGTTGAAAGGCAACAAAAAAAAAGAACGCTAGCAAGCAGAGCATGTAAGACAGAGCACAAGCAGCCCATGCCACGATGATGAAGGGACAATTGATGCAAGAAAGCATCCATGCTTAAATGTAGAACTGTGTACATGGGGTTCCGGTACAGAGTCAATGTGCGGGGGGCACCGGTTAGTTGAGGTAATATGTACATGTAGGTAGAGGTAAAGTGACTATGCATGGATAATAAACAGAGAGTAGCAGTAGCGTAAAAATGGGGGGTGGGGACAATGCAAATAGTCCGGGTAGCCATTTGATTAGCTGTTCAAGAGTCTTATGGCTTGAGGGTGCAAGCTGTTAAGAAGCCTTTTTGACCTAGATTTCGCGTCACCTGCAATAACATTACATTTACATTTAAGTCATTTAGCAGACGCTCTTATCCAGAGCGACTTACAAATTGGTGCATTCACCTTATGATATCCAGTGGAACAACCACTTTACAATAGTGCATCTAACTCTTTTAAGGGGGGGGGGTTAGAAGGATTACTTTATCCTATCCTAGGTATTCCTTAAAGAGGTGGGGTTTCAGGTGTCTCCGGAAACATCTGCTAAACACGTGTATGTGACCAATAAATTGTATTTGATTTGAGGTCCTGGATGGCAGGAAGCTTCGTCCCAGTAATGTACTGGGCCGTATGCACTACCCTCTGTAGTGCCTTGCTGTCGGAGGCCGAGCAGTTCCATGATTTTGGAATGAGATGTTCGATGCCATTTTGTGTATCTGTTGGAGCAAGACCCTATTGAGGAGAAGTGAGTATACCGTTGGTGTGTGTGCATGAGAAGTGAAGCTCATCACAAAAGCCCAGATTCTTCTCTTCCCAGCCACACCTTCCACTCGTCATCAGTGGAATCTTCCTGTTTCTCCCAGAATCTCCCTGTTAATAAGATGGCTTTGATAGTCAGCTGTGTATGTACAGTATGTATCCATTTATTTTTCTTGATAGAGTTACTTAGAAGGAATGCAAACTTGCTTTCTTTACGACATGCTTGTGTAACGGGGTGAGTGACTGGTTGCCGGGAAGTCAGGCGCAGGAGAGCAGAGATGGGTGATAACAGGAGAACTTTAATATACACCCTGGCCCAAAGGCACAGGCGAGTTAGCACAAAGCACAACCACGGTAACATGAACCGGATTAAACAAAACAAACAAACCTAGGTTTGAAAGAAACCTAGCGCAAGCCAGCCTGTAGCGTAACACCCTACACAAAGTGTCACGACTTCAACCGAGGCAGGCTCTCCTTCCCTCGTTGTCACCGGCCTACTAGCTGCCACTGACTCTTTTTCCTCCCCCTCCTTATGTGTTTATTTGTATCACCTGTGTTCAGTTAGTTGGTAATTAGTGTGGCTTTATTAGTCAGCCAGCCCGTACGCTTCTTTGTGCGGGATTGTTCTATTGTAGCTTTTGGATTTCGGGAGTGTATATTATTATTGTGGACTGGGTTTGTTTCTCGTGTCGTTGGACCGTTGTGTATGACACCCAGTACGTCCGTGTTGGACATTTTGTTTGCCAGTTGGGCATTAAAGACTCAACATATTGAAGCTCTGCTGTTCCTGCGTCTGACTTCGCACCCCCCGACACCCAGGTCGTTACACAAAGAACAATTCCACACACAGACATGGGGGAAACAGAGGGTAATATACATTTAGTCTGATGAGGGAATGTGAACCAGGTGTGCGGGAAAACAAGACAAAACAAATGGAAAATGAAAGGTGGAGCGGCGATGGCTAGAAGACTGGTGACGTCGACCGCCGAACGCCGCCCAGACAAGAAGAGGGACCGACTTCAGCGGAAGTCATGACAGTACCCCCCCCTTGACACGCGGCTCCAGCAGCGCACCGACACTGGCCTCGGGGACGACCCGGAGGGTGAGGTGCAGGGCGATCCGGACGAAGACCGTGGAACTTCCGCAGCATAGAAGGGTCCAAAACGTCCTCCACCGGGACCCAGCATCTCTTTGAATACATACTCTCGGGGTGAAAACCCGAGGTTAGGCTGATCGAGACCCCCAGACGTTCCATGAACGCCTTCCAGACCCTCGAAGTGAACTGGGGACCTCGATCAGACACTATATCCTCAGGCACCCCGTAGTGCCGGAAGACATGTGTAAACAAGGCCTCCGCAGTCTGTAGGGCCGTAGGGAGACCGGGCAGAGGGAGGAGACGGCAGGACTTGGAAAAACGGTCCACAACAACCAGGATCGTGGTGTTACCCTGTGAGGGAGGAAGACGGTGAGGAAATCGACCAACAGATGCGACCAAGGCTATTGTGGAACGGGTAAGGGGTGTAGCTTACCTCTGGGCAGGTGCCTAGGAGCCTTAAACTGGGCGCACACCGAGCAGGAGGAAACATAAACCCTCACGTCCTTTGCTAAGGTGGGCCACCAGTACTTCCCACTCAGACAGCGCACCATCTGACCGATGCCTGGATGACCAGAGGAGGGTGACGTGTGGGCCCAATAGATCAACCGGTCATGGACAGCAGACGGAACGTACAGATGCCCAGCGGGACACTGGAGGGGAGCGGGCTCTGCACGTAACGCCCGCTCAATGTCCGCGTCCAGCTCCCATACTACCGGTGCCACCAGGCAGGGAGTATGGGGGTAGGATGGGCCGCTCCTCTGTCATACAGCCGGGACAGTGCATCTGCCTTAACATTCTGGGAACCTGATCTGAAAGAAAGGGTGAAAACAAAACGGGTAGTCAATACATGTTAGAATCACCTTTGGTACAGCGGTGAGTCTTTTGGGGTAAGTCTAAGAGCTTTGCACACCTGGATTGTACAATATTTGCACATTATTCCTTTTAACATTCTTCAAGCTCTGTGAAGTTGTTGGTTGATCATTGCTAGACAGTCATTTTTAAGTCTTGCCAGAGGTTTTCAAGCAGTTTTAAGACAAAACTGTAACTAGGCCACTCGGGAACATTCAATTTCCTCTTGGTAAGCAACTCCAGTTTAGATTTGGCTTTATGTTTTAGGTTATTGTCCTGCTGGAAGGTGAATTCAACTCCCAGTATCTGTTGGAAAGCAGACTGAACCAGGTTTTCCTCTAGGATTTTGCCTATGACAAGCATACCCATACTATGATGCAGCCACCACCATGCTCGAAAGTATGAAGTGTGTTACTCAGTGATGTGTTTGGATTTGCCCCAAACTTAATGCTTTTATTAAGGACAAAAAGTACATTTCTTTGCCACATTTTTTTACTTTAGTGCCTGGTTGCAAACAGGATGCATGTTTTTGAAAATGTTTATTCTGTACAGGCTTCCTTCTTTTCACTCTGTCATTTCAGTTAGTATTATGGAGTAACTACAAGGATGTTGTTCCATTCTCAGTTTTCTACTATCACAGCCATTAAGCTCTGTAACCATTTTAAAATCATCATTGGCCTCATGGTAAAATCTCTGTGCGGTTTCCTTCCCTGTATCTTTGTAGTGACTGGGTGTATTGATACACCATTCAAAGCCTAATTAATAACTTCACCATGCTCAAAGGGATATTCAGTGTCTGTATTTATTCCTTTTTTAACCCATCTACCAATCGGTGTCCTTCTTTGCGAGGCATCTGGAAAACGTATTATCTTTACATCTGAACTTATTTGGTCTTGTCATAACAAAGGGGTTAAATACTTATTGACTCAAGACATTTGAGCTTTTCATTTTTTATTAGTTTGTAAAGAATTCTAAAAACTAAATTTCACTTTGACATTATGGGATATTGTCTGTGTAGAACAGTGACACAAAATCTAAATTTTAAATTTAGCCTGTAACACAACAAAATGTGGAAAAAGTCAAAGGGTGTGAATACTTTCTGAAGGCTCTGTAGGTCATCTCCATACCAATGTAGACCTGGTCCAGAATAGCAGTTTCCCTCCTCCCTGGCAACTAATTTAGGAAGTACTGTATTTGTAACCAGAGATGTTAGACACGATGGTTTAGAGAAAAGCCCAGGAAAAACTCCAGGTCCTAGGTATTGGCAATAACTTGCCCTGCTCAGATCACATGATCAAGAAAAACGAAAGTCCCCTACTCAAAGTTTCACTCTGTTAGTAGTGTTAGTTGGAACAAGTGAGACGATGAAGTGGCAAATGCAAATCAGATGCCTGATTCACACTATAGGGCCGACCCAAAGTGAACCATACTTTACTGGCCATCCCAGTACAGCTCGGCTTGGTTTAGCCTCTATTTTCCAGCCTGTCATTACTAAGATGCATAGTACTCCTCCATGGTAAAATGTCCCCTGGATACAGATCTAGGATCAGCTTCCCCTCCCACAGACCTAACCTTAACCATTAGTGGGGAAAATGCTAAACTGAACCAAGATCAGCGTCTAGGGGAAACTTCACTCTACTCCCATTAGCTAA
Source organism: Salvelinus alpinus (assembly GCF_045679555.1). Lineage (NCBI taxonomy): Eukaryota > Metazoa > Chordata > Actinopteri > Salmoniformes > Salmonidae > Salvelinus > Salvelinus alpinus. Next base: position 11,281,511 of record NC_092123.1, read on the forward strand.
CTCCAGAAAGTGGCTTTACAGTACTTTTACTGCCTCAAAAACCCCATTATCGCTGAGCCAGCGAGCAGAAGTGCACTATATCCTCACTCACCACAACTCGGGATTGTGTGTGATTTGGAAGCCAAGGAAACATCAGGTCTCCATTAGTGAGAAGGCACATAACCTAAAGCCACGTTTGACTCCTAGCAGCGGAATCCTCGGAACTAGGGGGGATCCAAGAGTGAGGTAATTTGGGCTCTGTGTGTGTATGTATGTACAGTATATGTGTGTGTGTACCTGTCACGTTCTGACCTTTATTTCCTTTGTTTTGTCTTTATTTAGTATGGTCAGGGCGTGAGTTGAGGTGGGCAGTCTATGTTTGTATTTCTATGTTTTCCTATTTCTGTATTTGGCCTGATATGGTTCTCAATCAGAGGCAGGTGTTTTGTGTTGTCTCTGATTGGGAACCATATTTAGGTAGCCTGTTTTGGGTTGGGTTTTGGGGGTGGTTGTTTTCATTCTTTGTGTGTCTGCACCAGATAGAACTGTTTCGGTTTTCACTTTTGTTGTTTTGTCATTTGTAGTGTTCAGTTTTTTGATTATCATTAAATTAAGATGAACACTAAACACGCTGCGCTTTGGTCCTCTCCTTCTTCCACCGACGAAAGCCGTTACAGTACCTTCAACTCTTGCTACAGCACCCCACAAAATAACCAAATAAATGACTGCATCGTGTATATTGTTGTTTCGGAAATCCAACCTGGGTGTGCTCCAACTTGATCTTGACGGTTTCCTCGCATGAATGTGAAGGATAATGAGTCGATCGACCTAGAGGCTGTGTTTTCAAAGCACTTCAGATGGGTTTCACGCTCCACTGATGCTGTGTTTAATAGCAAGAGAGGGACAACATCACGTGCTGTTAAGTGTAGTCATTTGTGCAATGGGGTGTGGTCTCAAACTACACTTCTAAGGAGGGACGTGTGACTGAAGTTCTGACGTTTAACCCACGTCCTGGCTCAACGTGGTGGTGGTGGTGGTGTCCATTAGGCATACCGTAGCAAAATGTTTGGTGCCCACAAGTCCTGCATGGCTCAGTTGGTAGAGCATGAAGCTTGCAACACCAGGGTTGTGGGTTTGATTCCCATGGGGGACCAGTATGAAAATGTATGCACTCAATACTGTAAGTCTATCTGGATAAATTTTTCTAAAAAGACATAAAAATGGGTATTGGTCACCATGATTTAGAGAACATAAACATAGGCTATGAAATGGAATACAAACCAATACTTGTAGCTATGTTTTAGAAGTACTGGGACTCAATTTGAAAAGTATCACGAATAGCCTGCTTTTGACAATGTAGACCCATTTCTTAGGCCTCATTCCCCGGTTTGCCATAGAGCTTTAAAGTTCCAGGAAGGAACATTATTTAGTTCAAGTTACTGTTATGGTTCATGTTGAATTCACTGATTTTCCCTATTTATTTTTGTTGTCAAAAACTATATGTGGCCTTTTGTTGTGTTGTGTTTAGTTTTTATAAGTTATAACCAGAATACCTCCCTACCCCGCATGTGCAGACACACACACAGCCCAGCAGCAGCACAGTGTGGGAAGTCCGTCATCACGGCATCTCTTGGGACTCCACATCCATTTTGTTCTTATTTTCCCTAGTTCTCCCTCAGTACTCCAAAGGAACATCTATCTAAGTGTAACAGTATAACTTTAGTACGTCCCCTCGCCCCGACACGGGCGCGAACCAGGGACCCTCTGCACACATCAACAACGGTCGCCCACGAAGCATCGTTACCCATCGCTCCACAAAGGCCACGGCCCTTGCAGAGCAAGGGGAAACCCTACTTAAGTCTCAGAGCAAGTGACGTAACTGATTGAAATGCTAGTAGCGCGTACCCGCTAACTAGCTAGCCATTTCACATCCGTTACACTCACCCCCCTTTCAACCTCCTCCTTTTCCGCAGCAACCAGTGATCCGGGTCAACAGCATCAATGTAACAGTATAACTTTAAACCGTCCCCTCGCCCCGACACGGGCGCGAACCAGGGACCCTCTGCACACATCAACAACGGTCGCCCACGAAGCATCGTTACCCATCGCTCCACAAAGGCCACGGCCCTTGCAGAGCAAGGGGAAACCCTACTTAAGTCTCAGAGCAAGTGACGTAACTGATTGAAATGCTAGTAGCGCGTACCCGCTAACTAGCTAGCCATTTCACATCCGTTACATAAGTACTGTATGTTAGCTTAGCCACCATAAGGCTACAGGATTGGGAAAGCCACAATCTGGTATTTGTGTTTCATCCCAACTGCAGTTATTTTCTTCAAGAATCAATGGGGATATATCATTAAAGGTCCAACGCAACCATTTCTATCACAATTATCTCAAACCATTTATGGGTAAAAAAATAAGTACCTTACTGTGATTGTTTTCAATTGAAATTATCAAAAATATACAAAAATAGCTTCGTAGTAAAAAGCTGGCGGAGTGGTGCCAGGAAAATAACCTTTCACTCAACGTCAACAAAATGAAGGAGCTGATCGTAGACAGGAAACAGCAGAGGGAGCACCCCCCTATCCACATCAACGGGACCGCAGTGGAGAAGGTGAAAGGCTTCAAGTTCCTCAGTGTACACATCACTGAGAATCTGAAATGGTCCACCCACACAGACAGTGTGATGAAGAAGGTGCAACAGTGTCTCTTCAACCTCAGGAGGCTGAAGAAATTGGGCATGGCCCCTAAGACCCTCACAAAATTTTACAGATGCACAATTGAGAGCATCCTGTTGGGCTGTATCACCACCTGGTACGGCAGCTGCACGGCCTGAAACCGCTGAGCTCTTCAGAGGGTGGTGTGGTCTGCCCAACGCATCACCTGGGGAACACTGCCTGCCCTCCAGGACACCTACAGCACCCGATGTCACAGGAAGGCCAAAAAGATAATCAAGGACATCAACCACCTGAGCCACGGCTATCATCCGGAAGGCGAGGTCAGTACAGGCGCATCAAAGCTGGGACTAAGAGACTAACAGCTTCTATCTCAAGGCCATCAGACTGTTAAATAGCCATCACTAGCCGGCTACCACCCGGTTACTCAACCCTGCACCTTAGAGGCTTATGTTTCTATGTACATAACATGGAATCACCGGTCACTTTAATAATGGAACACTAGTCACTTTAATAATGTTTACTCATTTCTTATGTACAGTTGAAGTCGGAAGTTTACATACACCTTAGCCAAATACATTTAAACTCAGTTTTTCACAATTCCTGACATTTAATCCTCGTAAAAATTCCCTGTCTTAGGTCAGTTAGGATCACCACTTTACTTTAAGAATGTGAAATGTCAGAATAATAGTAGAGAGAATGATTTATTTCAGCTTTTATTTCTTTCATCACATTCCCAGTGGGTCAGAAGTTTACATACACTCAATTAGTATTTGGTAGCATTGCCTTTAAATTGTTTAACTTGGGTCAAATGTTTCGGGTAGCCTTCCACAAGCTTCCCACAATAAGTTGGGTGAATGTTGGCCCATTCCTCCTGACAGAGCTGGTGTAACTGAGTCAGGTTTATAGGCCTCTTTGCTCGTACACGCTTTTTCAGTTCTGCCCACACATTTTCTATAGGCTTGAGGTCAGGGCTTTGTGATGGCCACTTTGTTGTCCTTAAGCCATTTTGCCAGAACTTTGGACGTATGCTTGGCGTCATTGTCCATTTGGAAGACCCATTTGCGACCAAGCTTTAACTTCCTGACTGATGTCTTGAGATGTTGCTTCAATATATCCACATAATTTTCCTCCCTCATGATGCCATCTATTTTGTGAAGTGCACCAGTCCCTCCTGCAGCAAAGTACCCACACAACATGATGCTGCCACCCCCGTGCTTCACGGTTGGGATGGTGTTCTTCGGCTTGCAAGCCTCCCCCTTTTTCCACCAAACATAACAATGGTCATTATGGCCAAACAGTTTTATTTTTGTTTCATCAGACCACAGGACATTTCTCCAAAAAGTACAATCTTTGTCCCCGTGTGCAGTTGCAAACCGTAGTCTGTCTTTTTTATGGCGGTTTTGGAGCAGTGGCTTCTTCCTTGCTGAGAGGCCTTTCAGGTTATGTCAATATAGGACTTGTTTTACTGTGGATATAGATACTTTTGTGCCTGTTTCTTCCAGCGTCTTCACAAGGTCATTTTCTGTTGTTCTGGGATTGATTTGCACTTTTCACACCAAAGAACCTTCATCTCTATGAGACAGAACCTGTCTCTTTCCTGAGTGGTATGACGGCTGCGTGGTCCCATGGTGTTTATACTTGCGTACTATTGTTTGTACAGATAAACGTGGTACCTTCAGGCGTTTGGAAATTTCTCCCAAGGATGAACCAGACTTGTGGAGGTCTACAATTTTCTGAGGTCTTGGCTGATTTCTTTTGATTTTCCCATGATGTCAAGCAAAGAGTCACTGAGTTTGAAGGTAGGCCTTGAAATACATCCACAGGTACACCCCCAATTGACTCAAATGATGTCAATTAGCCAAACAGAAGCTTCTAAAGCCATGACATAATTTTCTGGAATTATCCAAGCTGTTTAAAGGCACATGTAAACTTCTGACCTACTGGAATTGTGATACACTGAATTATAAGTGAAATAATCTGTCTGTAAACAATTGTTGGAAAAATTACTTGTGTCTTGCACACAGTAGATGTGCTAACCAACTTGCCAAAACTATAGTTTGTTAACAAGAAATTTGTGGAGAGGTTGAAAAACAAGTTTTAATGACTCCAACTTAAGTGTATGTAAACTTCCGATTTCAACTGTATATACTGTATTCTACTGTATGTTGGTGTATGCCACTTCGACATCATCCTAATATTTATATATTTCTTAATTCCAATTTTTTACTTTTAGATTAGTGCGTATTGTTGTGAATTGTTAGCTACTACTGTACTGTTGGAGCTAGGAACATAAGCATTTCACTCCACCCGCAATAACATCTGCTCACTCTGTGTATGTGACCAATAAAATTTGATTTGATAAAGAGTACATTTAAAGTAACTTTAGATACTTTAGGATAAATCCAACTGAAAGTAATTGAAATTTGAATGAAAGGCCTGCATTTTTGCCGTGCTTAAATAATGTCCTTTTTCCGTACGTCCAAGCTTATTTTTCCATAACCATAAGTGAATGTGTTCTACAGTGGGGCTGTGTTATGATAGAATCCATTCATATGGATTCACTCCATATCCTGTCATCTTCTAGCCTGGTTCCAGATCTGTTTGTGCTGTATTGCAAACTCCTATTGTCGTTGTTGTAACAGACCTGGACATATTTGGATACTCATTGATTTAATTTGTCAGAATGTGTGTCAAGTCATGTCAGGTCTTGATACAGAGGAATTTTGCGCTGTGATAGGATTTGACTACACAGCACAAACAGATCTGGAACCGGGCTAGTCATCTTCACATTCTCTATATAACCCGATTGTTTTCTCTCAGTAACAAAGCCTGGTAGCCCTCTGGATGTGTCTATACAGCACAAACAGATCTGGAACCAGGCTAGTTGCCAACGATCCACCGGACCAGTCGGATGCGTTTTCCGTGCTAAGCACTGGTAAAGGGCAATGTGCTACTGTGATTTTATTGACTGCGTATCCTGGGGTGTGTGAACGGTCGGGCTGTAAATATAGAGTGATGGACAACAATATCTGCAATTGTTTGTTGCGGTTGACTAAATGTGGCTAGCTTAATCACAATAAAGCTTTGAATATATATCGATCTCATATAAGAGTCAAATAGATTTCGTATTTTTCTTTGGTACCTAATGAACACAACCCTGATAGCAGGCTCAGACACGGTCAATCCATGACCATTAGTCATTCCTTATTTCATTCAGAGCCAACTGTATTTATCTGTTGGTGCTTGAGAATTGGCCTTCAGTATGGATACTGCCCTCTTTACAGAGTGCTCACCAGAGCAAGCACCCCACTCAGAATCTCTGAGTCATTTTTTCCCTTACATTTTAGTCATATAGCAGACACTCTTATCCAGAGAAATTAGGGCTTTGCTCAAGGGAACATTGACAGATTGTTCACCTAGTCGGCTTGGGTACTCAAACCAGCAACATTTTCAGTTACTGGCCCAACACTCTTAACCCGCTAGGCTACCTGCTGCCCATGGAGTCATGGAAACTGCCTGGGACTCTGGAGAATCACTGTCATAGCAGCAGTGCCCAAGGCAATGGGAATCTGTCACTGGATCAGTATTGTTCAGAAGAGAGGCTAGAGGCCAGAGCAATGTAACATTAGTGATAATGGCAGGATCCCCTACAAGGCCAGAGGAGGCCTGGAAGAGAACTGCCAAAATCAAGCCATTAGGAGTGCTATAATAATAATAATAATCATAATAATAATAAATACATTTTGGGGTATTTTTATTGTTTATGGACTGGCACAGCTGGAAGGTAGAGAGGAACCTACAGTACCAGTCAAAAGTTTGGACAAACCAACTCATTCAAGGGTTTTTCTTTATTTTTACTATTTTCTATATTGTACAACAATAGTGAAGACATCAAAACCATTAAATAACACATAAGGAACCATGTAGTAACCAAAAAAGTGTTAAACAAATGTTTATATTTGAGATTCTTCAAAGTAGCCACCCTTTGCCTTAATGACAGCTTTGCGGACTCTTGGCATTCTCTCAACCAGTTTCACCTGGAATGCTTTTCCAATAGTCTTGAAGGAGTTCCCACATATGCTGAGCACTTGTTGGCTGCTTTTCCTTCACTCTGCGGTCCGACTCATCCCAAACCATCTCATTTGGGTTGAGGTCGGATGATTGTGGAGACCAGGTCATCTGATGCAGCACTCCATCACTCTCCTTCTTGGTCATAGCCCGTACACAGCCTGGAGGTGTGTTGGGTCATTGCCCTGTTGAAATACCAAGCCATGATGTCGAAATAATTGTCTGTAGAGCTCCGAGACAGGATTGTGTCGAGGCCCAGATCTGGGGAAGGGTACCAAAAAATGTCTGCAGCATTGAATGTCCCCAAGAACACAGTGGCCTCCATCATTCTTAAACAGAAGAAGTTTTGAACCATCAAAACTCTTCCTAGAGCTGGCCACCTGGCCAAACTGAGCAATCGGTGGAGAAGGGCCTTGGTCATATAGTTGACCAATAACCCAATGGTCACTCTGACATAGCTTTAGAGTTCCTCTGTGGAGATGGGAGAACCTTCCAGAAGGACAACCATCTCTGCAGCATTCCACCAATTAGGCCTTTATAGTAGAGTGGCCAAACGGAAGCCACTCAGTAAAAGGCACATGACAGCCTGCTTGGAGTTTGCCAAAAGGCACCTAAAGACTCGCATACCATGAGAACCAAGATTATCTGGTCTGATGAAACCAAGATTGAACTTTTTGGCCTGAATGCCAAGCGTCACGTCTGGAGAGAACCTGGCACCGTCCCTACGGTGAAGCATGGTGGTGGCAGCATCATGCTGTGGGGATGTTTTTCAGCGGCAGGGACCGGGAGACTAGTCAGGATAGAGGCAAAGATGAACGGAACAAAGTACAGAGAGATCCTTGATGAAAACCTGCTCCAGTGTTCAGGACCACAGACTGGGGGCAAAGGTTAATCTTCCAACAGGACAATGACCCTAAGCACTCAGCCAAGACAATGAAGTAGTGGCTTCGGGACAAGTCTCTGAATGTCCTTGAGTGGCCCAGCCAGAGCCCAGACTTGAACCCGATCAAACATCTCTGGAGAGACCTGAAAATAGCTGTGCAACAATGCTCCCCATCCAACCTGTCAGCGCTTGAGAGGATCTGCAGAGAAGAAGGGGAGAAACCCCCCAAAATAAATGCTTGCTGAAATTTAACTGGGTTATTGGTTTATGACAGTGTAGCTGATGTGGTGTAGAGTGAAGTTGCTGAACTTGGGTCAGTTTTGCATTTCCCCCACTAATGGTTAAGGTTATGTTTGAGGGAGGGGAAGCTGATCCTAGATCTGTACATAATAGCTGATATGGAATCAAAGTATTGTTGTGCAGAATGTAACTGGTTTGTGCCCAGTGAGGGACAGGGACAGAACCTACTCTGTTACAACAGCACATACCCAAGAAGACTCAAGGCTGTAATCACTGCCAGGTTCTTCAACAAAGTACTGAGTAAAGGGTCTGAATACTTCTGTAAATGTGGTATTTCAGTTTATTTGTTATAAATTTGCACAAGAATTTAAACCTGTTTTTGCTTTGTCTTTATGGGGTATTGTGTGTAGATTGATGGGGAAAACAAACAATTTAATCCATTTTAGAATAAGGCTGTAGTGTAACAAAATGTGGGAAAAGTCAAGGGGTCTGAATACTTTCCCGAATGCACCGTATCTATCTCAATCAATCAATCAATTTTATTTTATATAGCCCTTCGTACATCAGCTAATATCTCGAAGTGCTGTACAGACACCCAGCCTATCTCTCTATCTCTATTCTGTATCTCTATTCTGTACATTGCTTTAATAAATACAGAGATGCATACAGATATACTGTATCTCCCCCATCCCTCTTTCTCTCACACTTTCTCTCTCTCGCTCCCTCCCTCCTAGGTACGAGAGTGTGCCGGTGATCCTTGTGGGGAACAAGGTGGACCAGGAGGGAGAGAGGGAGGTGTCTTGTGGAGAGGGCCAGGCTTTGGCCGAGGATTGGGGCTGTCCCTTCCTGGAGACCTCGGCGAAGAGCAAGACCACGGTGGACGAGCTTTTCACTGTAATCGTCCGACAGATGGACTCCTCCTCGCTGCCCGACAGAGAGGAACCCTGCTGCGGCTTAGCCTGCAGTATACAGTAGCTCGCGGGGAGGCGGATCTGTGAGAGGGTAGCGGACAAGGTGCTGGACAAATAGGAGCACAGCTGCTCCGTCTGCAGTATTTACCAACTCCAGGGGGGCGGCGCTGTGAGAGGGTGACAGCGGGAGGGGCCAAGACAGGACAATACCGCCCCCAATGAATAAAACATGTTTGTGATGGTGAGCTATCGAGGTCTTTAGGTCTCAGGCAAGGTTACTCTTCATGCGACAGTGGAAAACCGAACTCCCTCTATTACACATTCGCCAGAGAAGCATTTGGAAACAGGGGTGAAAGAAAACAGATAAACATTGTAGGCTTACATAGTGTGTTGACTCAAAAGGATGGGGCAGAGCATGGGACACTGGTGAGTACGTAGAATTGTTACCTGAGGTTCGTGGTTGACTTCAGATGTTTTAAATGTGTACAGTTACATTTAATCTCCCACTTCGGTTTTATTTTGCACCTCAATATATACATTTTCAACAAATGTGGAAAAAGAGTCAAATGTATTTAATGACATTTGTACAATTATTAATAGGCTATAATACAAATATCAGTATCATACAGATGTAGGATCTTAATTTGATCACTTGTGTTGATGAACATTTTCCAGCACAGCCGGAAATGCAAACGTGTAGTGTATTCAAGGTTTAAAAAGGCTTCCAAATTTTTACATTTCCACTTCAAAATTTCAGACTTGATTTGCCCTAATGTCAAATGTATCAACCCCTACAAAAAAATGTAATTCATTATTATCCGCATAATAATTCACATTTCCTGTTGCTGCAGTAGCAAACTGGCTCAAATGAAAATCCTACATGTGTAAACCATATAAATTATATACGTGTGTTAGTTATTAGATCATCAGGTTTTTATGAAACTCTAGACTTTGAACATCACTTCCCACACCACATTTTACAGGCATTTATAGTCATATTAATGATTAGGTTGTGTTTCTGTATGCCTTACAAAAAACTAACTGTGTGAGTCAGACTGGTAATTTATGTATCCAGCAACAATCTACTGAATGTTGTGCTGTTGGAATAGAATGGAACCTGGTAAATACAATGCAATTATGAGGAGAAAAAGGGCTGATGGTATTTACTGCCAATATTTATCCTGTTGGGTAAAATCAGTGTGTTGTTTGCGGTAAAGGTCTCCGTCCCAAATTGCACCCTATTCCGTAGTGCATTAATTTTGAGCAGCGCGTGCCCTATGGGTATATAAAATCATATTGGAACTCTGTCAAATTATATGGCTCCCGAGTGGTGCAGTGGTCTAAGGCACTGCATCTCAGTGCAAAAGGCGTCACTATGGTTCAAATCCAGGCTGTATCACATTCGGACGTTGTTGGGAGTCCCATAGGGCGGCGCACTATTGGCCCAGCGTTGCCCGGGTTTGGCTGGGGTAGGCCGTCATTGTAAATAAGAATTTGTTCTTAACTGACTTGCCAGGTTAAATTAACAAAAAACAACTTTTTGTATGTCATTTGTTCCTCTGTTGAAATAGTGGAGGGCAGTTCAATGACCCTGACCTGCAGCAGTGATGCCAACCCACCAATGACCTGGTGTCAACCTCAGCAAAAGCATCAGGTGTCAGTAAATACTGAATTTTTGTGTGCACAAAGTAAACCACTCCAATTCTACCCAATAGAGAGATAAGATAGTGTCAAAAAATAGCTATGGGGTGGATGACACGCGCGCGTGCAGAAACACTAGGGTTGGGGTGGACAGCGGATCTGTCTCATGTACCAGCCAGATTGAAGTTTGTGTTGGAGAATGCATTCAGATACACAAATACTGTGGGGGGAGACATTGTGGTACAAGTTACATGTAGAGGACATCTAGGAAACATCCCAAATGTTTTCCCTATTAGTGCACTATTTTTGCCCAGGGTCCATAGGGAATAAGGTGCAAATTGGGACACTGGGATTAGTTGCATAGGAGGATGATTACAGTGGCTTGCGAAAGTATTCACCCCCCTTGGTATTTATCCTATTTTGTTGCCTTACAACCTGGAATTAAAATAGATTTTTGGGGGGTTTTGTATCATTTAATTTACACAACATGCCTACCACTTTGAAGATGCTAAATATTTTTTATTGTGAAACAAACAAGATATAAGACATCAAAACAGAACTTGAGCGTGCATAACTATTCACCACCCCAAAGTCAATACTTTGTAGAGCCACCTATTGCAGCAATTACAGCTGCAAGTCTCTTGGGGTATGTCTCCATAAGCTTGGCACATCTAGCCACTGGGATTTTTGCCCATTCTTCAAGGCAAAACTGCTCCAGCTCCTTCAAGTTGGATGGGTTCCGCTGGTGTACAGCAATCTTTACATCATACCACAGATTCTCAGTTGGATTGAGGTCTGGGCTTTGACTAGGCCATTCCAAGATATTTAAATGTTTCCCCTTAAACCACTCAAGTGTTGCTTTAGCAGTATGCTTAGGGTCATTGTCCTGCTGGAAGGTGAACCTCCGTCCCAGTCTCAAATCTCTGGGAGACTGGAACAGGTTTCCTTCAAGAATTTCCCTGTATTTAGCTCCCCACAGCAGGATGTTTTTCCACCGGCAGGGACTGGGAAACTGGTCAGAATTGAAGGATGGCGCTAAATACAGGGAAATTCTTGAAGGAAACCTGTTTTAGTCTCCCAGAGATTTGAGACTGGGACGGATGGTATTCTCGGTGTGATGAGAGGTGTTGAGTTTGCGCCAGACATAGCGTTTTCCTTGATGGCCAAAAAGCAACATTTTTGTCACATCTGACCAGAGTATGTTCTTCCATAGGTTTGGGGAGTCTCCCACATGCCTTTTGGTGAACACCAAACGTGTTTGCTTATTTTTTTATTCAAGCGATGGCTTTTTTCTGGCCACTCTACCGTAAAGCCCAGCTCTGTGGAGTGTACGGCTTAAAGTGGTCCTATGGACAGATACTCCAATCTCCGCTGTGGAGTTTTGCAGGTCCTTCAGGGTTACCTTTGGTTTCTTTGTTGCCTCTCTGATTAATGCCCTCCTTGCCTGGTCTGTGAGTTTTGGTGGGCGGCCCTCTTGACAGGTTTGTTGTGGTGCCATATTCTTTCCATTTTTCAATAATGGATTTAATGGCGCTCCGTGGGATGTTCAAAGTTTCTGATATTTTTTATATATATATTTTTTTTATAACCCAACCCTGATCTGTACTTCTCCACAACATTGTCCCTGACCTGTTTGGAGAGCTCCTTGGTCTTCATGGTGCCACATGCTTGGTGGTGCCTCTTGGTTAGTGGTGTTGCAGAGTCTGGGGCCTTTCAGAACAGGTGTATATTTACTGAGATCATGTAACACTTAGATTGCACACAGGTGGACTTTATTTAACGAATGATGTGACTTCAGAAGGTAATTGGTTGCGCCAGATCTTATTTAAGAACTTCATAGCAAAGGGGGTGAATACATATGCACGCACCACTTTTCCGTTTTTAATTTTTTCGAATTTTTTGAAACAAGTTATTTTTTCCATTTCACTTCACCAATTTGGACTATTTTGGACACTCACCGGTGGTCAGGAAAACTGTCAGGATGAAGAGCAGGATAGTGATCCAGGGAAAGGGAAACGGCCAGATGGTCGGTTGGTGATGGCCACAGTCCGGGCAAAGAAACTTTTCAGGTGGTGGGAGGTTTTGGTCATGAGTGACCTGAACCACCAGCTAGGGGTTCATTTTTGGAGGAGTGGGTGACCGGGGTGGGAGGGGTTGGCAATCTTTCCTGAACTCTTCCTTGCCCTGGAGTCGTGCAGGACCTCGATGGAGGGCAGGTGGCAGACAATGACCCTGTCTGCAGACTGGACAATGCGTTGCAGTTTTCCCTTACAGCGTGTAGACGCAGACCCAAATCAGACGGTGAAGGAGGCGGTAAGGATGGACACAGCGATTAATGCATAAAACCGGATCATGATTGACTGCGAGATTTTGAGTTTTTTCATCTGCCACAAGTAGTACATCAGCTGGTGTGCCTTCTTGGTGAGCGCTGTGATGTTGTCCTCCCACTTGAGGTTTTCGGAGATGATGGTCCCCAAGAATTTGAATGATTCAGCCATGCTAACAGCTAAGTCATCAATCTGGAGGGGGAGAGATGGTGGGGGGAGTTTTCTGAAGTCAACCACCATTTTCACAGTTTTGTCTGTGATTAGTTCCAGGTTATTGCAACTGCACCAGGCCACTAGCTGGTCAACCTCTCCATGGTACATGGACTCATTGCCGTCGTGTTGTTGGAAGTGCAGTCATTGGTGTAGAGTAGAGGTGAGAGCACGCATCCTTGCGGTTCTCCAGTGCTGACGGATAAAGAGTCCGAAAGGTGTCTTCCCAGCTTTACGTGTTGTGTCCTGTTGGTCAGGAAGTCAGTGGTCCACTGACAGATGGAGCTGGACACAGAGTTTATTTTGTAGCAGTTCTTAGATGATGGTATTGAACGCAGAGCTAAAGTCCACAAACAATATCCTTGCACAGGTCTTCGGGTTATCGAGGTGTTTGAGGATGTAGTGTAGGCCCATGTTGACAGCGTCATCCACAGACCTGGGGGGTTGCTATGGTGGCAGAAGGGTAGAGGAGAGAGTGGCCTGGAGAGGAAAGGGGAAGGGAGTGGTGGGGGGTGGGGTAGATGGGTGAGAGGGGGAAGTGGCAGGCAGGGGTAGGTGGAGGGGGGGTATCGTCCTGGTGATTGAGGGGCCTTTGTGAGTCAAATTTGCAGTAGAACTGGTTTAGTTTATTCGGAAGTCATCTGCTGTTGGGAGAGCTTAAGGTTTGTAGTTGGTAATTCGTCACTGAGGACTTAACATGGTCCTCTCACACCAGTATAGTTGTGAAGAACTCGTGCCTCCTCTTCCTCAGGAGGTTGAAATATTTTGGCGTGGCCCCTCAGATCCTCCATTGAGAGCATCCTGACTGGTTGTATCACTGTCTGGTATGCACTGCCCTTGACCGGAAGGCGCTCCAGAGGGTGGTGCGGATGGCCCAGTGCATCACCCGGGGGGAGCTCCCAGCCATCCAGGACGTACATGCCAGGCGGTATCTAAGGCCTGAAAAATTCCCAAAGACTCCAGTCACCCGAGACATGGACTGTTCTTTATGCTCCCTTCCTGCAGACGGTGCCGGTGCATCAAGGCTCAGACCAACAGACTCCTAAACAGCTTATATCCCCACACCATAAGACTGTTAAATGGCTATCTACTACTAATCCCCCTCACACCTACGCTGCTGCTAAAATGATGATCGATTAGATGTACTATTACCACTACGCTGTATTATTACCACTACCCCATCATAAAGCTTGCTGATGACACAACGGTCTGGCAAGCCAACTGCACCACCTGCGACCAGAAGTCCCTAGAGAGGGTGGTGGAGACGGCCCAGCGCATCACTGGGGGCGAGCTCCCAGCCATCCAGGACGTACATGCCATATGTCGTCTGAGAAAGGCTTGAACTATTGCCAAACACTCCAGCTGTTCTCCATGCTCCCGTCCGGCAGGCAGTACCTGTGCTAACAACTACGGCTCTCACTCTCCCACAGACTATCCACACTGACTCTATGCCCATCCACAGGTACTCTACCCACTCAGACACAACCTACGCTGCTGCAAAAATAATTATTGATTAGATGTATTACTCCATTACGTTGCTGTCCATTGATTGATTGCCATTACCATTAGTATATATCTATTTATCCTGCCACTGGTCACTATTATTTCTGTTCACATGTACAGTTGAAGTCGGAAGTTTACATACACCTTAGCCAAATACATTTAAACTCAGTTTGTCACAATTCCTGACATTTAATCAGAGTAAAAATTCCCTGTCTTAGGTCAGTTAGGATCACCACTTTATTTTAAGAATGTGAAATGTCAGAAAAATAGTAGAGAGAATGATTTATTTCACCTTTTATTTATTTCATCACATTCCCAGTGGGTCAGAAGTTTACATCCACTCAAATAGTATTTGGTAGCATTGCCTTTAAATTGTTTAACTTGGGTCAAACGTTTCGGATAGCCTTCCACAATCTTCCCACAATAAGTTCGGTGACTTTTGGCCCATTCCTCCTGACAGAGCTGGTGTAACTGAGTCAGGTTTGTAGGTGTCCTTGCTCTCACATGCTTTTTCAGTTCTGCCCACACATTTTCTATAGGGTTGAGGTCAGGGCTTTGTGATGGCCACTCCGATACCTTGACTTTGTTGTCCTTAAGCCATTTTGCCACAACTTTGGAAGTATGCTTGGGGTCATTGTCCATTTGGAAGACCCATTTCCGACCAAGCTTTAACTTCCTGACTGATGTCTTGAGATGTTGCTTCAATATATCCACATAATTGTCCTCCCTCATGATGCCATCTATTTTGTGAAGTGCACCAGTCCCTCCTGCAGCAAAGCACCCCCACAACATGAAGCTGCCACCCCCGTGCTTCCCGGTTGGGATGGTGCTCTTCGGCTTGCAAGCCTCCCCATTTTTCCTTCAAACATAACGATGGTCATTATGGCCAAACAGTTCTATTTTTATTTCATCAGACCAGAGGACATTTCTCCAAAAAGTACGATCCTTGTCCCCATGTGCAGTTGCCAACTGTAGTCTGGATTTTTTATAGCGGTTTGGAGCAGTAGCTTCTTCCTTGCTGAGCGGCCTTTCAGGTTATGTTGATGTAGGACTCGTTTTACTGTGGATATAGATACTTTTGTACCTGTTTCCTCCAGCATCTTCACAAGGTCCTTTGCTGTTGTTCTGGGATTGATTTGCACTTCTCGCACCAAAGTACGTTAATCTCTAGGAGACAGAACGCGTCTCCTTCCTGAGCGGTATGACGGCTGCGTGGTCCCATGGTGTTTATACTTGCGTACTATTGTTTGTACAGATGAACGTGGTACCTTCAGGTGTTTGGAAATTTCTCCCAAGGATGAACCAGACTTGTGGAGGTCTACAATTTTTTTCTGAGGTCTTGGCTGATTTTCTTTTGATTTTCCCATGATGTCAAACAAAGAGTCACTGAGTTTGAAGGTAGGCCCTGAAATATATCCACAGGTACACCTCCAATTGACTCAAATTATGTCAATTAGCCAAACAGAAGCTTCTAAAGCATGACATAATTTTCTGGAATGTTCCAAGCTGTTTAAAGGCAGGGTCAACTTAGTGTATGTAAACTTCTGACCCACTGGAATTGTGATACAGTGAATTATAAGTGAAATAATCTGTCTGTAAACAATTGTTGGAAAAATTACTTGTGTCATGCACAAAGTAGATGTCCTAACCGACTTGCCAAAACTATAGTTTGTTAACAAGAAATTTGTGGAGTGGTTGAAAAACAAGTTTTAATGACTCTGACCTAAGTGTATGTAAACTTCCGACTTCAACTCTATATCTTACCACTAGTATATTACCAGAAGTATATATATGTTCCTGCTACCAGTAACTTTTCAGCCCTGTTTTCATGTATATCTGTATCCCTGTATACAGCTTCCTCTCTTATTTCTTAATTATCTTGTTTACTTTACTATATACACTAGTGGTCAAACGTTTTATAACACCTACTCATTCAATGGTTTTTCTTTATTTTTACTATTTTCTACATTGTAGAATAATAGTGAAGACATCAAAACTATGAAATAACACATAGATTCATGTAGTAACCAAAAAAGTGTTAAACAAATCAAAATATATTTGAGATTCTTCAAATAGTCACCCTTTGCCGTGATGACAGCTTTGCACACTCTTGGCATTCTCTCAACCAGCTTCATGAGGTAGTCACCTGGAATGCATTTCAATTAACAGGTGTGCCTTGTTAAAAGTTCATTTGTGGAATTTCTTTGCTTCATAATGCGTGTTACGTTCCCCAGTTTCTGTGTTGTTGTGGGTTTGTATGTGTTGTATAATAATAGTGAAGATATCAAAACTATGAAATAACACATGTGGAATCGTCTAGTAACCAAAATAAATGTTAAACAAATCAAATATATTTTATTTTTGAGATTCTTCAAAGTAGCCACCTTTGCCTTGATGACAGCTTTGCACACTCTTGGCATTCTCTCAACCAGCTTCATGAGGTAGTTACCTGGAATGCATTTCAATTAACAGGTGTGCCTTGTTAAAATTTTATCTGTGGAATTTCTTTCCTTCTTAATGCGTTCGAGCCAATCAGTTGTGCTGTGACAGGGTTGGTATACAGAAGATATCCCTATTTGGTAAAAGACCAAGTCCATATCATGGCAAGAACAGCTCAAAAAAGCAAAGAGAAATGACAGTCCATCATTAGTTTAAGACATGGAGGTCAGTCAATCTGGAACATTTCAAGAACTTTGAAAGTTTCTTTAAGTGCAGTCACAAAAACCATCAAATGCTATGATGAAACTGGCTCTCATGAGGACCGCCACAGGAAAGAAAGACCCAGAGTTACCTCTGATGCAGAGGATACGCTCATTAGAGTTAACAGGCACCTTATTTTGGCCAAGAAAAACGAGCAATGGACATTAGACCGGTGGAAATCTGTCCTTTGGTCTGATGAGTCCAAATGGGGATTTTTGGTTCAAACCACCGTGTCTTTGTGAGACGCAAGTAGGTGAATGGAGGATCTCTGCATGTGTGGTTCCCACCATGGAACATGGAGGAGGAGGTGTGGGGGTGCTTTGCTGGTGACACTGTCAGTTATTTATTTAGAATTCAAGGCACACTTAACCAGCATGGATACCACAGCATTCTGCAGTGATACTCCATCCCATCTGATTTGCGCTTAGTGGGACTATCATTTGTTTTTCAACAGGACAATGACCCAACACACCTCCAGGCTGTGTAAGGGCTATTTGACCAGGAAGGAGAGTGACGGAGTGCTGCATCAGATGACCTGGCCCCCACAATCACCCGACCTCAACCAAATTGAGATGGTTTGGGATGAGTTGGGCCGCATAGTGAAGGAAAAGCAGCCAACAAGTGCTCCGCATATGTGGGAACTCCTTCAAGACTGTTGGAAAATAATTCCAGGTGAAGCTGGTTGAGAGAATGCCAAGAGTGTGCAACGCTGTCATCAAGGCAAAGTTTGGCTACTTTGAAGAATCTAAAATCTATTTCGATTTGTTTAACATCTTTTTGGTTACTACATGATTCCATGTGTTATTTCGTAGTTTTGATGTCTTCACTATTATTCTACAATGCATAAAGTAGTAAAAATAAAGATAACCCCTGGAATGAGTAGGTGTGTCCAAACTTTTGGCTGGTACTCTGTATGCGCCCAATAAAATGTGATTGGATTTATTGAACACACGATGGCGCCATTTAACCACGCACATAATTGAGTGCCACTGCCTCGAAGAGAACTTTCATGTTTATATGACTATGCATGCTCATTCTGTGCAATTGTTATCCCACCACTGTCTCCAAAAAATTATGAAATGAAAGAGACGTTAATGAGTTTGTATTTTATAGGGCCTGCCATAGCATGGGGATATTGTATATGTAAATACAATAGTTACCACTAGCAACTGTCCAGGGGCCTGTTGCACAAAAGTAGAATTAAGACATCCGGGATAAATGACTCAGCTGAGCTCAATGAAGCCAAAACATGTGCGTCCAGGCTTAATTGGTTGCACAAAGACCAAGCCAGGATGAGCAGACACGGATTCATTAAGCCAGGTGAAACCAATCCTGGATAGGTGCGCGCTCACGGCTCACTCAAATAGACCCCGCCACAGATCACAGATTAACTGATTTACCATGGCAACTAGAGCCGCGTACTTTTCCCCGTCGGAAGCACAAATCCTCATGGAGGCATACGAGGAGGTAAAAGATATAATTAAGAAGAAAGGCAACACCGCCACAGTGATAAAGCAAAGAGAAAAAGCGTGGCAAAGTATTGCAGACCGCCTGAATGCGTAAATAGTGCACAATTACACACTCACCGCTCCGCTGAAACATCACAATTACAATTCAAATATTTAATTCACATCTCCAAAAATGCAGTTGTACTGTAATTATGAAACGGTTAAATTTTTAATTGAAATGCACTGCAGATATGAGTGAAATTGTGTAAAGTAACTCCATCACACTGTATAAAGCTATGATACATTTTTTGATATTTTTACTGAAAACAAGACAAAAATACCAAGTAATTTTTTGCAGTGTGACTCCATTAAATGTGTGTGTGTGTGTGTGTGTGTGTGTGTAGATTAAACATGAACGGGCCAAAACGGACATGGCAGCAGGTCAAAATCAAATACAAGAACATTCTGCAGAATGGTATGGTCCCTGACTAATATTTAACAAAGCACAAGCATATATTGTACCCAGAAGGTGCCTGCTCACACATTGTCTGTACTGTTTTAGCAGTGAAAAAGAATACCCACAGACAAGGCACGGGTGGTGGGTCACCAAAGGCTGACCTTACCCCAGCAGAGGACATGGCCTTGGAGCTAAATAAAGGCAGGCCCGTCTTAGAGGGGATCCCTGGGGGGAAAGAGACGAGCATAGGTTCCTCCCAAGATGCCACCCGCTTCATTCAAGGTATGTCCTTCCATCTCTACATGGGATACAACCACATTCATATTGAATCAATTTGGACTGTCTGACTTTGGTTTACCTATTGCCTTGCAGTGTCTGGCAGCACTGTGTTCCTGTTAGAGCCACCAGCACAAGCACCAGACGATGCTGATCCAGTGAGTACTCCATCAAAGGCATACTGTAGGCCTGGCATGTCTTGTCTACTAGCTTCAATATGAATCCGATTAAATGTGATAGGGTGAAGGCCCCAGTGCAGCAGCAACAGCACATGATGGAGACGATGATGAGGAGGAGACCATCTCTCTGGATTCCAGAAGGCATGAGGTATCATGTTAAGACTGTGAAAGTACTATTTACTCTACAATGGTGAGGAGTCCTCATCAAAATCAAAAAATCTAATTTCTTTTACAGGACCCAGATGCTATACAGTGGGAAAACCAGCCTGGCAACATAGTGCGTATTAATAAAAGGACACCACATCCTGCCAAATTCCAGCTGCGCTAATTGTATTGTGTTCACAGAGCTCACAAGCTATCAGAAAGTTGTATGGCAACCACCTCCGGCGCCAAATAGAACTGGCAGACATAGACATTCAGTACAAGAAGAAAAAGATGGAAAATCTTGCACTGGAGTCCGAAATAAAAAAGAGGACAATTAGGAAACTGGACCTTGAAATAAAAAAACTTGAGAGGGAGGTGAGATATGCCTTCAATGTACACTGTATGCTAACTGTAACACAAATGTATTAATCATTATTTTTCTTTCCTCCCCCAGCTCCAAGAAGATGACGCAGCTCAAAATAAAAATTTGGTATATTCTCGTAAAGTCAAGTGAGCCATGACATATGAGCTCTTATTGTGAGCACACAGGACGGTGGCATCTTTCTAAGGTTTTTTTTATTTTCCCAGCAATCAGTACAACCAAGTCATCGTTATAAGGCATCGCCCTCTTTTGCCCACCCCCCCAGCACCAGGTGTGGCCACTAGCCTATATGAAGGCCCAAAATTGTGTGTTCCTTTCTGCTCTGACAATGGCATGCCCATTCGTGCGAGATGTGGTGGATGAAGAAGCACTTGTGCTGAGGAGAGCCTTCAGGCGAGAAAGGGTCTTCAGGGACCGGTTGGACCCACTGGCCTTCCCTGATGACCATCTATATGAAAGATACAGGTTTTCTGCAGATGGCATCAGGTATCTATGCAGACTACTGGGTCCCAGGATTAAGCACCGCACTGCACGGAGCCATGCACTGAGTGTGGAGCAAATGGTTTGTGTGGCCTTGCACTTTTTTGCTAGTGGAGCCTTCCTGTACTCAGTGGGGGATGCAGAACAGCTGAACAAGGCCACAATTTGCCGCACAATAAGGAGTGTGTGTCTGGCTATCAAAGCATTAGCAGATGTCTTCATCTCCTTCCCTGGCCACAGAAGACTCTGTGACATCAAAGAGGAGTTCTATAGGATTGCAGGTAAGAGGATCTACAAATTACAGGACAACTGTTAACACATAGTAGGATACTCATTACTTTGTGTGACAGGTTTCCCCAATGTCATTGGTGCAGTGGACTGCACACACATAAGGATAAAAGCCCCCTCAGGTGCCCATGAGGCCGATTTTGTGAATAGGAAATCCTTTCACAGCATTAATGTTCAGGTGAACATAACTTTTTGATATTGTCCATTGACGAACACTCTGCATTGCCAGTGATGTGCATTGATTGGTGTAATATTCCTCATCTTATGATTTCAGATGGTCTGCAATGCTGACTGTGTGATCAGCAATGTTGTGGCAAAATGGCCTGGCTCAGTCCATGACTCCAGAATCTTTCGGGCCTCTGAAATCTATCAGTGCCTATCACAAGGTAAGCCACACAACCCCTATTTATAACCATCATGGCTGTGTCAAGAATATCACTGTGTTTATGAGGTAGTAATGATGAGATTTTGTGTTGACAGGTGAATTCTCTGGTGTGTTGCTGGGAGACAGGGGGTATGGCTGCCAGCCTTTTCTCCTGACACCTTTCACAGACCCCCAGGAAGCACAGCAGGCCTACAACCATGCCCATGCCAGGACCAGGGCCAGAGTTGAAATGACCTTTGGCCTCCTGAAGGCACGCTTTCACTGCCTTCACAAATTAAGGGTCAGCCCTGTTAGGGCATGTGATATTACTGTGGCTTGTGCTGTCCTCCACAATGTGGCCTGCCTGAGGAAGGAGAGGGCCCCCAGAGTGCCACCAGCCATGGACTGGGACAATCCGGCAATCTTCCCTGATGACGACAGTGGTCGGCTGCTGAGGGACCAATATGTGTTGAATTATTTTAGTTAGTATGTGTGCTTTCAATTTTGGTTAAATATGTCCTGCGGTGGCAGAGGAATTTGGGTTTTTTTGGGTTCGTTTTTTGAAGAATTTGGCCTCTTATGATGTTTTTGCGTTATACTGTGTGTAATACAAGGCTGCAGGGAGGCTACTGCATCCATTCATTTGTCTGTTCAGTTGATGTGTATGGATTTGTCCTGCATTTATTTTAGTGTGCAGACATGCAGGGTGTGTTATATACAGACCTTTGAATGTGTATGTATCATTTTGTATAATATGCTTGGATTCTGTGCTTTCCATCTTGTAGAGTCACTGTGACTTCAGTTTCGAAAGGAGCTGATGGTTTACCTGCTTTGTTTTGTCCTTATTCAATAAAGGAACATAATGTTACACATTGTGTTTTTATATTCATATGGAATGTGTATTTGTTTATATGACAGAGTACTAGGGCCACACTGAAGAAAAAGGATAAAGTCATAAATTTATGAGGCTGGTTCTTTCTGCAGAAAAGCTACATATTGTTTTTACAGTTTTGATACTTATGACAATGTGATACTTAATATTCTGGCACATCAGCATGTCTTTGTTTATGAAACCATACTGAAGTACAATTTCACGAAATGCCCCACATCTGTCATTTTAACAACTGTCCTCCTTTAAAACAACTGGTTACAATATTATGACTTGTGTTTTTTTCCCCTCTGTGGCCCTAATATTCTATCATTTTATATATAGCCTTATAGTCTATGGGAAACTGTAAATTATCTAATGATAGCAACATCATCTAAAAATCATTTTTTATCCAAAATCATTGAAATTAATGATCACAAACGTTTAAATAATAACAGTGGGTCTAGTTATATGTGATAACAATGTATAGTGAGCAGTGAAATAACTATTGGTTTCCATTTGTGGTGACTGCTGACTGACATTAGGGATGAGATTAAATAGATCCTGGAATTTAGCCTGGTCTGGAGCAGGCTAGCTCCACAGAATAAATCTCCATGGTAATTTATACCATAACATATCCTCCTGCCCCCTATCCATCTTTAGTGCAACCGGATTACGGATCAATTGAGCCAGGATCACCAAGATATCCTGGCTTAATCCCTTATCCTAGTTTTGTGCAACAGGCCCCAGGCTGGATATCCCCATACATTGAGCCTACGTCAGATGTCAACAATAACATTCTAGTTGGTCAGTGAGTCAAATCTCTGAACAGACAAAACTATCAATAATATTGTTCATGCTTTACTGAAACATAGTACCACTACACCTGCTGTCTGTTTTTGGAACATAATGTCCTCTCAGGCGTTTATGTGGGAACTATTCAACACCCCAACAATTTATTCTACCCGGACCGAAATCAACGTTGCTCTTCAGACAGGCATGGCGTCCAAACGAACTCTATAGAAAATAGCAGTGTAAAATACACATAATTTAGGCCGGCATTGGTGCCCTACTGTTAAACCAGTACCAGCGATTCATCGCCAAAAGCCCAAACGCAACAATGGCGTGTCGTACCGTATGTCAACTTCTACAGCGCCGTAAGTACAACATATGTCTGACCACTCAACCGCTGCCACTCATATAACGGACTAGCTACCGAATGCTAATTAGCTAGCTTCACTGTATACAAAATGACCTTGGGTGGTTGCTAAGTACAGTATTAGATCATGACATCATCAACAAACGTTCATGATGTAAACTATGACAGTTTATATAGCTAATCTGGGTTTCTGCATCGCTAATTTGTGTATAGGATGTGGGATTGTGAAAATCAGTTGCCATATTCTTGCTTTGTGGCTCCGGCACTGCAGTTGTAGTTCCCAGTACGTAAAGTTAACATTTGTTCAATAAAAGTTTTTTCGGGAATCGATTTTCAAGGGATAACTAGTTCCCAATAACACTATTCCAATGATGACCAACGAATGGCGAATTCCATTAAATCTTGAATCTTCAAATTAGTTTAGGCATACTAAATGTATTCCTAGTGTATTGTCTTATCATGTATTCATTGACTCAGGGATGGCGTCCAGTGCTGCGTCTGTGCGTCTCTCGGCTGCTGAGGTGCGTGGTCAGCGCAGCGCTGTGTTTTCCCGGGAGCAGGCTCGCCAGCGTTCCCTGTACCCGCGCACAGAGAAGATCGAGGTGACCTTGCAAATACCAGGTCTGCAGGGCACCCTGCTCGTCATGAACAAGGGAGTGTCCACACCACACAGCTGTGCACGCCGTGAGTACAGGGACAATACCTGTGGTTTGTCTGTGTGCCGCATTGATTTTGTCAAGGCAGTCAGAAAAATTATATCGTATGAATCATATTAAATCTCTCTCTCTTAGACTTGACAGAGTGGTATGTAACCAGCTCGGCCCTGGCCTTAGTAGACGGAAAGCCCTGGTCCCTGCACCAGCCCCTCACCCAATCCTGCTCCCTCTCCCTGCTCACCTTCAAAGACACAGACCCACTGCTGGTCAACCAGGTACAACACAGCACCACAGATATAGGTATACATGCACTGAGGTATATAGCACCGGTGTAGGGTGAAGTTGCCCTTAGACGCTGATATTGGATCAGTTTAGCATTTCCCCCACTAACGGTTAAATCAAATCGTATTAGTCACATGCGCCGAATACAACCGGTGTAGACCTTACCGTGAAATGCTTACTTACAAGTCCCTAACCAACAATGCAGTTAAAAAAAATACAGATAAGAATAAGAAACTGAAGAAACAAGTTATTAAAGAGCAGCAGTAAAATAACAATAGCGGGACTATATACAGGGGGGTACCGGTACAGAGTCAATGTGCGGGGGCACATTATTAAAGTTATTAAAGTGACTATGCATAGATGATAACAACAGAGAGTAGCAGCGGTGTAAAAGAGGAAGAGCAGCAATGCAAATATTCTGGGTAGCCATTTAATGAGCTGTTCAGGAGTCTTATGGCTTGGGGGTAGAAGCTGTTTAGAAGCCTCTTGGACCTAGACTTGGTGCTCCGGTACCGCTTGCCGTGCGGTAGCAGAGAGAATAGTCTATGACTAGGGTGGCTGTAGGCTTTGGCAATTTTTAGAGCCTTCCTCTGACACTGCCTGGTATAGAGGTCCTGGATGGCAGGAAGCTGGGCACCAGTGATGTACTGGGCTGTTCGCACTACCCTCTGTAGTGCCTTGCGGTCAGAGGCCGAGCAGTTGCCATACCAGGCAGTGATGCAACCAGTCAGGATGTTCTCGATGGTGCAGCTGTAGAACCTTTTGAGGATCTGAGGACCCATGCCAAATCTTTTCAGTCTCCTGAGGGGGAATAGGTTTTGTCGTGCCCTCTTCACGACTGTCTTGATGTGCTTGGACCATGTCAGTTTGTTGGTGATGTGGACACCGAGGAACTGGAAGCTCTCAACCTGCTCCACTGCAGCCCCATCAATGAGAATGGGGTGTGCTCAGTCCTCTTCTTCCTGTAGTCCACAATCATCTACTTTGTCTTGATCACGTTGCGTGAGAGGTTGTTGTCCTAGCACCACACGGCCAGGTCTCAGACCTCCTCCCTATAGGCTGTCTCGTCTTTGTCGGTGATCCACTGTTGTGTCAAACTTAATGATGGTGTTGGAGTCGTGCCTGGCCGTGCAGTTATGAGTGAACAGGGACTACAGGAGGGGACTGAGCACGCACACCTGAGGGGCCCCTGTGTTGAGGATCAGCGTGGCGGATGTGTTGTTACCTACCCTTACCATCTGGGGGCGGCCCATCAGGAAGTCCAGGAGCCAGTTGCAGAGGGAGGTGTTTAGTCCCAGGGTCCTTAGCTTAGTGATGAGCTTTGAGGGCACTATGGTGTTGAATGCTGAGCTGTAGTCAATGAATAGCATTCTCACATAGGTGTTCCTTTTGTTCAGGTGGGAAAGGGCAGTGTGTAGTGCAATAGAGATTGCATCATCTGTGGATCTGTTGGGGCGGTATGCAAATTGGAGTGGGTCTAGGGTTTCTGGGATAATGGTGTTGATGTGAGCCATGACCAGCCTTTCAAAGCATTTCTTGGCTACAGACATGAGTGCTACGGGTCGGTAGTCATTTAGGCAGGTTACCTTGGTGTTCTTGGGCACACGGACTATGGTGGTTAGCTTGAAACATGTTGATATTACAGACTCAGACAGGGAGAGGTTGAAAATGTCAGTGAAGACACTTGCCAGTTGGTCAGCGCATGCTCGTAGTACACGTCCTGGTAATCCGTCTGGCCCTGCGGCCTTGTGAATGTTGACCTTTTTGGGTAAGTCTCTAAGAACTTTGCACACCTTGATTGTACAATATTTGCCCATGTATTCTTTAACTCTTCAAGCTCTGTTAAGTTGGTTGTTGATCATTGCTAGACAGCCATTTTTATGTCTTGCCATAGAGTTCAAGCCGATTTAAGTCAAAACTCTTAAATAGGCCACTCAGGAACATTCAATGTCGTCTTGGTAAACAACTCCAGTGTATATTTGGACTTGTGTTTTAGGTTATTGTCCTACTTAAAGGTGAATTCGTCTCGCAGTGTCTGTTGGAAAGCAGACTGAACCAGGTTTTTCTCTAGGATTTTGTCTGTACTTAGCTCTATTCCGTTTCTTTTTATCCTAAAAAAAAACTCCCTTGTCCTTTCCGGTGATGAGCATATCCATTACATGATGCAGCCACCACCATGCTTTAAAATATGAAAAGTGGTACTCAGTGGTGTGTTGGATTTACCACAAACATAACTATTTGTATTCAGGAGAAAAAGTTTTTAAAAATTGCACATTTTTTGCTTTAGTGCCTTATTGCAAACAGGATGCTTGTTTGTACAGAATAAAAAATATCCTTCCTTCTTTACAATCTGTCACTTAGGTGGGTATAGAGGAGTAACTACAATGTTGTTGATCCATCCTCAGTTTTCTCCCATCACAGCCATTAAACTCTGTAACTGTTTTAATAACCATTGGCCTCGTGGTGAAATCCCTGAGCGGTTTCCTTCCTCTCCGGCAACTGAGTTAGGAAGGACGCCTGTATCTTTGTAGTGACTGGGTGTATTGATACACCATCCAAAGTTTAAGTAATATCTTCTTCATGCACAAAGGAATATTCAGTGTCTGCTTTATATTAATTTTTTTACCCGTTTACCAATTAGGGGCGGCAGGTAGTCTAGTGGTTAGAGCGTTGGGTCAGTAACCGAAAGGTTGCTAGATCGAATCCCCGAGCTGACGGGGTAAAAAGAAAATCTGTCGTTCTGCCTCTGAACACGGCAGTTAACCCAATGTTCCTAGGCGGTCATTGTAAATAACTGACTTGCCTGTTAAATAAAGGTTAAATAAAAAATATGCAAGGCATTGAAAAACTCCCTGGTCTTTGCTGTTGAATCTGTGTTTGAAATTCACTACTCGACTGAGGGACCTTAGGTCCAAGAGTCTTCTAAAACAGCTTCTACCCCCAAGCCATAAGACTCCTGAACAGTAAATGTATTGAAGGAAAAATATTGATATACTTGTTTTGAGTTGATCTCACTCACCCAGAAAATGCATCAAGACAATTGGTCTTGTTTTAAGATATTCTGACTTGTTTCAAGCCTCTTTTTTTTGGTTAAAGTAAGCTAAATGATTTGCCAGTGCACTGAGAGAATTTACCTTTTGAAGATGTCATTGCATTGTAATGTTAAGAGATACTGTATCTAGGTAAGAAACATTTCTGCAGTGTACAGTACATGTAGACTGTAGTGTACAGGGCCATAGATACTGTATACATGAAACTTTTCACACCAGACATATTTGCTCCCAAAGTGGTGGTTTTCTGGTGGTGGTGACTGACTGGTCTCAGACTGTGACTGTGATGATTGGCTGCTGGTGTGTGTGTGGCCTCTCTCTCCCTCCCTAGGCATACTGGCGGTCGTGTGCAGCCCTCCTTGGCCAGGTCCTTCAGGATGCCTTTAAAGAAGACTTTTCTGTGGAACTGCTCAGAGTCCCAGAGGTGCAAGGTATATGCCAGGAAACACTCATACCCATGGTTTCCCTACCATTTTCATTTTTTTTTTAAACATCAAGAAATGACTAGCATCTAGTCAACAGATTGGAACTGAATCCTATGTACAGTGAATCCTATATTCAGTGCATTCGGAAAGTATTCAGACAACAAAATGTGGAACTAGTCAAGGTATGTTACAGGTTTTTCTAAAATTGATTAGAATAATCTACACACAACACCGCATAATGACAAAGCGAAAACACTGAAATACCTTATTTACATAAATATTAAGACCCTTTGCTATGAGACTCCAAATTGGGATCAGGTGCATCCTGTTTCCATTGATCATCCTTGAGATGTTTCTACAACTTGATTGGAGTCCACCTGTGGTGATTTGGAAAGGCACACACCTGTCTACGGTCCAACAGTTGACAGTGCATGTCAGAGCAAAACCAAGCCATAAACGTTGACGGAATTGTCCGTAGAGCTCCGAGACAGGATTGTGTTGAGGCACAGCTCTGGGGGAGGGTACCAAAAAAAATCTGTAGCATAGCATTGAAGGTCCCCAAGAACACAGTGGACTCCATCATTCTTAAATGGGAGATGTTTGGAACCACCAAGCCTCTTCCTAGAGCTGGCTAAACTGAGCAATCGGGGGAGAAGGGCCTTGGTCAGGAAGGTGACCAAGAACCCGATGGTCACTCTGACAGAGCTTCAAAAATATAATCATATTTTATTTTTCACATACACATGTTTAGCAGATGTTATTGCGGGTGTAGCGAAATGATTGTAATGCTTCTGTGGAGATGGGAGAACCTTCCAGAAGGACTGCAGCACTCAGGCCTTTATGGTAGAGTGGCCTGAAGCCACTCCTCAGTAAAAGGCACATGACAGCCCGCTTGGAGTTTGCCAAAAGGCACCTAAAGGACTCTCAGACCATGAGAAACAAGATTCTCTGGTCTGATTAAACCAAAATTGAAACCAAGACTGAATGTGTCACGTCTGGAGGAAACCCGACACCATCCCTCCTGTGAATCATGGTGGTGGCAGCACCATGCTGTGGGGATGTTTTTCAGCGGCAGGGACTGGTAGACTAGTCAGGATAGAGGGAAAGATGAACGAATCAAAGTACAGAGAGATCCTTGATGAAAACCTGCTCCAGAGCGCTCAGGACCTCAGACTGGGGTGAAGGTTCACCTTCCAACAGGACAACGACCCTAAGCACACAGCCAAGACAACGCAGGAGTGGCTTCAGGACAAGTCTCTGAATGTCCTTGAGTGGCCCAACCAGAGCCTGGACTTCAGTTTTTTATTTTTATATACATTTGCAAAAATGTATGAAAAGCTGTTTTTGCAATGTCATTGTGGAATATCGTGTGTAGATTGATGAGGGGAAAAAACAAATCCATTTTAGAATGAGGCTGTAACTTAACAAAATGATGAAAAAGTCAAGAGGTCTGAACATTTCCGACTGCACCGTAATATAACCAGCTTTTACTTACCTTCGTTCGCTCGTTCTATTGCTAGCTTTTTGTGCTCTTTCGCTCTCTCTCTCGCTGTCTCTTTCAAATTCAGATTGTTTTGTTGGCATGAAATTCAATTTGTAGATATAGTGGTGCTGTACAGCATTTCAGTAAATATGCAATAAGGATAATGAAATGAAGTTCATTTCAGTAGTAATAATAATAGTAAATATAATACTGCTGTTGTATTGTGTAGTCTTCGGGCGATAGATGTAATTACATAAAACGATTATAAAAAGAAAAAATGCTTCATCGATAAACAACAAAATGTACATTGATGATGGTAACACTATGTATTACTTGTAAGTTATATACGATGTACACTGAGTGTACAAAACATTATGAACACCTGCTCTCTCCATGACAGACTGACCTGGTGAATTCAGGTGAAAGCTATGATCCCTTATTGGTGTCATCTGTTAAATCCACTTCAACCTGTGTAGATAAAGGGGAGGAGACTTTTAAGCTTGGAGATAATTGAGACATGGATTGTGTACGTGTGTCATTTAGGGTGAATGGAAAGACTAAATATTTAAAACGGGGTATGACGAACTGGTTTGAGGGTGTGACAAACTGCAACGCTGCTGGGTTTTTCATGCTCAACAGTTTCCCATGTGTATCAAGAATGGTCCACCACCCAAGGGACATCCTACCAGCTTGACACAACTTTGGAAGGCATTGGAGTCAACACGGGCCAGCATCCGTGTGTAACACTTTTGACACCTTGTAGAGTCCATGCCCCGACGAATTGAGGCGGTTCTGAGGGCAAAACGGGGGTGCAACTCAATATTAGGAGGGTGTTCCTAAGGTTTTGTACACACAGTGTATATAATTCATACAATGTATGTAATCTCTCTCTCTCTCTGCAGTAACTTCAGGAGCGTTCTGTTGTGATGTGGTGCTGGATCCTCAGTTAGACGCCTGGATCCCTTCAGAGGTCAGTGTGTGTTATATTCTGGTGTGTGTGTAACTATGCGTGTTATTCTGTTATTATACAGGAGAGTCCAAAATGATTGACAGCCTTGATAAAGATTTTATATATATATATATATATATATATATATATATTACAGTTGAAGTCGGAAGTTTACATACATTTTAGCCAAATACATTAACTCAGTTTTTCACAATTCCTGACATTTAATCTTACAAAACATTCCCTGTTTTAGGTCATTTAGGATCACCACTTTATTTTAAGAATGTGAAATGTCAGAATAATATTATTTATTTCAGCTTTTATTTCTTTCATCACATTCCCAGTGGGTTAGAAGTTACACTCAATTAGTATTTGGTAGCATTGCCTTTAAATTGTTAAACATGGGTCAAACGTTTCGGTTAGCCTTCCACAAGCTTACCACAATAAGTTGGGTGAATTTTGGCCCATTCCTCCTGACAGAGCTGGTGTAACTGAGTCAGGTTGGCAGGCCTCCTTGTTCGCAACACGCTTTTTCAGTTCTGCCCACAAATTTTCTATAGGATTGAGGTCAGGGCTTTGTGATGGCCACTCCAATACCTTGACTTTGTTGTCCTTAAGCCATTTTACCACAACTTTGGAAGTATGCTTGGGGTCATTGTCCATTTGGAAGACCCATTTACGACCAAGCTTTAACTTCCTACCTCATGATGCCATCTATTTTGTGAAGTGCACCAGTCCCTCCTGCAGCAAAGTACCCCCACAGCATGATGCAGCCACCCCTGTGCTTCATGGTTGGGATGGTGTTCTTTGGCTTGCAAGCCTCCCCCTTTTTCCTCCAAACATAATGATGGTCATTATGGCCAAACAGTTCTATTTTTGTTTCATCAGACCAGAGGACATTTCCCCAAAAAGTACAATCTTTGTCCCCATGTGCAGTTGCAAACCGTAGTCTGGCGTTGATATAGGACTCGTTTTACTGTGGATATATAGATACTTTTGTACTTGTTTCCTCCAGCATCTTCACAAGGTCCTTTGCTGTTGTTCTGGGATTGATTTGCACTTTTCGCACCAAAGTCCGTTCATCTCTAGGAGACAGAACTTGTCTCCTTCCTGAGCGGTATGACGGCTGCGTGATCCCATGGTGTTTATTCTTGCGTACTGTTGTTTGTACAGATGAACGTGGTACATTCAGGCGTTTGGAAATTGATCCCAAGGATGAGCCAGACTTGTGGGGGACTACAATTTTTTTCTGCAGTCTTGGCTGATTTCTTTTGATTTTGCCATGATGTTAAGCAGAGGCACTGAGTTTGAAGGTAGGCCTTGAAATACATCCACAGGTACACCTCCAATTGCCTCAAATGGCGTCAATTAGCCTATCAGAAGCTTCTAAAGCCATGACATCGTTTTCTGGAATTATCCAAGCTGTTTAAAGGCACAGTCAACTTAGTGTATGTAAACTTCTGACCCACTGGAATTGAGATACAGTGAAATAATCTGTCTAAACAATTGTTGGAAAAATACTAGTCATGCACAAAGTAGATGTCCTAACCGACTTGCCAACACTATAGTTTGTTAACAAAACATTTGTGGAGTTGTTGAAAAATGATTTTTAATGATTCCCATGTAAGTGTATGTAAACTTCCGACTTCAACTGTGTATATGTATATAATAAATAAAAAATGTGGCCTTTCATTTAACTAGGCAAGTCAGTCAAGAACAAAATCTTATTTACAATGACAGCCTACACCGGCCAAACCCGGACGACGCTGGGCCAATTTTGCACCGCCCTATGGGACTCCCAATCAAAGCCGGATGTGATACAGCCTGGATTCGAACCAGGGTGTTGCCTCTTGCACTGAGATACAGTGCCTTAGACTGCTGCGCCACTCGGGAGCCCGAATAATGACTGTATAAAATAAATAGTTCAAATACTGAACTATATTGTGTACCAAAATAAATGTAATTCTATTATTTTAAACTAATACAATTGCCCAGAGAAAGATTTTGTTTCTTAAAAAGGTTGGGCTTAAAATGTATTGACACCCCTAAAGATTTGTATACATTTATTGCATTTTTTATTTAACCTTTTATTTAACTGGTTGGGAATCCCACAGGGATTCCCAACCACGGCCGGATGTCATGCAGCCTGGATAAAGAAAGTAGTCAAAAGTTTAGTATTTGATCACATATTCCTACATCAAGCAATGACTACATCAAGCTTGTGACTCTACAAACTTGTTGGATGCATTTGCAGTTTGTTTTGGTTGTGTTTCAGATTATTTTTGCCCAATAGAGACACGAATGGTAAATCATGTGTTTTTGTGAGAAGGTTAGAGTTTCAGATCATACCCCCAAGACAAGCTAACCTCTCACCATTGCCAGTAACAGGTTAGAATGTCTTGGGGGGGGGGGTATGATCTTCGATCCTCTAACTTTCTCAATCATCATTATTCACGATTAATTCAGGATTATCCGTAATCATGGTAGCCATCACATTATTGTAGAAGTGTTTAAGAACATATTGTATTTTCATTTTCAAAAAGAGTGGCTCCAAAATGACAAAATAATTTATTTACCATTAATTTCTACTGGGCACAAAATGATCTGAAACACAACCAAAACAAATGCATACAACAAGTTTGTAGTCACAATCTTGATGTAGTCATTGCGTGCTAGGAATATGGGACCAATTACTTAACTTTGACTACTTTATTCATAAGAATCTTTAGGGATGTCAATAATAAATCAATAAAAATGTATTAGTATAAAATATATATTTTAAATGTTGCATACAATATAGCTCTGTATTTGAATTATTTATTGTATACAGTCATTGTTGCTCATCTTTATCAAGGGTGTAGATCATTTCGGACCCCGCTGTGCATGCGTGTTGAGCAAAGTGAAATGACCTGAGAGTGTGTGTGTGTCCCAGGAGTCCCTGCGCTCTCTGACGCGTGGTGCTCAGCAGCTGATCCATCGGGACCTGCCCTGGGAGCCTCTGGAGGTGGCGCCCCCTGTTGCCCTGGAGGTCTTCTCTCACAGCAGGTTCTTTATTTCTATACTCTCTTGTTCAATTGTATCATTTTTGGGGGGATAAAATATACAAGACAAACCAAAATAATGCAAAGGTATTGAATTTGGCCGTCAATACCCCCTTTCGGAAGACTGAGAAGGTGTTGCAGCTTGTTAAGTGCTGTTATAACAGGTTATAACCTCCTAGCATTTTTCTGGACTGAAAGCCTATTGGCAAAGCCAGTTTCGAAACCTCTCTTCTCTTGCAATACTTTCCCTTCTATGCCTTTTCCTCCGTGTTTTCAAAGCACTTTTTCACTTATTTTACTCTGTTTCGTATTCTCTTCCAGTGTTCTAGCTGTACCTGTGTTTGTGTTTGCAGGTGTAAGCAGGAGGAAGTGGAGGAGAAGTCAGCACAAAGTCCTAAAGGCACAGTGATGCTCTACAGGTGAGCTACAGGAACTGTACCGCGGTAGATGACTCACTCACTCACACACTATTGACATCCTTATTGAGACACACTCATCTTCACTGTGTTTTCATACACGTATATGGCACACACACACACTTGTCTCACCTCGTATCTGTCTCTTAGGTGTGGGGACCATGTTCTGTTGAGTGGGGGACCCTTGGCGGCAAGGACAGGGCTGTGCTCTCAGTATGAGGTCACTGCCATCCACCCTCTTGGAGAGGGCAAGTGGGGTCTCCACCGCCGGGCCCAGGGGCTCTCACTGCCCCTCCTGCAACAGGTACATATGCGCACAAATATGCAGGACATTTTTCAGTCAATGTATGAAGCATCTTTGGATATGTTCGAGTGTCAGCGAATAAGTGTCAGTGAGTGAATGAGTGTGAGTGATGAGTGCCACTGAGTGAGTCATTCATTCATATCTCCTGTTCTCTTTCCGTAGGCCCACCACACTGTGTGGAGGAAACTGAGGAGCAGGGCAGAGAAGCTGGTAAGAAAATATTACTCTTCACAATTTTAAAGACCAAGTTCACTTTTTTGAAGTTGTAGCTTGTATGCGACATTGTTTGCTAGTGGAAATCGTTTGTACCAGCTAGCGGTGCGTTCAAAAGCATTACAAATGTTGTGAGGATCAGGTTACATCTCTCCACATTATTTTGAGTGGTTCGGATGAAACAACATCACCTATGTAAGTCAAAATGAGTTAAAACCTTTTTTAGATTTTTACTGAAAGGGGTTCTGCAGTATCTCAAATCTTTACTGCTGACGTGCACAATTGTTTGGGTCCATATCAACAGTTGACTAATGGGGGGGGGAATCGAAAATATGTTTGAGTAAAGTGATCCTTTAAAAAGTGAAACATCCCTTTACAAATCTCTATCAGTATCTATTCATAATGAATTATTGAACTGCCGGTTTAATCCTATATGCGCTCCCTCTCCACAGGTTGAGGTGCCCACAGCATCAGCCAATGAAGCCATTTCAGATACATTGACTCCGCCCTCTGCCCCTGAACAGACTCCTCCCCATACCGCCCAACAATGATCATGACTATAACCTCGTCATTATATATGTCTTCGTAATATTTGTGGAATAAATGTGTAACACATGGAAATCGTCCCCTCTCCTCTGTATACTAAATGCTTGCTGAAATTTAAGTGGGTTATTGGTTTATGACAGTGTAGCTGATGTGGTGTAGAGTGAAGTTGCTGAACTTGGGTCAGTTTTGCATTTCCCCCACTAATGGTTAAGGTTAGGTTTTGGGGAGGGGAAGCTGATCCTAGATCTGTACATAATAGCTGATATGGAATCAAAGTCTTGTTGTGCAGAATGTAACTGGTTTGTGCCCAGTGAGGGACAGGGACAGAACCTACTCTGTTACAACAGCACGGTTTACTTTTCCTTACTCTTTTATGCTTGCCGGGGATTTGAACCCAAAGTCAAATGAATTGACGACCTGTGGTGTGTGATATAGCCATCTGTCTTTTGTGTGGAATGAAAGCTGCGGTCCGTGCCATGCTCGAGCATGTTAAAGCCTTACACTAACACACCCCTCTGCGGCCTTTAACTGCTCAGCTGACGGTATGTGTGCAAAAAGTGTATGTATTGAGTGGTCAGCAGTTTGCTAACACACAAAGACGGGTGTGTGCTGCTCGACCATCAGGGGCAGAGCAGCTGTTGTGTATGTCGCTTTGGGACAGGTGTTTGAGGAGTGTGTGTAAAAGTGGGCAGGAGCTGTCACAGATTACCGGATCAGTGTAGTTACCAAATGGCTCCCTATTTACTGCACTACTTTTGGCCAGGGTGTATAGGGCTCTGGTCAAAAGTAGTGCACTATATAGGGAATAGGGTTCCGTTTGGGACG
Source organism: Salvelinus alpinus (assembly GCF_045679555.1). NCBI lineage: Eukaryota > Metazoa > Chordata > Actinopteri > Salmoniformes > Salmonidae > Salvelinus > Salvelinus alpinus. The sequence continues at coordinate 11,316,886 of NC_092123.1, forward strand.
AAGAAAGATGTGACCATATGCAGTAACTGTTGGCCTACAGTACATGTCAACAGTTACAGTATATTCCTCAAACTGAAGCTGTGATGTAGTATAAAAAAGAAATATAACAATATATGCATAAATGTGATGCTGCATAATTAATCTTGATCTATGATGCTCCGTGTCTAGAGTCTCAACAATGGTGATGGGACATTTTTTAATATCCACGGTGCTGTGAGACAGATCGAGAGGTTGCCCATTGCACAGCTGTCGCCCCCGCTCAAACAGCCAGCCCCACCCCGACACCCAGTGACAGTATGGGAGACACACCCAAGGACAAATTACAGTCCCCCTCCCACCTCTCACCAATTGAGATGTTTGAACCGGTGCCTGGAATTCCAGACTACTATATTCCATGGATATTATCCAGACAAATGCGTCAAAATGTAGCCTAAATGTTATTGTCCACAAAAAGTAGATTCTTCCTGGTTTATGTAATCCGTTATCAAGTTGGTATTTGATAACGATGGGATAGGCCTATATGCTTTTGTAAAATATAGCTTGGATTGTCAAAGACTCCAGCCACCCTAGTCATAGACTATTCTCTCTGCTACCACACGGCAAGCAGTACCTGAGCGCCAAGTCTAGGTCCAAGAGGCTTCTAAGCAGCTTCTACCCCCAAGCCATAAGACTCCTGAACAGCTAATCAAATGGCTACCCAGGCTATTTGGATTGCCCCCCCCCCTCTTCTACCCCGCTGCTACTCTCTGTTATTATCTATGTATAGTCACTTTAATAACTCTACCTACATGTACATATTATCTCAATTACCTCGACCCCGGTGCCCCTGCAAATTTACATTTAAGTCATTTAGCAGACGCTCTTATCCAGAGCGACTTACAAATTGACTCTGTACCGGTACCCCCTGTATATAGCACCACTATTGTTATTTACTGCTGCTCTTTAATTATTTGTTATTCTTATTTCTTACTTTTTGGGGGGTATTTTCTTAACTGCATTGTTGTTCCGACAATCACACCTGGCAACAGGTGTCGCTTCCTATACCATTGGTGGTGGTCCTCTTTTATGGTAATTCATCAAAATGTCTCAAAGTAAATAGCATGGCATTATGCCAGGGTAAATAGGATTTAAGTGCTGAGACTATGATGACACATACTCACAGAGAAAAAAAACTGTCATCAGTGCAGTTGGCCATTGTTGGCGCGTTGCGCACGATGGACAAGTGTAGTACGCGTCTTGGACACAGCGTTGCGCTCTCCGCATTCCTTCTCCAGGAGTCTCCCACCAACTCGCTTCCTCGCCCCACCAAACCCCCCCTACCACAACATTAGAATAGCAGAGAGACCGTCTACAGTGACTGAGTGGACAGCCACTCTGCAGCCGTATGCCCTGCGGCTAGTGTAATATTTTACAGAAAGTCCGAAAGTGCGACTTCTGAACCGCCGGCGCGCTGCCTAACTGCTCAGGAAATACTACTGAGTTTTGAAACATCCTTTCCCAAAGGAGCGACGAGATTCTGGAATTACTGGAGTTGTGTACAAGTGCGGGATTAGGTTGTCGCTCAAGAGCAACTCATCTTTCGAGGAAGGGCAGACTTTTTGAACAGCAGGAGTTCAGGATGGAGAAAGCGTCACTGTTTTTGCCCCTTGTCATTCTACTGATACAATGTAAGTAAACTTTTGCATTTAGGCTATTCCGTATGATAATGAGTAATTCGTGTGTGTGTTTGTTTGCGTGCTTGTGGACGTGTGTAATGCATGTTTGGGTTGATCTGTATTGGTATTCTTGATAATTAAATTACCGTCATCCCTATTGCTTTTGTATTTGTAATGCCATGTCAGCTGTTTGTGTTTAGAAAAAAATAAGCCCTTTTAGATAGGAAAATATTGATAAATCACAATTTAAAAAATAAAATAAAAATAAACATTATTATTGTGATCTTACTGTGTTGATGCATCTAGTGCTTCACACACAAATAAAAAAAGGGGCCAGCACTTGTTTCGGTTACAATTGACTTCACTTATTACTTTATCCTCTTCGTTATTTTATTTCAACTTTATTTAACTAGGCAAGTTGGTTAAGAACAAATTCTTATTTACAATGACGGTCTAGGGACAGTGGGTTAACTGACTTGTTCAGGGGCAGAACGACAGTTTGTTTTACCTTGTCAGCTCGGGGATTCGATCTAGCAACCTTTCTGTTACTGGCCCAACGCTCTAACCACTATGGCCTGTACTAAAGTTTCCAACGTTCCCGGTCTTTCGTATACAGCCTTCCTCACTGTGTGTGCGTGTTATTGCGATGATATTGGACTACATGCAACTACAGAAAACAGATATGGACCACAAATGTGGCCTTAAGTTTTTGTTGGAAACATGCCAGTCTAATCTGAATGTGGGCAACACAAGGGCGGGTACCACCAACTTTGATATCAGCAGGTCACCATATTTGTCCATCCCAAATGGCACTCTATATTCCCTTTATAGTGCACTACTTTTTTATCAGGGCACATAGTGCTCCGTTCGAAAGTAGTGCACTACAGAGGGTGTCATTTGGGATGACTCCATGGTGTCAGTGAGATGCCAACATTTTGCAAACAAGCCCCCCACCACCAACCCTGACTGGCACAGCTGTTCCTGACAGAGCAGTGCAGGGTTACACGGATACAGAGGGGCTTTGTTCTCCTTGGAAGACACACACACATTCTCCCTGTTTGTCTCTCTAGATCCCTCTCTGTCTGGAAATGGATGTCCTCTTAGATGCCTAACATATAAAATGCTCCTAGAACAGATTTAGTGTTCAGTTGTAGCTTATAATGATAGGTAATGGGGGGGGGGGGGCTTGCAGGAGATCCGTGTTCGAACCCAGTTGGGTGTGTGCGTTTGTGTCCGGTTTTGGGGTCAATTCCAATTGAAGTCACTCAATTATGAAGTATTTGCATTTAGAATTTTTTTATAGAAGTAGCATCTCATTCTCCGTTTATTGCAAAGTCATTTAAAATAAATGAATTGGAATTTTAGTTTTCTTCCTGAGTTGACTGACTTCAATTTGAATTGACCCCAACCCTGTTAGGTCCCAGGCGCAATAGCTCATAGGGTTCAGAGAGGGACAGGTCACCACTCAGCAGACGGAGAAAGTGTGGGCCTCATGTCACGGTTGTTATCACGTCTGTGTTATCTCAAGGAGACACTCCTCAAGGTGGCTGGCCACAGCCGACACTATGACAACAGTTTCTTCAACCCAGGGATGCTATTGATGGATCCTGATAATATAAAATAAAACTCTCTCGTTATCTCTCTCATTCTCTCCATCTATTTCTTCCTATCTCCCTCCACATCTCATTCTCTGTCTGTCTCTCTCTCTCCCTTATCTTCTGTCTCTCTCTCTCCCTCTTTCTGTCTTTGTCCATCCAGCCAGGGAGAGACAATGCTCATCCTCAGAGAGAAAGGGAGTGATGAGGCACACACACACTCCCAACACAGCTGCAGTGATAACAGTGTTACACATACTCACAAAGTAACACAGACGGCAAGCAGGGAGGGACAAAATACACAAGGCTGCACTTTTACCGCCTACTGTATTCAAACATCTGAAGGACAACGTAAATGGGCAACATGAGTCTGCAGTTTGAATTCATACTGTACTTACGCACATCAAACGAGAGATAGCATTCTGCCACTGATAATGTGTAGGCCTATGTAGACCTAATTGCCTAAATACTCATAACTAGGATTCAGAACGAGAATTCAAAATCAATGGGACACACATTCAGTTTTTCCGTTTATTTCCTGTGAATCGACTAGATTGAAATGAAATTGAGTATGCTTCATTGTTTGCGTCATTGTTTTTCAGCGAGCAAGTTGTTTATGTTTTGTTTCCGAACTTTTGCTCTGCTGTCCTGGCCATTTAAGATGGCCACCTCCACCCTGAGAGGACCTGTATATCCATTATCACTTCCTGTGCCTCTCCAATGCCTTTGTCTCACGTTGGCCTCCATTCTTTCCCTCAATTCTTCCACGTAGACCCGGTTTGCGTCTATATTCCCTATATAGTGTACTACTTTTGAACAGGGCCCATAGGGCACTATGTAGGGAATGGGATACCATTTGGGACGCACTCCTGCACTTCAGCGGGGGAAAGCAGGAGACCAGGAGGGTTGGTTAGGACCTTTCCTCTGCCCCCCCCACCCTCTGGTCCACTAATAGAACCACAGGAAGTAGTGCAACAAACAGAAGCTAACTAAACAGGAAGCTAGCGAACTGCTAACAATGAATGACTCATTTGGTTGTTGACCTCAGTTAAGTAAAGTGTTTTACTGTTTTACAACCAGGGGTACTTGGCCTATCCAAGGGGGTACGTGATAAGACTCATGAGCATGGGCTTACTGGTAAAATGCACATGAGGGGGTACTTCAGTGGTACTCTAGGCAAAATTCAGTTGGTGGTACAGTGACCGAAAAAGGTTGGGAACCACTGGTGTAGACAGGGGTGGTTTGGGTCTTTTGATGTGACGTTTACCAGTACTGGGCCATGACAGATAGCCTTGTGCTTTGCTGGCCAGCAATTGTCAGTATTTAATGAAATGAGCGGAATATAGTATTAGTAGGTTATGCAGTGATACAGATGTCATTACAGTTATCTAGTTGAGCATGTGTGTGAATAAATGTGTTATCTGAATACATCTCAGTATTTACTGAAACAATGGAAGGAAAAATGGATGTTGGCCTATACAAACACAACACAAAATAAATGTGTTTGTCTGGGTGGGTTAAATAAGTGTCTGTGTAAAGCTAGCCGACTAAACTTAACGATTTACGATGGAATTGAGCAGCGACTAATGCGGGCTGTCTGGAGCTCCGACGTCACATAGAATTACGTTTTTAGCAGCACCCAAAGGATAGCACGCAGTTTTACAGGACATTGTCTCATGTTGTGTGCAACAGGAAGTAGCAATTGAATGCAAGCTTCACACATTTTTTTGTTTTATTGTTAAAACATTTCTAGCCTGTCTATCTATGGGTAACAGTTGACATGTTGTGCTCGACCCACTCAGTTTCCCACCACAAAACACCAGAAAATGGCCAAAAACAGTAAGAACCAGCTCACCTGCTTTTACACTAGATGTTCAATGTTTATTTTGAAAAAAAGTTTAGTTCACGTAACACGGTTGATCTTGAAATGAGGGCCAGACGTAAATGAATCAATAATGAAAGAAATAATAATCTTCAGAAAGGACTTTGTCAAAGCAACAAAATAACTAGGGCTTTACGATGAGGGTGAAATGTTGGGGTTAAGTGGGTTAATAACTTTTTAGAATCATAGAGGGTGCACAGAGGGACATGCTAAAGTGCCAAAATTCAGCAGTTTGACAAGTTTTTATTCATATAAAAAAAAACAGTGGTGTAAAGTACTTAAGTAAAAAGTACTACTTAAGTAGTTTGGGGGGTATCTGTACTTTACTATTTATATTTTTGACTACTTTTACTTCACTACATTCCCAAAGAAAATAATGTACTTTTTACTCCATACATTTTCCCTGACACCCAAAAGTACTCGTTACATTTTGAATGCTTAGCAGGACAGAAAAATGGTCCAATTCACCCACTTATCAAGAAAACATCATTGGCCATCTCTACTGCCTCTGATCTGATTAATCGCTAAATATAAATGCTTGTTTTGTAAATGATGTCTGAGTATGCCCCTGGCTATCCGTGAATAAATAAATAAAACAATTCAATTGTGCCATCTGGTTTACTTAATATAAGGAATTTGAAATGATTTATACATTTACTTTTGATACTTAAGTATATTTTAGAAATTACATTTACTTTTGATACTTAAGTATATTTAAATCCAAATACTTTTAGACTTTAGACTCAAATAGTACTTTACTGGAGGACTTTCACTTTTACTTTGACTTTTCTGTTAAAGTTGCTTTTACTCAAGTATGACAATTGGGTACTTTTTCTACCACTGAAAGACCTGATTTTCTCCATGGGGTATAGTATATTTTAAAAGGCTCTTCATTTAATATAACAGGCTTTTAAAATTCAATATTGGTTCACAATTTCTACATAAAATGTCAAAAGGGACGCAAAAGGCAGTCTTTTCATGGAACGACCCAAATATTCAGTGTGCGTGTGTGTTGTACATAACGTTATTGTACCAAACTGTGGTCCAGTTAATCTCCCCCACACACACATACATATGCACATACACACGCAACACGTGGTCCTCCCTCAATGGATGGGCGTTACCCGGGCAACCTGTGGACAGCAACAGGATGACAAAACAATCATCCTGACCCCTGCACCAATCAACCAACAGGAAGGGATGCTCCTATTTCCTGTTCCTGTCAAGATGTACATGTTCAACTGGAGCGACACACAGACACAGCCAGCCAGCCAACCAAACAGACACAGACAGCCAACCAATCAGCCATGAGTCTTCATGCTCCACTGCCAATCTGGTCCAGAGGAAAAACTGGTTCATAACAGATATAATTGGTTCATACAACATTTACAACTGGTTCATCATAACTGAATATAACTGGTTTATAACAGATTATAAACTAGTTCATAACTGATTAGAATTGCTTTATAGCAATTCCCCCAACCCCATATGTGACACCTCTCTCTCTCTCTCCATCCCTCAGGCCTCCCCGTTGTCCCTGTTACCGTGTCAACAACCACGCCCAAGGTGGAGGTCCATGAGAACTCTGATGCGGTTCTGAGCTGTGATTTTCGGACAGAGAAGGAACAGAATCCTCGAATCGAGTGGAAGAAGAAAGGAACAGATGTATCATTTGTTTACTATGAGGGACACTTCAGAGGTGATTAGCTGTTCTGGCACTATGTCTTCCATCGCTCTCTTTCTGTCTCTTTTAACCCCTGTCCAGAGCCCATCTTCAGACTCTCAGATTTCATTTACTCTCCTCACACGAGGGAAATTCATTTTAAGAGCTTCATCAACATGAAGCAGAATGTGATGAACATTACAAAGACATTTGTATGAGAAGTTACCAGATGGTTGGTGTTAGTTTAAGTAGAACATTTGTCGTTAAGAAACCACATCTCCACAACCCCCCTCTTCTCTGTGTTGACCGGTTTCCACTCTCCCAGGAGCCTTTGCGGGGCGTGCAAGGATCAAGGGTGCAACGGTGACCCTACAGAGGGTGACCCAGAAAGACGCGGGCGAATACCGCTGTGAGATCACTGCCCCTCACGACACCATCACCCTGGGGGAGACTAACATCACCCTCGAAGTCTTGGGTGTGTACCACATCGTCTGGCAGACTGAGACGGTCTGTCTGCCTGACTGAGTGTTCTGAGTGTGTCTGTGTGTTGTCTCAGACATGCTGCCTGTGCTGTTTGTGCACCCCCTTAACCCAGCTGACATTGTGGCTGTACCCCTCCTCACAGTGCCCCCCCACACCCCATCCTGTGAGATCCCCAGCTCGGCCTTGACGGGCTCTGTGGTGCAGCTGCGCTGTAGGGACCAGCAGAGCATTCCCCCAGCAACCTACTCCTGGTACAAAGATGACAAGCCGCTGACCCCCTCCCGCATGGCCAACGCCACCTACCACCTCAACCCAATCACGGGCATACTGGTGAGATACTTCTTAAGAACAGTGTACATACCGTCGTACCATTGATGCTTTGACACGGTCTACTCAATGTACGGTGCATTCGGAAAGTATTCAGACCCCTTCCCTTTTTCCACATTTAGTTACGTTACAGCCTTAGTTAAAAAAAAAATATATATATTTTTTTTAATCATCCATCTACACACAATAACCCATAATGACAAAGCGAAAACAGGCTTTTAGAAATGTTTGCAGATGTATTACAAATAAGAAACAGAAATACCTTATTTACATAAGTATTTAGACCCTTTGCTATGAGACTCGAAATTGAGCTCAGGTGCATGCTGTTTCCATTGATCATCCTTGAGATGTTTCTGCAACTTGATTGGAGTCCACCCGTGGTAAATTCAATTGATTGGACATGATTTGGAAAGGCACACACCTGTCCATATAAGGTCCCACAGTGGGCAGTGCATGTCAGAGCAAAAACCAAGCCTTGGGGTCGAAGGAATTGTCTATAGAGCTCCGAGACAGGATTGTGTCAAGCCACAGACCTGGGGAAGGGTACCAAAAGAATTCTGCAGCATTGAGGGTCCCGAAGAACACAGTGGCCTACATCATTCTTAAATGGAAGAAGTTTGGAACCACCAAGACATTTCCTAGAGCTGGCCGCCTGGCAAAACTGAGCAATCGGGGGAGAAGGGCTTTGGTCAGGGAGGTGACCAAGAACCCGATGGTCACTCTGACAGAGCTCCAGAGTTCCTCTATGGAGATGGGAGAACCTTTCAGAAAGACAACCATCTCTGCAGCACTCCACCAATCAGGCCTTTATGGTCGAGTGGCCAGACGGAAGACAATTCTCAGTAAAAGGCACGATAGCCCACTTGGAGTTTGCCAAAAGGCACCTAAAGACTCTCAGACCATGAGAAACAAGATTCTCTGGTCTGATGAAACCAAGATTGAACTCTTTGGCCTGAATGTCAAGCAACACATCTCAAGGAAACCTGACACCATTGCTACGGTGAGTCATGGTGGTGGCAGCATCATGCTGTGGGGATGTTTTTCAGCGGCAGGGACTGGGAGACTAGTCAGGATCAAGGAAAGATAAACAGAGCAAAGTACAGAGAGATTGTTGATGAAAACCTGCTCCAGAGCGCTCAGGACCTCAGACTGGGGTGAAGGTTCACCTTCCAACAGGACAACGACCCTAAGCACACAGCCAAGACAACGCAGGAGTTGCTTCGGGACAAGTCTCTGAATGTTCTTGAGTGGTCAAGTCAGAGCCCGGACTTTAACCCGATCGAACATCTCTGGAGAGACCTGAAAAATAGCTGTGCAGTGACGCTCCCCATCCAAATCAAGTCAAATTGTATTCGTCACATGCACCAACTACAACAGGTGTAGACCTTACAGTGAAATGCTTACTTATAAGCCCTTAACCAACAGTGCAGTTTTAAGTAAAAAATTAAAGTATCAAGTAATTAAAAAGCAGCAGTAAAATAACAATGGCGAGGCTATATACAGGCCGTACCAGTACAGAGTCAATGTGTGGGTCCACCGGTTAGTCGTGGTAATTCAGGTAATATGTACATGTAGGTAGAATTAAAGTGACTAAGCATAGCAATAAACAGAGAGTAGCATCAGTGTAAAAGGGGGGGGGGAAATGCAAATAGTCTGGGTAGCCATTTGATTAGCTGTTCAGGAGTCTTATAACTTGGGGGTAGAAGCTGTTAAGAAGCCTTTTGGACCTAGACTTGGCACTCCAGTACCGCTTGCCGTGTCTATGACTAGGGTGGTTGGAGTCATTGACAATTTTTAGGGCCTTCCTCTGACATTGCCTGGTATAAAGGTCCTGGATGGCAGGAAGCTTGGCCCCAGTGATGTACTGGACCGTACGCACTACCCTCTGTTGTGCCTTGCGGTCGGAGGCCGAGCAGTTGCCATGCCAGGCAGTGATGCATCCAGTCAGGATGCTCTCGATGGTGCAGCTGTAAAACCTTTTGAGGATCTGAGGACCCATGCCAAATCTTTTCAGTCTCCTGAGGAGGAATAGACTTTGTCGTGCCCTCTTCACGACTGTCTTGGTGTGTTTGGATCATGATAGTTTGTTGGTCATGAGGACCCCAAGGAACTTGAAGCTCTCAACCTGCTCCACTACAGCCCCGTCGATGAGAATGGGGGTGTGCTTGGTCCTCCTTTTCCTGTAGTCCCCAATCATCATCCTGACAGAACCTTTCGAGGATCTGTCAGAGAAGAATTGGAGAAACTCCCCAAATACAGTTGTACCAAGCGTGTAGTGACATCCCAAGAAGACTCAAAGCTATAATCACTGCCAAAGGAGCTTCAACAAAGTACTGAGTAAATGGTCTGAATACTTTAAATGTGATATTTCAGTTTTTTAAATTTTATAACTCACGCCCAAAACATTTCTAAAAAGCTGTTTTTGCTTCGTCATTATGGGGTATTGTGTGTAGATTGATGAGGAGAAAAAAAAACAATTTAATAAACCAATTAGGCACATTTGGGCAGTCTTGATACAATATTTTGAACAGAAATGCAATGTTTCACTGGATCAGTCTAAAACTTTGCACATACACTGCAAAATCTAAATTGTGCCTGGGCTGGAATAATACATTATGGCCTTTCTCTTGCGTTTCAAAGATGACGGTACAATTTTTTTTTTTTTTAAAGCATGTTTTTTTCTTTGTTATCTTTTACCAAATCTAATGTGTTATATTCTCCTACATTAATTTCACATTTCCACAAATTTCAAAGTGTTTCCTTTCAAATGGTATCAAGAATATGCATATCCTTGCTTCAGGTCCTGAGCTCCAGGCAGCTCGATTTGGGTATGTCATTTTAGGAAAGAATTGAAAAAAGGGGCGGATCCTTAAGAGGTGTTAATCCATTTTAGAATAAGGCTGTAACGTAAAACAAAATTTTGAAAAAGTCAAGGGGTCTGAATACTTTCCGAATGCACTGTATGTGCCAGTAAAGCCATTTGAATTTGACAGAACGAGGGCCCAGCCACAACCACTAACTGTGTGTTACATAGGAGCCACACTAGGGCATTGAGAAAATAGTATATCTTTTTTTACCTACTACACTGGAAGTGTAATTTTTGGCCAGCGAGAGCAATGTGCAAGGTTCTTTATCCTATTGTGAGCTGCGGGAAAAAAATCTTGAAAATAGAACCAAAGTATAACTTTGTATAACACCTACAGCTCACTTACGCCCAAATTTCATTGAGATTAATAGGAGCGCCTCACGTTCTGTACACTGTAAGTTATGCATCCGATATAGCAGGCCTCCATTACAGACTCCAATACATGAAAGTATAATCAACCACTAGCACAGTATATGATAATACAAACCTCAGTAGGTCACTGAAACCTGAGCTACAGTTCAGACCAACAGTGGCTACCTCAGAAATCAAATTGTATTGGTCACATACACATGGTTAGCAGATGTTATTGCGAGTGTAGCGAAATGCTTGTGCATCTAGTTCCGACAGTGCAGCAATATCTAACAAGTAATCTAAAAATTCCATAACAACTCCCTAATATACACAAATCTAAGTAAAGGGATGGAATAAGAATATATACATATAAATATATGGATGAGCAATGACCAAGCGGCATAGGCAAGATGCAATAGATGGCATAAAATACAGTATATACATTTGGGATGAGTAATGCAAGATATGTAAACATTATTAAAGTGCCAATATTAAAGTGACTAGTGATACATTTATTAAAGTGACCAATGATTTCCAGTCTGTATGTAGGCAGCAGCCTCTCTGTGTTAGTGATGGCTGTTTAACAGTCTGATGGCCTTGAGCTAGAAGCTATTTTTCAGTCTCTCGGTCCCAGATGCACCAGTACTGACCTCACCTTCTGGATGGTAGCAGGGTGAACAGGCAGTGGCTCGGGTGGTTGTTGTCCTTGATGATCTTTTTGGCCTTCCTGTGACATCAGGTGCTGTAGGTGTCCTGGAGGGCAGGTAGTTTGGCCCCGGTGATGCGTTGTGCAGACCCCACCACCCTCTGGAGAGCCCTGCGGTTGTGGGCGGTGCAGTTGCCGTACCAGTTGGTGATACAGCCCGACAGGATGCTCTCAATTGTGCATCTGTAAAAAATTGTGAGGGTTTTAGGTGACAAGCCAGATTTCTTCAGCCTCCTGAGGTTGAAGAGATGCTGTTGCGCCTTCTTCACCACACTGTCTGTGTGGGTGGACCATTTCAGTTTGTCCGTGATGTGTACGACAAGGAACTTAAAAGTTTCCACCTTCTCCACTACTGTCCCATCGATGTGGATAGGGGGATGTGCCCTCTGCTGTTTCCTGAAGTCCACGATCATCTCTTTGTTTTGTTGACGTTGAGTGAGAGGTTGTTTTCCTGACACCACACTCCGAGTGCCCTCACCTCCTCCCTATAGGCTGTCTCGTCGTTGTTGGTGATCAAGCCTACTACTGTTGCGTCGTCTGCAAACTTGATGTTGGAGGAGTGCATAGCCATGAAGTCATGGGTGAACAGGGAGTACAGGAGGGAGCTGAGCACGCACCCCTGTGGGGCCCCAGTGTTGAGGATAAGCGAAGTGGAGATGTTGTTTCCTATCTTCACCACCTAGGGGCGGCTCGTCAGGAAGTCCATGACCCAATTGCACAGGGCAGGGTTGAGACCCAGGGCCTCAAGCTTAATGATGAGCTTGGAGGGTACTATGGTGTTGAATGCTGAGCTGTAGTCAATGAACAGCATTCTTACATAGGTATTCCTCTTGTCCAGATGGGATAGGGCAGTCTGCAGTGTGATGGCGATTGCATCGTCTGTGGACCTATCGGGGCGGTATGCAAATTGAAGTGGGTCTAGGGTGACAGGTAAGGTAGAGGTGATATGATATGATCCTTGACTAGTCTCTCAAAGCACTTCATGATGACAGAAGTGAGTGCTCTGGGGCGATAGTCATTTAGCTCAGTTACCTTTGCCTTCTTGGGTACTGGAACAATGTTGGCCATCTTGAAGCATGTGGGGACAACAGACTGGGATAGGGAGAGATTGAATATGTCCATAAACACACCAGCCAGCTGGTCTGCGCATGCTCTGAGGACGAGGGTAGGGATGCCGTCTGGGCCGTCAGCCTTGCGAGGGTTAACACGTTTAAATGTCTTATCACGTCGGCCACGGAGGAGAGCCCACAGTCCTTGGTAGCAGGCCACTTCGGTGGCACTGTATTACCCTCAAAGCGGGCAAAGAAGTTGTTTAGTTTGTCTGGAAGCAAGACGTCGGTGTCCGTGGCTGGTTTTCTTTTTGTAGTCTGTGATTATCTGTAGACCCTGCCACATACATCTCGTGTCTGAGCCGTTGAATTGCAACTCTACTTTGTCTCTATACTGACATTATGCTTGTTTGATTGCCTTTCAGAGGGAATAACTACACTGTTTGTATTCAACCATATTCCCAGTCTGGGGTTTCCATGGTTAAATGAGGTGGTTCTCTCATTCAGTTTTGCGCAAATGCCGCCATATATCCACGGTTTCTGGTTAGGGTAGGTTTTAATTGTCATAGTGGGTACAAAATCTATCACTTCCTGATAAACTCACTCACCGAATCAGTATATAAATCGATATTATTCTCTGAGGCTACCCGGAACATGTCCCAGTCAGCGCGATCAAAACAATCTTGAAGCGTGGATTCGATTGGTCAGACAAGCGTTGAATAGTCCTTGTCACGGGTACATCCTGTTTGAGTTTCTGCCTATAGGAAGGGAGGAGCAAAATGGAGTTGTGGTCAGATTTGCCGAAAGGAGGGCGGAGAGCCTTGTATGCATCGCGGAAGTTAGAGTAGCAGTGATCCAGTGTATTGCCAGCGCGAGTGCGACAATCAATATGCTGATATAGGTCACTTCCCTTTGGTCAGACATCAACACAAATAGAGCCTTAGTTCGGAAGCACACTGGTATACTCTAGACCAATTTTTTTTTTAACTGTACAGGTTCTGTGCATCATATCATCTTCCTCTCGCTTTTTCTTTCTGTTGAGCCCTCCATCTGTCTCTTTCCCTCTCCTCTGGCAGGAGTTTAAGACTGTGGCGAGAGGCGACACGGGACAGTACAGCTGTCTGGCATCAAACAAAGTAGGGCCGCCCAAGATGTGCGAGGCTAAACACATGAAGATAGGTGAGTGTGCGTGCATGCATGCACGTGTGTGTGTGTGTAATTATAAGAATGATTGTGGTTCATATTAGTGTAGTTTTGTCTTTCCACAAACTAGCGTGAGTCACGTGCTTCATACCACATTGATATGGTCTATAAACAACACAGTTACAATACCAGAGCTGGTGTTATGTCTTGTAAAATCCCAAGAGTAAACAGTAGTGCGAGGAGCACCTTTTTCTATACAGGCATTTGTCTATGGAATAGCCTCCCCCTTGAGATCAAGCAAAGAAAAAGTGGAAATAGCTTCAAAAAGCAGGCAAAGGTTTTCATTTGGACAAGGTTGTCTAAGTAGGAGAAACCACTCCACTGCCCCTTGTGCTCCCTACTGCTGCTGGTCCGGTGTATTTATTTGATTGATAGGTATGATGTGCAATGAATAGATTGTTTTAATGTGAAATGAACATGGTTGATTTTTAAGGTTAGGGAAAGTTGCAGTGAATAGTGCCACTTTTTAGGATGTCAATATAAATGAATGTATCTATGGTTGTTTGTCATTTTGTCTTGCCTTTTTTAATGATTAAATGTGTTATTGTTTTTACCACCGGGGACCACTTTGGAAACAAGCGTTTTAATTAATACTTTCAAGTGATATCCTTTGGGTCCACATTGTACATTCTGTTGTATATGTCTGTTACACAAAATAAATTACATTCAGTTGTGAAGTGTAGGTATATAGGCATACAACTGTAGAATTGGTCTTCTAAGCTAAGAAAACATTAGAACAAATAGATAAAACAAAAAGAAAAGAAAAAAAAAAAGACCCCCAGAAGGATAACCGAGCCGTGGCTTTTGTGGAGTGATAGGTAACGATGCATCAAGGGTGACTTGTCGATGTGTTCAGAGGGTCCCTTGTTCGAGCCCAGGTTGGGGCGAGGAGAGGGACAGAATCAACACTGTTCCACAAATATCTTAAAAAGTTATTCTTAAGGTCATACTTTTCTCTCACTTGTTCAAAGGAGGCAAAGGCCCCCACTAGGTACAGATCCTTTATGGCATGGATCCGAACTTCTCCCCAGCGATCAAAATGATTGTCTAAGTTGGAAGGGGCAAAGGAAGGATTCCTCACTATCGGGAGCAGGAATGACACTGGTCTGAGGTCAAAGAGCACCTTAACTTGCTTCCAAATACAGATTGTGCTATGTGCAATGGGTTTGTGCAATGGGTTTGTGTCTATAAAGTGATTTCCCAAGGCGACATCATCACCGCACCAATGGAGTAGGGGTAGCAATCCTCATGCTCCATGTCAAGCCAAAAGTATGACACAGGTGCGTCATCGAGCCTAAACGTGGCAGGGTTTTTAGCTTTAAATAGGGAAGAGTACAGTTTTGTAATTTCAATCGCCAGGTAGGTTGAGGAAATCTTAAATGGGAGATGTTTTAACCAAGAAGGGTCCTGCACTCAAACAGGCATTAATTCACTTATTCCAATTGATTCTGTAGCCAGAGAAGGTACAAAACAAATTAATCAGATCCAAGATATCTCCGATACTGGCTTGAGGGTTGGTTATATAGAGGAGAATGTCATCTGCGTGTAGAGAAATGTTATTTGAGGTGTCCTCAGTTTTGTAACCAACTAGCGTGACTCTCTCACTCTCTCCACTCTCTCTTTCAGAGGATGTAAACATGGCAGGGGTCGTTGCTGCGGTCGTGGTCATCTGTCTGGTCATCGCCATTTGTGGCTTCGGGGGGTACTATGCACACCGTAACGGCTACTTCAGCAGTGAGTCTGTCTGTCCCTCTGTCTGTCCATGGACATAAAATATGTCTGACTGTTAGAAAATATGATTTGCACTCACTTCCTCTTACTTTCTGTCTCCACTCTCCTCTTCATTTCTATTCATCTCCAGAACACAGAGGAAGGTAAGAGTTGTGTCCTTAAATCCATTAACAATTTTTTAAAATACAGTGAAGACACCCTGACACTGAACACATCTGCATTGCTGTGTAACTACCACTGACGAATAGAGGTGTGTGCGTTTGAATGTTCTGAGTAAGTTCAGTAGAGAGTGACAGGTGTGATTGAGCCCAGCAGTGCAAGCCTGTCTCTTCTCACAGAGAGAGACACGAACAGGTGTTTTATGACCCAGTTAGAAAAACTAGGTTTGTTATTTTGACTAACTGACTCTAGATTAGGCCAGTTAGATGACTAGGAATATTATCATGATTATTTTAATGAATTACAAATAATAACTCTGAGTCATTGTTTATCTAGGGAAGTCACATTGGGATTGACATCTCTTTTTCAAGTGAACCCTGACTGCTAATAAACTCCCCTCCCGGCTGAATTGTGATTCGCTTACCCCCTCCGTGTGGTCGTGTTGTTAGTAACCCTGAGCATGGTGTGTGAACCTCCTCACTCAACTTTGAACCCCCCCAGGTCCTTTTGGATCCCTCAGTGTCATGGTGTGGCTCACATCAGCAGCCAGGACCTCCATAGAACAAAAGACAAGTGAGTCTGACCCACAGACAGACTCGAGTAATAGATTTAGAATTAGACAATTGAACAATTGACAATGAACAGGACTTTACATAGAAGCACATACCGTTTGTGTGCGCTTGCACGTGAACGTGTGTGCCTAGGAGTCCTTTACAGAAAAAGTTGCCCTTTCTGCTCCATAGGACCGTGTCCTGTGCTGTGTTTGATGTAGTGGTGTTCTTTGATAGATGCCAATGTTTTTACTGAGACCACAGCTGCATCACATTTAGGAAACTCCCTCCCTCTCGCTCCCTCCACTGTGTCAAACAATCTATTGTCTTTATAAATGCCTCTGTCTTCCAGGACTAATGCCAACTACAACCCTCCACCCCAAGATGTGAGTGTTTTTCCTCAGATTTTCTCTGTTGATGTATTCATGGATGGGTATTATGTTCACAGGAAATGTTGACTTGAGCATTACCCCTTACATGTGACATTTTTAGATAACATTTTATAACCATATTAAAAGACAATATAATCATTTCTAGTGGAATTCTCTTGGCAGTAGTAGTAAGTAAAATTCTCCAAATGGTTACTAATAAATATCTGAATTGCAGTAGTTCTGACCTTATGAAAATATGCTACTGTTTTCTCTCGCTCAGCCTGCGGACTTCAAACACACCCAGTCCTTCATGCTGTGAGGACCTCGACATCCCCCTGGAAGACACCACACATACCAGCATCATGATAACACTGGAGTAGTTTTATTCGACCCAAATGAATAGTTAATTATGTTTTGGGGACTGACCAACCCTGCTCTCCTCACCCTTGTGGATGGATAGCAAGGAGGGACAGACAACTCTGCGTAGAGGCCATTTATTCCTTCTGTTTTGCTGTCCCTGGGCCCTCAATGTAAGCCTATTATATTAGTCACATGGTACTCTACTCCCCTCTGGTGGCCAAGTTGTTAAACTACAGCCTATTGCCATCTTGTGGTGGACCCATGGAATTACGTCCCACACATGCTCACTTCCCCCTCAACTGGCCAAAACATGAACTACCTAAATCTTATTTTATACCAAAGACTTGAACATGGCATCTGAGTGTAATATACTGTACATATTTTCTGATGGCTAAGCATTGATGTGAACTTAAGGGAAAGTTGTGGACACAAGGTAGCCATCACATTAGGCCTCCCGAGTGGCGCAGCATCTCAGTGCAAGAGGTGTCACTACAGTCCCTGGTTCGAATCCAGGCTGTAACACATCCGGACGTGATTGGGAGTCCCATAGGGCGGCGCTCAATTGGCCCAGCGTCGTCTGGGTTTGGCTGTCATTGTAAATAAGAATTTGTTCTTAACTGACCAATCCATTTTCTTTTGAGGGCAGTACTCGCGTAGATCTCATTGTCGGTTTGGATTTTTATTTAACCTTTACTTAACTAGGCAAGTCAGTTAAGAACAAATTCTTATTTACAATGATGGCCTACCCCGGCCAAACCCTAACGACGCAGGGCCAATTGTGCGCCGCCCTATGGGACTCCCAATCACGGCCGGTTGTGATACAGCCTGGAATCGAACCAGGGTCTATAGTGATGCCTCCAGCACTGAAATGCTGCGCCACTCAGGGAACCCAAAATTACGTAGTCGATGTCCTCGCCCCCCCGTTAGTCTAATTAGCATACAGGTAACAAAACAAAAAATCCACATCAAAGTCCATCTGTTTTAAGATGAAGAAATAGTTTTTTGTATGGGCCGCGCCCCAATAATAGTAAAGCAGTGTTGGTCAGAACAGGAGACATCCCGAAAAACACCAGAGATCACCACAATAGTCTTATGGATTGCTTCCTCCATTTTGAATATTGGCCATCCACTATATTCCTTTCAGAACAGTGCAGGTGAAGGAAATGAGACACTTTGGGATCGAATCAATCCGTAATGACGAAGTTCAGTGCTATGATTGAAATTTAAAGGCGATGTTCCTATTTTCGCAGACTGCCTTCACGTTGAACGCTGCACATGTTGGCTCAATCATAAATTACCTTTACATTTCAATCGCGCAATACTAATTGAATTGAGACCTTTGAGATAGACCCCTGCTCACCCGAAGATGCCTACATTTTCTGTGATGCCCAGTGCCTTTCAAAAGTAGTTGTTATATTCTATCTAGGGGCTCTTTTGTAAGTGTTTTCTTGTTTTGTTTAAGCTAAAGTATTATTGTGCTACTGCATTTGTCTAATAGTGTATGTTTCTTAGGCTATGGATGAAGGGGTTGCTGTAAGTTTATTCTTTGTAAGATGTTTATTGAGTATTAAAGATTTTCTATCAAAAACTTGTTCAATCATTTCTCACCATGTGGTCTTCTCCCACAGCCGCTGGAACAGGGTGGAGTGCCATGAGTCAGGCGAGCGAGACTGTAGTGTAACGTCATCATTCAAAATTAGTAAATGATCAAAAATGGAAGCATGTAAAGGTTGAACATGGTTTGCAAAATCACTCTTACTATAACCCCTTGACTGATTAG
Organism: Salvelinus alpinus; assembly: GCF_045679555.1. Classification (NCBI taxonomy): domain Eukaryota; kingdom Metazoa; phylum Chordata; class Actinopteri; order Salmoniformes; family Salmonidae; genus Salvelinus; species Salvelinus alpinus. The sequence goes on from NC_092123.1 coordinate 11,335,618, forward strand.
CGTAAGAAAACAAATGTTCTCACATTTAATCCAACATAATTTATTAAATAGTACATTATAGTGGTGACATGTAGGACAGAGACAACGTCATCATGGCCAGTGTTCACTTGGCCACTTCCTGCAGCTGGGGCTCTGGAGAAGAGAGAAGGGAGATTTGAGTAATGCTGGGTCGTATTCATTAGTGCATACTGTAGTAAAACACTTTGCAAAACAAAAACAAGTGTTTATTGTTCCGGTAGTTCCTTTCATGTTTTGTATATATATATATATATATCTATATATATATTTTTTGGTGCCTAATGAATACAACCCTGGTTGATGGTGAATGAATCCTTTAAAACCACCTGTGTCAAACTCATTTCATGGAGGGCTGAGTGTCTGTGGGTTTTTCCTCCTCCCTTGTACTTGATGAATTAAGGTCACTAATTAGTAAAGAACTCCCCTCACTGGTTGTCTAGGTCTTAATTGAAATGAAAAACACGCAGACACTAGAACCACCATGGAATGACTGACACCCCTGCTTTAAGCATAGAACGAGTAAGCTACGTAGGGTGAGATGGGGGTATTACAATTTAGTCTATGACTAAGCTACCAAGAAATGCTACTTCTGCAGTAGAGCTGGGTGACATCCATATCACAATAAATTGACAATTATCACAATAATGAGAAATCAAACACGTTTGTTAAAATGAATTTATACCCCAGTTACTTTTTCTATTACACTTTAAATGTCGTAGCTATCTATTGTTCCATTAGCAATCGTCCATATTATTTCAAACGTCACATTTCTCTACTGTAGGCAACTTGTCGTTATTAATGATATCAGTAAAAAAGTCTGATCCTTTTCAGTTTATCGTCCCAGATCTATACTGCAGTGCATGGCCTTAACAAACCTGTAAATTTGAAGTCAGGGAATTTGGTGAGGTCACCGGTCCCGTATAACCTCTGCAGTTTGGTGATCTCCTCTGAGACACCCTTTTCGTAAGAGGGGCCTGCATCAACAATCCCACCTGCTGCAGCCCTGGAGAAAAGAGAAAGATGGGGAATGAACCTTTAAAAACAACACTGTAGAATAGAATACACTGTTGTTTAGGGCTGACCCCATTTAGTCAACTGGTCAACCGATAATTCTTTATTGGAGCAGTAGCAAAAATATATATAGATATATATCATTGTGTACAAGACACCGGTCTGATTTGCCCCTGTGAGTGGACTAATCCATTGTGGAGGCCGTGGGGATGGCACAGTCAATCACTCTAATACATGTGCTACTAAAATTGTATATGGTTATATTATATTTGAACAACGGTGCAACAATAATAACAAATGTATTTTATAACAAATTTGCTGTCTCCCGCGTTGGCTAGTGGTCGCTGTCCACGGTTCGGAAACACGCTGTTGAATTGGCACCTTTTCCTAGACCATGTTGCTATGTGCATAATAGCAAAGTTAACGAGCATATTGGTTCACGAGCATAAAGCGGAGGCAGCAGCAGAATGAGGGGAGACACAATAAGGGCTGTTTTCCTAAGAAAAGTGAGGAAACCAACTTATTTAGGTCTAGAAATCGGTAGCCTTACTATTAAATGTGCCTGGCTTTATAAATCATGCATATACAGTGCATTTGGAGAGTATTCAGACCCATTCACTTTGGAGCTGGTTTTCATCAAGGACCTGTGTACTTTGCTCCGTTTATCTTTTCCCTCAATCCTGACTAGTGCCCCAGTCCCTGCCACTGAAAAACATCCCCACAGCATGATGCTGCCACCACCATGCTTCACCTTAGGGATGGCACCAGGTTTCCTCCAGACGTGACACTTGGCATTCAGGAGTTCAATCTTGGTTTCATCAGACCAGAGAATCTTGTTTCTCATGGTCAGAGTCCTTTAGGTGCCTTTTTTTGGGCTGTAATGTGCCTTTTACCGTGGACTACCACTTTTACTACCATAAAGGCCTGATTGGTAAAGTGCTGCAGAGATGGTTGTCCTTCTGGAAGGTTCTCCCAGCTCCACAGAGGAACTCTGGAACTCTGTCAGAGTGACCATTGGGTTTTTGGTCACCTCCCTGACCAAGGCCCTTCTCCCCGGATTGCTCAGTTTGGCCGGGCGGCCAGCTCTAGGAAGAGTCTTGGTGGTTCCACACTTCTTCCATTTAAGATTGATGGAGGCCACGGTGTTCTTGGGGACCTTCAATGCTGCAGAAATGTTTTGCTATCTTTCCCAAGATTTGTACCTCGACACAATCCTGTCTCGGAAATCTACGGACAATTCCATCAACCTAACGGCTTGGTTTTTGCTCTGACATGCACTGTCAACTTACATACAGGTGTGTGCCTTTCCAAATCATGTCCAATCAATTGAATTTACCACAGGTGGACTCCAATCGAGTTGTAGAAACATCTAAAGGATGATCAACGGAAACAGGATGCACCCGAGTTCAATTTCGAGTCTCATAGCAAAGGGTCTGAATACTTATGTAAATAAGGTATGTTTTTTGTTTTTAATACATTTGCAAAAATTTCTACAAACCTGTTTTCGCTTTGTCATTATGGGTTATTGTGTCTATATTGATGAGGATTTTAAAAATGTAATCCATTTTAGAAAAAGGCTGTAGCGTAACAAAATGTGGAAAAAGTCAAGGGGTCTGAATACTTTCCAAATGCACTGTATGTCTACAGAAATAAGAAAAATCCTGCTTCAGTTGCCTGTTTGACTGTTTGTTTAATAGCCTAATTATTCCGTGAGCACCAAGCTCCATGTCAAGGAAACAACTTCACAAATTTGGCTGTTTTTTATATTTTCTTTACACTTTTTTTCCCGTTAGAACAGCCTCTCTGATATTATTTATAATTTATTTAGTGTTTACAATGTTCCAAATTGTCAGAAAAATAATAATAATAAGTAATGTCATTATCATTAGTAGGCTGAGTTGAGCAGCATTGTATAACCACCATTGAGCTGTAGGCCTAAGAGCGCATCCTATTTAGTCCTAATATGTTAACTTACTTAGGCCTACATTTGAAATACTTATTGGATACTGTATCAATCATTCATAAGTTCATGTCATCAAAGCATATGAGTCATTCATGATTTCGTTTTAAAATTAAGCTAATTATTCGAGGTTCGCTTTAACAATAAATAAACCGTTCTAGTCGAGTTTATTTGTCACGTACTCTTCATCCATTTTGCTGCCATGGTGTTCGGAATTTGTTAGAACCAATTTATTGATGTGATTATGATATGATATATTATGATATGCTATAGGTCAGGCCCTATAGGTCACGTGCGTGCGATGCTCACGTGTCATGTAAAGAGAGCAAGTGTTGAGGGAATGTTTTTCCTAAACAAATGAGGGATTTCGGTAACAGAACTTTCCAGTCAGAATTTGGCTGTAATTATGTTGCAGCTTAAGCAACACGATAAACACTGATGTTCTGTGGTGGTCACTGCAGCAGGGAGGAGAGACAACAGGTGATTGTCAAAGTCACTCACTGTCTTTTTTTTAACACAGGAAGTCCCTCTAGTCATGTGTGTGTCTTAACTATTTAATCAAGCATTGTGCTTAAAGCATCAGACAAGCTCAGTGAATATAGTTGATTTGGCTAATGCACAGAACAGGCAAATCTTGGTCGACCAAGATTTTTTGTTGTTGTCGTCGGAGACAGCCCTACCGTTGTTGCAGTGGGTGAGCTCAAGAAACCCCATAACTAGTCAGCTCTATTATTATAATGAGTCAGACATATATAAACCTATTAAACACCTTCAGCATCCTATGCGTTTCATGGATCTTGCCATCTAGGCATATAGGGCCGGGTTCAGAAGGTGCACAACATTGTGGAACGTTCAGATAGAAATATATTATATAGAATGAACACGACTCTGACATGTACTGTATAATCAAGAATCAAGTCTGCAAGCTCTGTTCACGACATTTTTATTTGTAACGTCCCACAACGGTCGCCTACTGAACATATGGCCCAGCATTTTGCAAATAGCTCTGCAGTGCTAAAAGGACGTGCTGTCAGGAAGTCTCCCTGCCACCATCTCTGTCATGACATCACGGGTCATTCCACTTAAGCCTAGCTAATTTATAGCCTACCAACATGAATAAACAAGTAAATTAGCAGTAGTGACAGTAGGACAAATAGTGCGGTTATTTATTGCACTCACTTGCTCTTGGTGCTGTAGTCGCGGATCTTGTCTAGGAATAGTTTCTGGATAGGGTCCAGGTCCTTGGCCTGGTTGAAGAGGACAGCAGACAGGCCGAAATTCCTGCGCAGTGTCAATGACACCGCGGAGCGGAACAGCGAGGACAGCCGGAATAGTTTATGAAGCGCCATACTGTCAAACAGAGAGGGACAAATGACAACTGTTAAGTTTGACAGTAACGCTACCAAACTAGCTAAACTGAACATGTATATTACTGGCGAAAGCTAAACAGTGCGTGTACAGTAGCTAGCTGAAGTTAACGATGCTAGCTAGTTAACGGTTCCTAGCTAGCTGGATAGCTGACGGCGGTAACGTGGCTGTGGGATCTAGTGGAAACCCAACCCTGTGCATATCTTCCATACACCCATCTGAAGCAACAACAAAAAACATGACACTAGCTAACTTACAGTATTCGGGGGAAGTTACAATATTAGTCGACTCTCTTACCGGCTGGCTATGACTTGTATTAGCATGAAGATGACGAACATGTAAGATTTGGCGTTAATACAATGAAAACGATTATAATGCGTTTAATTCTGCTAAAAAACACCACTCACCTTGGATTTGACACTCGTTCACAGTGATTACTTCCAATGTGATAAACCGCTTTGCATTGTGGCTATTTTTCAATCGGTCGTGTTCCGGAACATCAACGTGCGTCCTAGCTGCGCATCTCTACAGCGATGTTCTTTTCAGCACTACACAGTTTTTATCATAGCAATGTGCACAGCTTTCATATCACTGACATAATAATGATGCTTTATTTGCTACCTTATTTGGTATTTTATTCTGAAATGAAAATCAAACTAGTCAATGCCTTGAAGGTGCATGTCTTTGCCCCTGTGGCAAAGCAACAACTGTCACACAAAAAACATACTTGCTGGATTTACACAAATGATTTCGTCTTTCCCTCAACTTCTTTGTACAGTCCTCTAAATCTATTTTGTTTTTCTTTAGGCTATTGAAAATTGGATTTACAGTGTGTACCAGTAACCTACTGATTGTTTTAATCTCATTAATCTGATTTTAGTTGTCTATGATCACCTACTGAAATAAAATACTACATGGGCTATAATAACATGACAATAAGCAATCATGTGGTGTTGATCAAAGCAAAATCAAACAGGACAAAAACATACGTATCTTTTCAATTACATACCTTCCTACTCTCTCAGAAAAAGAGGTACATAATTGTAGCCTAGTCTAGGCCTACTTAAATGGGTACAAACTAGAGGGCTACATTCCCACGGGATGCCTGCAGAACCAGATAGAGATCATTGCAGCACAGTCTGCATTTTTCATGCAGCGGGTGGGAGTGGGCAGTCAGAGACTACTTAGGGAGAACGTCAATGACTTAGCAGTGTAGTGCCAGGATAACAATATCTCCTTCAACGTCAGGTTGACCAATGAGCTGGTAGAGGACTGAAGGAGAAAGAGGGGACAGCATCCCCTCATCCACATCGACGGGGCTGTTGTGGAGCAAGTCCAGAGCTTCAAGCTCCTTGGCGTGCATATCACTAAGGACTTAACATGGTCCACACACAGCCGCACAGTCATGAACAGGGCACGGCAGCGCCTCTTCCACCTCAGGAGGCTGAATAGATTTGGCAGGGGCCCTCAGATCCTCAAAAAGTTCTACAGCTGCACAATCAAGAGCATCTTGCCTGGCTTCATCACCACTTGATATGGCAATTGCACCACCCTTGATCGCAAAGCGCTACAGAGGGTGGTGCGGACAGCCCAGTACATCACTGGGGCCAAGCTCCCAGCCATCCAGGACCTCAGTAGCTATGATACTTGAAATTGAGCTCAGGTGCATCCTGTTTCCATTGATCATCCTTGAGATGTTTCTACAACTTGCCATATATTTATCAACTGTACTCTGATGTTTCACAAAAGTTTTGAAACGTTCTATTCTCAAGATTCTACATATTGTAAATTAAAGATAAAATGTTTTGCTAAGAGTATTATTATATTATTAATCAATTGACTTTTTAAATCACCCAGCAGTGCTATTTGCAGAGTAAGCTCCAGGTAAATGTTGCAATTCTTCAGCCATTCCTGAACTTGCGACCAAAAACAAAACTACATATGGAAAGTACCAAAACAAATTATCCAATGATTCTGTCTCATCGCAGCAAGATCTGCAGAGCTGGTATGGTTGTATCCCCCATCTATATAACATTCTATTGGTTGCAAGAATTTTGTATAATAATTTAAATTGAAAAACTCTACGCTTTGAATCCGGCGTCATTTTGTGTATCAGTTCCATTTGTCATGGAATCAGTACATCGAAAATCTCTTCCCAACTATTTTGCAATCTATATGGCACAGCTGTCAATTTTTTGGGGTCCTTATTAAATGAAACTGGTATACTTTTTTATTTATCACAATTTTCTTTTGCCAATTTTGGTCTTTAATGCAGGTCCGACAGACAAGCTCCTTACTTTCTCCTCCTTCCACTTGCCTCTTCCATTTTTGCAGTAATGCTGCAATTAGATGGTTGTAATTTTGAGTAGAGCAGACATTTCCATATACACTGCTAAAAAAAATAAAGGGAACACTTAAACAACACAATGTAACTCCAAGTCAATCACACTTCTGTGAAATCAAACTGTCCACTTAGGAAGCAACACTGATTGACAATAAATTTCACATGCTGTTGTGCAAATGGAATAGACAAAAGGTGGAAATTATAGGCAATTAGCAAGACACCCCCAATAAAGGAGTGGTTCTGCAGGTGGTGACCACAGACCACTTCTCAGTTCCTATGCTTCCTGGCTGATGTTTTGGTCACTTTTGAATGCTGGCGGTGCTTTCACTCTAGTGGTAGCATGAGACGGATTCTAAAACCCACACAAGTGGCTCAGGTAGTGCAGCTCATCCAGGATGGCACATCAATGCGAGCTGTGGCAAGAAGGTTTGCTGTGTCTGTCAGCGTAGTGTCCAGAGCATGGAGGCGCTACCAGGAGTCAGGCCAGTACATCAGGAGACGTGGAGGAGGCCGTAGGAGGGCAACAACCCAGCAGCAGGACCGCTACCTCCCCCTTTGAGCAGGAGGAGCACTGCCAGAGCCCTGCAAAATGACCTCCAGCAGGCCACAAATGTGCATGTCTCTGCTCAAACGGTCAGAAACAGACTCCATGAGGGTGGTATGAGGGCCCGACGTCCACAGGTGGGGGTTGTGCTTACAGCCCAACACCGTGCAGGACGTTTGGCATTTGCCAGAGAACACCAAGATTGGCAAATTCGCCACTGGCGCCCTGTGCTCTTCACAGATGAAAGCAGGTTCACACTGAGCACGTGACAGACGTGACAGAGTCTGGAGACGCCGTGGAGAACGTTCTGCTGCCTGCAACATCCTCTAGCATGACCGGTTTGGTGGTGGGTCAGTCATGGTGTGGGGTGGCATTTCTTTGGGGGGCCGCACAGCCCTCCATGTGCTCGCCAGAGGTAGCCTGACTGCCATTAGGTACCGAGATGAGATCCTCAGACCCCTTGTGAGACCATATGCTGGTGCGGTTGGCCCTGGGTTCCTCCTAATGCAAGACAATGCTAGACCTCATGTGTCTGGAGTGTGTCAGCAGTTCCTGCAAGAGGAAGGCATTGATGCTATGGACTGGCCCGCCCGTTCCCCAGACCTGAATCCAATTGAGCACATCATGTCTCGCTCCATCCACCAACACCACGTTGCACCACAGACTGTCCAGGAGTTGGCGGATGCTTTAGTCCAGGTCTGGGAGGAGATGCCTCAGGAGACCATCCGCCACCTCATCAGGAGCATGCCCAGGCGTTGTAGGGAGGTCATACAGGCATGTGGAGGCCATACACACTACTGAGCCTCATTTTGACTTGTTTTAAGAACATTACATCAAAGTTGGATCAGCCTGTAGTGTGGTTTTCCACTTTAATTTTGAGTGTGACTCCAAATCCAGACCTCCATGGGTTGATAAATTTGATTTCCATTGATAATTTGTGTGATTTTGTTGTCAGCACATTCAACTATGTAAAGAAAAAAGTATTTAATAAGAATATTTCATTCATTCAGATCTAGGATGTGTTATTTTAGTGTTCCCTTTATTTTTTTGAGCAGTGTATAATTAGAAAACAAAATCTAGATCAGGGAATCATTTGGTCCTGTGCTTAAAAGGAGGTAGTGCATAATTCATAAAATCACACTACGGTAGTGAAAATATCCCCATCCCGCAAGACTTAGGAGCTATGACTCAGTGAGAGCTGTATGTACGTTCAAAACTATATTTATGGAATACAGTGTAGAAAGCGTTTTTCCAGTCAAAGCAAATGGCTTGCACAATTACACACAGTGGAAATAAAGCCACAGAGAAATAAAGAAAGAAACCCTGCTCTCTCTAACTCTATTCTGGCTATAGTGAGGTACTGCATCCTCTGAAAACCCAAGCAAAGACTGACCCACCTGCAGCAGTGTGTGATGCACACAGCTCTACACACCACCACAACACTGCCTTACCTCTAGTACTGCGTCGCAAAATGGCACCCTATCCCAGGCCTATATTTTGCACTACTTCTCACTGAAACTGTAGTCCATCCAATTACTGACGGCCCTGCTACCCCCTGAAAGTTGCCTTCTAGGCCGTCGTATGGCTGGCTCTAGACAAGTGCTTGAGAGAGGTGAGTCGCATGCCTGAAGTAGGGGGAAAGAGGGGAGGAGGGTGGTTGGAGATTCATTTTACAGACTGCCTGTCTGACTATCCATCTGGAACAGCTAGTAATTCCCTCTACCTCAATCCTTCCTTCCTTCCTTCTCTCAATCTTTCACATGCACACCCCCCAGGCACTGATCCTGCTCTGTTTCTAGTCTCAGCAGAGAGAGAAAGAGAGAAGGATGAGCTGAAGCAAGAAAGGAACCGATTGGGAAGAGTAAGTAAGCCCCAAATGGTATTTGATTGTTGTTATATATCACAATGTACAGAGGAGAAGAACGTTGTTTATTTCTGCGGAAACATAGAACCGGAACAAGAATTCTAACTAGACTGGAGAACACACAGAGTCATCCACCCCCATCCCTCCATTCTCCCCTTCCTCCGGCTGGAACCGGCCTTCCCGCCACATACACCCCCCCCCCCCATCTTAAAAAAAAAAAACACAAGACAACATGGAATCAAAGAAAGAAATCAAAAATTAAATAGGGTTGATTCATTAGGTCTGCAAAACGCAATAGGATGCCAACGCAATAAACTAAAGATAATCATAATTCAAATAATAATATACAAATACGGATCAAGCCAGCCCCCCGCAGTTTTAGGAACATAGCATGGTTGAAATAAAAAAGGAAGACACTTAAATCGAAAAAGCACAGATCTCTCTTACAGTGTATTTAACATGATATCCAAACAGAGAGCCCATTCACCGAGATTCATATATATTTTTTATCCAATGTAATTTAAGTCACGTAATCACGAGAAAGATACTAAATGTACAATCCTGCTAGAATGATCATCTCTATGTGAGAATCTCTCTGGAGACGCAGAATTTGATTATTTTCAATAATAACCCCGTCGTAATGTTTGTCATCATGCACTAAATAGGAACAGCTACTTTGTTACATTACACGCAACTTAAAAAAAGACGTTTTTCTCTTTACATATGATTTTTTTCTAATTTTAATTTATTTTTTGAAAAACAAAACCGAAAACGATAGAATAACTAAAATAAAGAGCTCATTCCGAGTACATCATCATCATTATCATCATTTTAGCCTTGTGTGACCTAACACAGCACAGCTGTCATAAGAATGCACAGAGAAGGAAAGAGGGAGGAAGGAAGGATAGGAGGAGAGGAGGCTTCATTGACCCATAGACCTCACCTATTCCCCAGTGTATAGAGAATGCAGTAGTGTAGGGTTGGGGACAGTGTGGCTGGCACTACAGCCAGAGAATGCCCCCTTAAATAACACTGGTCTGGAGTCAGATCTCCCTATCCAAATCCATTCCTCAACTCATTCCAAATCAAACTAAAGACTGACTCTGGACCAGTGTTGAAGGGGACAGTCTATCTAGACCAGGAGTGATAGTGGTGCCTGGTTCCAACCTGCACTGCTTGAGGGTAGGATAGGGTTGGTTTGGATTGGGGATAGTGTTAAGGGCATAGGGGTGTGGAGGGTTAGAGCGGTTGGGTAGTGGTCATAGGGGTGAGGGGGCTTGTCATTTCTCAGTTCTGCATCTGCTCGAAAAACTTGTAGGTGGGGTTCTCGTAGCCGTTCTGCTGCATTTTGGACAGGTGGCGCTCCTCAGGGGTGACTGCTGCATCCACCTGCAGAACAGAGAGATGTGTTACACACAAGATATGGTATGTCCTTGTACACCAGGGGTTCATAGTCATTCCACGGAGGGCCTAGTGTCTGCAGGTTTTAGTTTTTTCTTTTCAATTAAGACAACCAGGTGAGAGGAGTTCCTTACTAATTAGTGACCTTATTTCATCAATCAAGTACAAGGGTGGAGTGAAAACCCACAGACAGTCGTCCCTCCGTGGAATGAGTTTGACACGTGTCATACACTATTGCTGGTTCTTTTTTGTTGTTTAACGAGTGGGGGCTGTTCCCACTCCTTACATGTTTACGGATGCAGTACATGTGCTGACACGGTACATGTGCACCGTTTACCTTCTACACAGACTTTAGATTCAAGTCTCAAACTCATAAACAACAGAAAGAGACAAAGGAAATGCTGAGCCAAAGTCAAGAACAGTACACGCATAGCATATATTTTACTATCCTTGTGGAGACCTAAAATTGATTTCCATTCAAAATCCTATTGTCCTAACCCCTAACCACAAACCTCTTAACCTTTATCCTCGTGGGAGAATTTCCCTTGTTTCACTATACTTGTGGGGACGTTTTGGAGATTTCCGGTACCCACTAGGATAGTAATACAAGTCCACACACACACATCTCCTCTACCCCTCACCTCGATGACTCCGTGGTGGATGGACGTGTACTGCTTCTTCCTCAGCATCACCAGGGTGATGACGATGACGGTCGCTATGACGACGCCTCCCACCATCAGCCCGATGATTGCGCCCTTGTTAGAGCCGACATCCTCGGCGAAGAACACCTAGAGAGAGGAGAGAGAAAGAGAGGGACTGTAAATCACACTGCACAACCAATCACAAATACTGACTGGATTTATGGAGACAGATCTGGGGTCAGGAGTTCAAGGCATTAAGGTGAAATGAAGTTGGAGAGAGTAGGAATAATTTGGGGTTTGGATGGAATACAAAAGACATGATTTGTAATCTAACGTTAGGATGACTGTTTAGGTGTTAAAAGAGGCCGCGGTAAAGTTGAGGGGGTTTGGGATTAAGGTTCAGAGTTACATTATCGAGGGATTTTAGAGGTAAGCTTAAAGTTATACAAGATGATTGTTACATAATCATTTCCCCCCCCTTATTTAATGAGGAAAATGACCAAATGTATAAGACATTTAATTGGGCACGAAACGCCGCTTGTTTTTCTAAGTGTGAATGTATGTGTGTCGCGGGTTTCAGACCTGCCAAACCTGTCCAACTTTTTAAAGTACCAGACGCGTGCGCGGCAAGTTGGAGATTCATGTGCTTAGACAAACATTATGGATCACACCTGGTTCAGTTCAGTCCTCTGAAAGGTATTTACAAAACATAAATAAAAGATTCATACTGATAAGTACAGAATATATACAAGAAATATATGTTTTGTGGAATTAGCACAGATTGTCTGTCTGTTTATTCCATTACATGTACAGTGTAGAATGGAGATGATTATCTATAATGATTTTCTTAGCACATGCCCCCAAGTTTAGTTTCTACAAACAGGGTCATCTCTCAAACAGGGACAATCAATAGGGCCAGCTCACAAGTATTGGCTTTTTAGACACGGTTCCTAATCAACACTAAAAGCAAAATCATTTTGAAAACATAAAAACAAATGACATAAATTGATCAAATCTCAAATCTAGTGCAAAGGCATTTTAGAAGCATTGCCTCTATAGCTAATACCAGATTCATTCTTCATTGGGCAGTCTTCTAAACTCCCGACTCCATTTAATTCCAAGATGTTTATACTTATTTTTGATTATACTTTTGTAATGCTTTTTGTGACGTGGATCATAATTACAGTTACAGTCTATCAGGTTGCGTGATCCTCGTAATGTTACGTGGAAAATAGAACTTATGGGACGCAGAATTAAATATACATCACACTGGCACAAACGCAACAAGTTATTTTTCATATTCGCATTTACATTTCTTTCACTCGTAAATGCGAGAGCTAAATTGAAACAATTAGTGTTTACCTTTCCACAATTCAGAGTCGAAAAGGTATTTGTCCATGTGTTTACGTACAGCGGACAGTCAGCAAACTCAGCATCACAACAAACAGGAGGGGCAGACATGTGGTAGCTACGTCCAATAATGATGTATTAACCTCCATGTCTGTTGACACGTCTGTGTGTTGCAGCTCGAGAATCGGGATGTTAGATTTACTCCTTGGATTTATTTCTTATTCAAATGTAAAAAAATAAAATCAGGCCCTATTCATTTCTGCGTATCTGAGGACAATTATAAATTAGCGCTGGTGTGAAACTAACATCCTGGCATCGCAGACGCCAGTTACTAACCCTAGTCATCTCGGCAGGCCTTGGTTACCATGCCAACGGTCAGCCAATACATATGGCTAGACATACCCATACGAGCATGGATATGTCTGGGATAACTCCATGATGCTTGTATCTGGCCATTTATGAAAAGAGTGCAAATATACAAAATGAAGGTGTGTGTGTGTGTGTGTGTGTGTGTGTGTGTGTGTGTGTGTGTGTGTGTGTGTGTGTGTGTGTGTACCAGCTTTTGGTGGTATGTGTGTGTAGATACCAGTTTCTGGTGGTGCACTTCGAATCCGGTGCTGTGCCTCTCCTCTGCCTCCATCCTGAGCTCAGGAATCTCCTCTGGCTTCAGACCAGACACTGGTCGTGTTGGAAAGTCTCTATCAGGAATAGGGCGGGCATCCACAGGCTCAACTAGAGAGAAAGTGAAAAGGGAGGTTGAGTATCTTCTTAATATAGTTTCGCTTTGATCTCATCCCTGTCAAGACCCTGACAGCTGTCTACAATCAGTTATGGATTCGGTACATTTAATGAGTAATGTGTATGTATAGTACACCTACCCTGGTTCTGTCTGTTCCCACCCTGATTCTGTTTGTATTGATCATAGCTTTAGGCACACCTACCCTGGTTATCTGTGTTGACCTGGTTGAAGCTCTCGGGGTGGATAAATCCCAGTCCGTCCAGGCCCACGCCCAGGTCTTCTTCCTGGGGCAGCAGGTCCAGGGAGGCCCTGGTGCTGTCTGGAATACTGTCAGGCATCAGGGCATCATTGCCGTAGCTCACCCGCACGTCACTCTGCAGGTTGGACAGCTGCTGGGCCATATCTGCCTGCTCCTTCTGCAGCAACTCTGGAGAAAGAAGAAAATGGGAAAAAAGGGGAAGAGGGTGAAAGACAGCAGCAGAGAGGATTAAGAGAGAGAAGAATAGAAAGGGGAGGATGGAAGGTGTAAGAAACAAGGGTAGAGACAAAAGGAGAGAATGTCAATGCTGTTGCAATAGAATGGTAAATGACTGTGTAATTGAACAATTACGATTATTTATTAGTACATACAAAGACAAGAAAATAGGATCACTAGAATATGGATGTGTCCCAAATGGCCACCATTTCCTATAAACAGTGCATTCGGGAAAGTATTCAGACCCCTTGACCTTTTCCACGTTTTGTTTACATTATAGCCTCATTCTAAAATGTACTAAATAATTGGTTTTCCGTCATCAATATAAAAAAAAACTATTCAGACCCTTTGCTATGAGACTCGAAATTGAGCTCAGCTGCATCCTGTTTCCATTGATCATCCTTGAGATGTTTCTATAACTTGATTGGTAAATTCAATTGATTGGACATGATTTGGAAAGGCACACACCTGTCTATATAAAAGGTCCCACAGTTGACAGTGCAAAAATTAAGCCATGAGGCGGAAGGAATTGTTCGTAGAGCTCTGAGACAGGATTGTGTCAAGGCACAGATCTGGGGAAGGATTGAAGGTCCCCAAGAACACAGTGGCCTCCATCATGCTTAAATGGAAGAAGTTTGGACCCAACAACACTCTTCCTTGAGCTGACCGCCCTGATAAACAGAGCAATCGGGGGAGAAGGGCCTTGGATAGGGAGGTGACCAAGAACACAACGGTCACTTTGACAGAGCTCCAGAGTTCCACTGTGGAGATAGGAGAACCTTCCAGAAGGACAACCATCTCTGCAGCACTCCATTGATCAAGCCTTCATGATAGGACCCCAGACTGGGGCGAAGGTTCACCTTCCAACAGGACAACGACCCTAAGCACACAGCCAAGACACAAGCCTACCAGACAAGCTAAATAACTTATATGCTCGCGTCGAGGCAAGCAACACTGAAGCATGCATGAGAGCATCAGCTGTTCCGGACGACTGTGTTATCACACTCTCCATAGCCGATGTGAGTAACACCTTTAAACAGGTCAACAGTCACAAGGCCGCAGGGCCAGACGGATTACCAGGATGTGTACTCCGAGCATGCGCTGACCAACTGGCAGGTGTCTTCACTGACATTTTCAACCTGTCCCTGACCGAGTCTGTAATACCAACATGCTTCAAGCTAACCACCACAGACCCTGTGCCCAAGAACACCAAGTCAACCTACCTAGGCAGAGTTGCAAAGAAAAAGCCATCTCTCAGACTGGCCAATAAAAAAAGATTAAGATGGGCAAAAGAACAGACAGGACAGAGGAACTCTGCCTAGAAGGCCAGCATCCCAGAGTCACCTCTTCATTGTTGACGTTGAGACAGGTGTTTTGCGGGTACTATGTAATGAAGCTACCAGTTGAGGACTTATGAGGCATCTTTTCCTCAAACTAGACACTAATGTACTTGTCCTCTTGCTCAGTTGTGCACCGGGGCCTCCCACTCCTCTTTCTATTCTGGTTAGAGACAGTTTGCGCTGTTCTGTGAAGGGAGTAGTACACAGCGTTGTACGAGATCTTCAGTTTCTTGGCAATTTCTAGCATGTAATAGCCTTCATTTCTCAGAACAAGAATAGACTGATGAGTTTCAGAAGAATGTGCTTTGTTTCTGGCCATTTTGAGCCTGTAATCGAACCCACAAATGCTGATGCTCCAGATACTCAACTAGTCTAAAGAAGGCTAATTTATTTGCTTCTTAAATCAGGACACAGTTTTCAGCTGTGCTAACATAATTGCAAAAGGGTTTTCTAATGATCAATTAGCCTTTTAAAATTATAAACTTGGATTAGCTAACACAACGTGCCATTGGAACAGAGGAGTGATAGTTGCTGATAATGGGCCTCTGTACGCATATGTAGATATCCATTTGAAAAAATCTGCCATTTCCAGCTACAATAGTCATTTACAACATTAACAATGTCTACACTATTTCTGATCAATTTGATGTTATTTTAAATGGACAAAAAATGTGCTCTTCGCCTCTCGCTACTGTTATTTTATTGTTGCTCCTTAGTTATTTTTCTATTGGTTGTATATAGATTTTTATTTTATTGCATTGTTGGTTCAGGCCTTGTAAGTAACTATTTCACTGTAAGGTAAGGTGATATATGCACCGAATACATGCACCGAATACCTTTTGTATTCGGTGCATGTGACAAATAACATCTAATTTGAAGACAACGCAGCAGTGGCTTCGGGACAAGTCTCTGAATGTCCTTGCGTGGCCCAGCCAGAGCCCGGACTTGAACCCGATCAAACATCTCTGGAGAGAGAACGGAAAAATAGCTGTGCAGCGACGCTCCCCATCCAACCTGACAGAGCTTGAAAAGATATGCAAATAATGGGTCATACCCAGCTTGTAGGGTCATACCCAAGACTCAAGGCTGTAGTCGCTGCCTAAGGTGCTTCAACAAAGTAAAGGGTTATTTAAATTTGTAAAAATGTATAAAAACCTGTTTTTGCTCTGTCATTATGGGGTATTGTATGTAGATTTATAATGGGAAAAAAATATCTAAATCAATTTTAGAATAAGGCTTTAACCTAACAGAATGTGTAAAAAGTCAAGGGGTCTGAATACTTTCAGAATGCTCTTTAGGTACCCTATAGGCCCTGGTCAAAATCAGTGCACTATATAGGGAATGGGGTACCATTTGGGAGGCACCCTTTAAGTCTTCCTCAGGCACTTCACTTGAAACAAGGTCGCTCTCTGTTCTCATTTGTTTTAAATGACAGGAGAAAACCAAACCAATGTCTGTGTTGCTGGGAGGCGGTGTGTGTGTGCGCAGAGGGCAGGGGAGCAGCCTGAGAGAAGGGAAAACTAGACAGTCTGAGACGGACTCAGACGGCTCGGTGACGCACACAACTCAAGACCCAGACAAACACAGAGAGGGAGGGAGGGAGTGGGAAGTAGTTATAGATTTGACAGAGGTGTAGGTGAGAATTGAGAGATGTCATGATGTTATATGATTATCTGTATCATGAATGAAAAAGGAAAAGTGGATGAGGGTTTTGTAGATATAAACTATGGATAGTGGTTGGTGACAGTGTGGATGAGGGCAGGTTACTGGTTCATATCAGTTAATGCTTACACACAGACCTGGTCAACCTTTACCTGGTTTTAATGAAGGAGAAATGAGACTGAAAAAAAACCTCACCAACTTGGTCCTGGATATCGTCGGCCACTCCGGGAACCTTGTAGAGCAGACCCAGGGACTGGTTCATCCTCTCCTCAATCACACGCAGGTGGGTCAGTACCTACAAGTACATTTGAATGCTATTTAATACAAGCCATCTTCTGTGAGCCATACATTGTACACGGCAGGAGGTTACCAAAATACCATTCAGTGGTGTAATGGTGTTTGTGTGTGTGAGCACATTTGGCATTGGGGGTGGATGAGAAATGTTGTTTCTAGGTTTATTATTTTATTTGGTACAAATGGCAAATATTTTGTTTCTGCACTGGACAGGACTAGAAGGTGCTCAACCAACGTGAGACGAGGTACATACAAAAAGTAATAAGAGCATCAATAAAAATCTTTATTCATCTAATTCAAGATCAAATCAAAATGTTTCAGCCTTCGCTGGCCTTCATGAGAATGACAAAATTACTGTCACCATGTAAAACACATTCAAATGTGAGTTTTTAAAAAATTTACATTTTAAGGCCTTTAGTGGGCTTATTACCTGGGGTCGGATCTGTGCGGCCTTCTTGGGGTCGACCATGCGGACGTGCTCAAAGTGTTTAAGGGTGTGCTGTCTGTCCTTCTGCTCTGCACGGACATACTTCTTCAATAGGCTGAACACATGACGAGGCTAGAGAGAAGGAGAAGAAGGGAAAAAGGGAGAGAGAGATATGAGTCAGAACATCAGTCTGTGTGTGGGAGGATTAAGACAATGGGAGGATGATCCATATGTACTTTGTGTGTGTGTGTGTGTGTCCCTACCCTGGGTGGCTGGGCAGTTAGGTGGCTCTACAGGGCCAGGCAACACCGTGTGTGTTATACTCTGTTACTATGTACTCTCTACCTACCCTGGGTGGTTGGGCCTGCAGGGAGGTCAGGTAGCCCTCCAGGGCCAGGCGACGGCGGTCATTGAGCAGGGCCTCAACCCGGGCCATGTGGGTCTCAACCAGCTGCTGCCTCTCACTGGCTGCCTCCTGCTCCAGGGCCTCCACCTTCTCCTGGAAACGCTGTGTGATAAGACACACACACATTATTATACTGTACAACATGACACATTTAATATACAAACATATTTAACATAGATAGGTACATGATAAGACACACATAGTATTTGACACACACAAATTAAAATTCCCTACCACCACCACACTACTATCAAATATTCAGACTAACAACAGCTATGACATTGACAGTCACTGATTTAACATTTATGAATATGTTTGAGTATCTTCTGTGTGTGTCTGACCTGGATGACAGCCTTCTTATCAGCACGAGGTAGACTCTTGGCCTCCCTCTCTGCCTCCTCCCACTCCCTCATCACCTACACACATACAAGAAGAAAGACCCGTTACTGCTGTATCTAACTCCTTCCTTCCGGCTATATTCATACATGATCTTTCACCACGACAGTGTGTCTTCGCGTCCTTCCCTTTCTACCCCCCCCAACCTCACCCGTTCTCCATCCCCTTTCCACTCTCAACCCCTCTTTATCGCCCCTTCCCTCCGCTTTTCCCCCGGTCTTCCACCCTACCCTTCTCGCTCCCTCTATCCTACCTGGGACATCCTCTCGCGGTGTTTGGCCTCTAGACTCTCCTTGGCCTTGGCGAAGTGGGCGTGTTCGTTGTCATCCCCGGGCGTCTCCAGATAACGGTCCACGGCGTCGGGAGGACTGGGGGCGGCGGTGGGCACTGGGTGGTGGAGGGGGGGGGGGGGGCGGGGTAAATGGACATGGAGGAGAGGGGTGCGGGTGCAATTGAGGAGAGGTAGGAGAGAGATGGGGATGAGATGGAGAGAAATTTTGAAAATTACTCTTACAATCTGGTCTTCAGATATCCCCCATTGTTCCTTCACCGGGGATCCCTTTTTCTATGTTTCTTCTTTCATTGCTTTCCTCCTCAAATCCAGACCATCTTTTCCAGAGTGACTTACGATAAGTGCCTTCAGAGTATTTGACTTGACTGAAATAAGGATCCGGAGGCAGTAATATAATACCAATAAACAAAGTAAAAACACTAATTCCAAACTACCAACACTATGTAGCAGCTCCATAACAGCAAACACTAAAGCTAGACGATTAATAATACTAGTGTTAGCAACAACAGGTTGGTTAGTGATTCATCGAGCGAGTGAACGAGAGTAAACAATACAGAGTGAAAAAGCAGAGAAGTGTGCGTTTGAAGGGTGGCTGGTGTCTCTCTGTGTGTGTGTGTGTGTGTCCTGGTTGGAGGATTCCAGATTTCTTGCTTGTTCCCTCCAGAGTCGGGGAATTTTCCAACCGTGATTTCTTTAAAATATAATTTTTAAACAAATCTCTTCCATTAAATGTGACTGCCATAGACACTCCAAGTCATTTAGACGTTTGATTAAAATCCTCTAGAAGAGTTACTTTAGCAATTTGCCCATTTATTCTACTACAGAAAAAGCTAGTAAAAAGCTGTTATGCCTTAAGGCTGGGATACCTTGCATGACCTGTATCTATCCGTTTGACAGGAAAAAGTAAATCGTATAATATGTAATATCATTCCGAGAGGAACGATGTTGTAAAATATCCCCAGGCTAAAGTGTATCACATTACGTGACATACTGTACCTTTCATTATCATTCTTGATTAAACATTGAACAGCATAAATATATTATTTCTTACATGAATAAGGAAGCGTTGAATTTGATACTTTGGAACCTGTCATGTGTCATGTGAAGCATGTTTCTTGTTTTAGTTTGTCTCAGAGATTAGCACAACTTCCTTTCACAGACACTCAATAGTCCCAAAACAACCAAGAGCATTTTGCGATCCGAACAAAGCAGAACCATTAATACAATTTTAAACTTGGAAGTCTAAATGTGAGGGTAGAGGGTTGCTAGCTGGTGGAACCACAACACTGTCTTTCACACCTCCGATATGCTCAACCAAGTGGAAAACACACACGCACACACAACTTCAGAGGCTGCTACAGAGGAGGTGAGATGGAGTGAAAGACAGGATTAGTGAGAGAAGGAGGGAGTGTGAGACATAAGACACTGTATACAGAAAGTAGGGGGAGGAGGGCGAGAGTGAACCATCGCTGATTGGATCGTTCACACACTCGACTGTCAGGTCACTGCCTCACACAACACTCAAATCAGCGTGAGAAACTTTTGCCTTCCCTATCTGTCGCGCGCACACACACTCTGTCCGCTCATACGGAATCAGTGGAAAAACAGGTGAAATCACTCGTGTTAGTGTCTTCTAAAACCCACAAACAGGTTAAAAGATGTGTGTGTGTGAATGTATTTGTCCATGAGTACAGTAAACTAGGGTTGGGCGGTATCTAGATTTTCATACAGTCATATCGTTTCTGTACCATATTACCGAATGTGTTACACAACGGACGCTATTTATATATATATATATATTTAAATTACGTAACAGGGATCTTGATCTAGGAGGGGATTGAATGTCTTTGCTGTAGCCAACAAGCTTGATCTTTACATCTAGCCCCTTAGCTAGCAGTTAGCAAACCGGATAACATTTTTTATTTTTTTAAAGGGGTGGATCAGCTCTAATATTGCGGAAAGATTTCTGGAAGCAAAGTAATTGTCTGCATCATTTCCCCCATATATTTTTGGGGTAACTATATCCACACACACACTTTTTGTTGTTGAATATACCTTTATTATTCCCTTATTCCACCCCTCCCCCAATTGGAGTAAACTAATAAACAATAACACTTAAGCGTCTACCTTATACACATTTTACAGACAATCTATTTTACAATACGGTAGTTATATTTTGTTTGTTTTTAGTCCTTCCTCCATTTCTGATGTCCATCCAGTTTGATTTCTATTTGTAACTGCTATTGCACAAATTTCTGAACCTATATACATTTTACAGACCCCGTATGTTTAACATTGGTTATTATTAACATCTTGTTATTAGTCCCCACCCTTCAGCTCCATTCAACACCTCCCATATATCTCTTAACACCATCCATTTTGGATTTCTATTTATCTGATAACATTTAATTGACATCTTAGATTTGTTATATTTATACTTAACTTATGGTTATAAGCAGTGGCGTAGTGGCCCTACCCCCGCGAGGCAGGGGGTGCTCCCACCCCAAAAAACAACACATAAATTATTTTTAACGGTATTGAAAATCATACCGTCTGTATTTCGAAACACCCCGGTATACGGTATATCACCCAAGCCTACAGTAAACACACAATGCGTGGTGGTTAGTGAGACCAGAGTGGTTAGCGGACATGGTTAGTGTAGTTAGCACCAAGGTAGCCAGATGGCTAGGGCCAGACGCTAGCTAGACGGCTAACCAGAAACTAGTTAGCAGACGTGGACACTAACAGTGCAGACGGTTAGGCAGGGAGCTCTGCTGTCCGTGTGACTGACGATGCTGCAGACAGGCAGTACAACAAGATTTAGTTAAGTGAGCCCACAGGTTAGCGAGAACTAGCATGGTTAACAGCTAGCCAGACGGTAACTAGCCAACATAGACACTACACGCAGACAGACAAGTAGTCTGTGTGACTGACTTACTAACAGTGCAGCAGACAGACAGGCAGTACAAGTGGTGGTTTGTGAGACCAGAGGTTAGCACGTAACGTGAATTAGTATTAGCGTGGTTAGCAGCTAGCTAGCCAGAGGGCTAATGACAGAGGCTAGCTTTCAGACGTGGACACGCAGACAGACAGGTAGACAGGACGCTGTCTGTGTGACTGACTTACTGACGTTGCTGCATACAGACAGGCAGTACTCCTCCGACTCAAAGTTATTGCGGTTGCCCCCGCAGCCGCCATAGATGAATTGGGCACAGCGGCCCTCCTCGCGGTCAAAGTACCAGCGTGCAAGCATGGCACGGCATGGGCCCGTCTCCGCATTCGCCCAACACACCTCTGGTAGGGGGGCAATGAGCCGTCAGCACACACACACACAGGGTGAGTCCCAAATGGCACCCGGCCTATTCCCTACATAGGCCTCTGGTCAAAAGCAGTGCACAATGGGCCCTGGTCAAAAAGTAGTGGACTATATAGGGAATAGGGTGCCATTTGGAACACATTCTTATAATCGTACAGGCGTGAGCATACCAATGGTGTGTGAACTTACACACACACACCACTGTAATGTCATACACTCGGGTGAAATATGGGTGGTGGAATGGGGATTTAGCTGAATTCCTACTAATTTAGTGGTGACTTTCTAGATTGCCTGCCCCCCCCCCCCAATTCCACCCCTGCATACACTCACTCAACCTTTAAATAGACAAGCAGAGTAAATTATGTACACACACGGTCCCTGGCCCTCCCAGTCCCTCTCACCTCTGACCACTTCCTCCACAGACTCGGTGGTAGTAGTAGTGGTGGTGGTAGTCATGGCGATGTTGGTGGTGGGCTCGCTATCGTCGCGCTCGTCAATGACGTCATCGTCATCATCCTCCTCGTCGTCGTCCTCATCCCCGTCTCCATCCTGGTCGTTGTCCTGCCCCTCCTCTTCCTCATCTTCCTCTACCATGGCAGGGGATGTCTCCTCTGTCACCTCCTCCTCCTGTTGTTGCTGGGGTGTGAATCCAGCTGGATCTGCTGCCCCCTGTGCCATACTGCGAGAGGGATGATTGGGGGAGAAGGATAGAGGTAGTTAGAAAGAGGGAGAGAAATAGGGGGGGGGGGGGGGGGTGAGGATGTGTGTGAGTAACGTGGTTATGAGTGAGTGTACTGTGTGTGAGTGCTGGTATAAGTATAATCTCGCTCCCAGACACTTCTGCCCAAATGGGCAAAAAGTCTGGTGGATCAGCGAGTCAAACTTAGCTGCTGTTAGCCACTACCGAAAGACCGGTAGAAACTCCAGGCGCATAGGCATTGGCTTAATATACCAACCAATCACCTCTCACAACACCTTCCCCCTACCCTGTCATGTGTCATGTGCACTTCAGTTTACGTTCAGCCTCGCAGTCGTGTGATTAGCTCAAATTAAATGACAAATACTTTACTCAGTATGTCACTCCCATAGAATTCTATGGTCTCTCCCACTAAGGCCAACTTTGAATTGTTGATATCCCAGGCTGATATGCACTGTGCACAATAGCCTGGGGACGAGGATAGTATAAGTATGAATGTAAGGGAGTACTGTATGAGCTCCTGTGTGTGTACCTGTTGTCAGTGTAGTCAGTCTCGGCTCCTCCCCACCACACATCCGAGTCGTCCTCGTCCTGCTCAGTGCTGTCGGTCTCCCTGTCTGACGGACAGCACACAAACTCCACCCCCCGGAAACGGTCGATGCCGCACGGCAACAGCATCCCGTAGTCGTGGAGATTCAAAGTGCGGTCTCCACAGGACTGGGTGAGAGAGGGATGGGGCAGTTAGAGCAAGGGCTGCGTGTACCAAGAGTAGGAGTGCTGATCTAGGATCAGTTCCCCCCTGTCCATGTCAATCTATTCATGGTGATCTAAAAGGCAAAACTGATCCTAAATCACCACTTCAACTCTGAGAATTGATTCATACAGCTCCAGGTTTTGTGAATTATACACTACATGCCCAAAAGTAGGTGGACACCTGCTTGACAAACATCTCATTCTAAAATCATGGGTATTAATATGTAGTTGGACCCTCTTTGCTGCTATAACAGCCTCCACTCTTCTGGGAAGGCTTGCCACTAGATGTTGGAACATTACTGCGGGGACTTGCTTCCAATCAGCCACAAGAGCATTAGTGAGGTCAGGCACTGACGTTGGGCGATTAGGCCTGGCTCGCAATCAGCGTTGTATGCATGTACGCGTGCGTGCGTGATCTCACCTCTTTGGCCACAGTGTGCCAGTGCAGGTGGCTCTCACACATGTCCATGCGCTCCTGGTGCAGGAACTTGCACTTATCAGGAACCAGCAGGGCATCACTGACAAACTCCCCCACTGCACCATGCACAAACAGAGCCAATTAATATAAAGACATAAGAACTAAAAAAACATCAGCCAACAACAAAATAACCACTTTTTACTAAGGGATGGAATTCAAATAGTACAAACGCACACATAAATCTCAATTTATCCCTCAATCTCTTTTTCTCTCCCCCCTCACATACACACAACACATATTTTGCCCCTACACACAGTCAACCCCACCCAACACATCCCTATGCACACTCAAGCATCCCCACACCTCACCCCCATACAGTGCATTTGTACCTAGGCATCGGTAGGGCACCACGATGTGCAGGTGACTGCGGCACTGCTTGCGGCCCTTCTTGCACCAGTTCTGGACGCTGACTGGCTGGTTGGCCTCCACCACGTTGGTGATCTGCAGCTCGGGGTATACCTGGGAGAGAAGAAACACGGAGTCTGTCTATCATTATCTCCTTTCACCCCCCCATCCCATTTTCTATCTATGATTGATCTCTCATCCTCCCTCATCATCACCCATCTGTCCCACCATCTGTTCACAGGGCGGTGAGCACTCTTTTTCGCTCACGCCCAATCACTGTTCGTCCACATCCTCCCATCTGTCCCTAACATCCGGTCACAGCCCTCTCGCTTCCTTACTCCCCCCTCTCTCTATATCCCCCTCTCCCCTCTTAATTGTTCTCAGTTCTTCTCTAATCCACCTCTCCAAGTATTACTTTGTTCTGCTCCTCTCATCCAATTACTTCACTAACTCACTCCACCCCTCCTTTCCTCCCTTTCAATTGGTTTGTCATTTATCCACCGTTTCCCTGACCCAATTCTTCTCAATCTCCATTTTAACAGCATTACACTCCAACTCCTCTCTATGCACATGCATTTCGGTTGTCTCTTTCTCTCCCTCCCTTTAGTTTATTCATCACACAATTCAGAGTTCAACTGTATTGTGCCATGTAAATGAATTACATTTATTGATCTTGAACCCCCCCCCCCCCCCCTCCCCTCCTCTCCCAGCAATATTGCAGGGTGACGATTTGGCTCTTGATTCTTCAGCTCCCCCCAACTCTACCACCTTCCCTCCCGCCTAGCAATATGTAGCTCTTGATTCACGTCTCTCTCCTTCCCATCTATCCCCCCTTCCTCTCCCACCTCCGGGCAGTCCTGGTTGATGCCAAAGACACCCTTTCTACTCCCTCTTCTCTCCTCCTACCAGTACTGCAGGATGCTGATACATTTGGATACATCCCTCTCTCATTCCCCTCCCTGTCCCTTCTCTCCCACGTGTGTTCTCACTTTGCAGTATTTTTGCATTGCATGTTGTTGTATTATAGTGCATTTATATTGTGTATAGGTCCCGTGTGGCTTAGTTGGTAGAGCATGGCACTTCCAACGCCAGGGTTGTGGGTTTGATTCCCACGAGGAACTAGTACGAACAAATTTGAAAATGTATGCACTCTGGATAAGAGCGTCTGCTAAATTACATAAGTGTAATTAGTACGGTGACCTAACAAAATTAATTTCCATGTCTATGGACATTATAGTAGGTCCTCTGTAGCTTAGTTGGTAGAGCATAGTGCTTGCAACGCCAGAATACTACTACTAATAATAATGTGGGTGCTTTCATTTGTCCTATTTCATACATGTGCAAGTGTGTATTATATACGCATATGTGAATTGAAAATGAGTTATGCATATCCCACTCCCTGAGACACCCTTGGAGAATAAGTCATTACTGATGGTGATCCTGGAGCAATTAGGGTTAAGTGCTTTGCTCAAGGGTACGTCAGATTTTTCACAGAGTCGGCTCAGGGATTCGAAGCAGCGATCTTTAGGTTACTGGCCCAACACTCTTAAAGGGACACTTCGGGATTTTGCCAACGAGGCCACTTTACTTCTCCAGAGTCAGATGAACTCGTGAATAACATTATGTCTCTGTGTCCAGTATGAAGGAAGTTAGAGGTAGTTTCGCAAGCTAATGCTGACTAGCGTGTAGCGCTATGAATGAAAGTCTATCAGGTCTTGATGGTCGAATTGCTGCAAAGAAACCACTACTAAAGGACACCAATTAGAAGATACTTGCTTGGGCCAAGGAACATGAGCAATGGACATTAGACTGGTGGAAATGTGTCCTTTGGTCTGGAGTCCAAATTGGAGATTATTGGTTCCTGCAGCGATACGCCATCCCACATGGTTTGGGCTTAGTGGGACTATCATTTGTTAATCAACAGGACAAATGACCCATCACACCTCTAGGCTGTGTAAGGGCTATTTTACCAGGAAGACGAACCTCAAATATATTTAGATTTTTTGGTTACTACATGATTCCATGTGTTATTTCATTGTTTTGATGTCTTCACTATTATTCTACAATGTAGAATAAAGAAAAATATATAAAAGGAAAACATTTGAATGAGTAGGTGTTCTAAAAGTTGACCGGGAGTGTACATTAAGTTATTGTATCGTATCGTATCATATCATATCCAACCCCAATCTCCATACCTCCTGACAGTACTGCAGGATGCCCTCCTTGGTGCCGATACAGCTCTTGGTGCCGGAGGGGTCTGACTCCCATTTGCCGCTCTGGACATCCACATGCATGTTGAGCTTCCCACAGAACATGGCCACCTGGGGCTCCGCCAGCAGGCCCATCCCACCATCTGTCGGCACCTTGAGAGGGAGGGAGAAGTGGAGGGATGGAGAGACAAAAAGAGAATTGTTAATTTACACTCGTTCTGTAGTATTAGGTAGGCATGTGCGAGAAGTGAGAAATCCAAATGGTCCGCAGAAAATATTTGATACAACATTTTACGAAAAAGGTTCCTTTCATTTAGCTTTTATTTATACAGTTTGCTGTCATTGTTGTTTGCCAGGGAGACTTGTTCAAGATGGCAGTAGTTTCAAAAACATGCTCCACAAAGAATTGGCAATACATGACACAGAACAATATAATACAAAGAATGTTTAAAAAAGAAAATCCCATAAAACGTCAGAATGATGTAGAGAAGGAATGGATGGAGGGAAGAGAGAGGACAGAGTGATGGAAGATTGGAGAAACACACTTTCAGTTTAAGGAAGAGAACGGGGTAATGATTAAAGAAAAAAAGCGGGAGGCAGGAATAAGAGAACAAAGACGGAAAAATAGGGGGAAGATGGCTTGAGGTGTAAGTGGGGAAAAGACAAAGGGCTGAGGGAGGAGATCGCCCCTTTATTCGTAAACTACTTTTGATCAGGGCTCAATAGTGCGCCTTTGGGATAGATGCACAGATTAGGGTTTGGGTGGCGTTTCAGGCATGGACTTGTTACATCAATGAGGCTCCGGTGTGAGGTTCCCCTCAGTACAGGTCTAGGATCAGCTTCCCCTACCCCAATCCTAACTTTTAAGATATGTGGGAGAAATGCAAAACTGACCCAAGATCAGCATCCTAGGGGCAAATTCACACTACACCCATCAATGGCAAAAGGAGAGGCTTTCTTTGACGGTGAGAGAAAATAATTGCTACTGTAGACTTTCCTACTGAATTGTGATTGAAAACCCCATAGCACCATTAAAGTCTCATATGAAACCTCCCCAACCTAAAGCTTTTATACACGCAGGCACGCACACACATTGGACTGCATACACACGCACATATTCTCAATATCCTACAGGTGGCAGCACTGAGAAAGAACATGTACTGTAGTGTGCCAGCCTGCCAAGGGGTATGCATGCTTGGCTTGGCTCACGTGTGTGCGCGCCCCTTTGTTGTCCATCCAATGCCTATTCGCGGGTACTAATTATATTATGTAACTCTATTGATGTGTGTACATTATCTCTGCGAGTATGTTTGTGTGTGTGTGCGTATGTGTGTCCAATGCTACTGCATAAGGAGGTTTTGTAATGACAATCCTGTAAGAAGGGAGGTGGGGACAAAAAAGACTGAAAGAAAGCATTGCACTAGGGAACGAGGGAGAAGAGAGAGAGCGAGAGGAGAGAAAGAGACTGATTGCATTGTGTTTTTCTATAATCTTGTTAGTGGTTTGGCAGTAAAACAAATGTTTGTGAAGTAGAGGATGACATACTGTGAATGGACTTGATTCTTTTCCGAGCTAATGCACAATGTAATCCTTATCCACACACACAGTGCACGCACATTGCACGCACATTCACAGAAACACGCCCATTCAGACACGAGCACACGCCCATTCATATGCACGCGCACATTCATATGGACACGCACACGCCCATTCATTTGCACGCGCACACGCCCATTCATTTGCACGCGCACTCAGTGCACGCACACATTCTGGCATGCACGTGTACACACACACACACACACTCTCAGACAGATCAGATTGCAATGTAGTTCTGAGGGACGGATGTGTCGCCTAAAGAAGTTCATGTCCTTCAAGCCAACCTGTTAGGCCACATGCCCTAGCGCCAAGCAAATCTGTAAATCCCTCAGACACATGCACACACACGCAGACACAGTGGAAAAACAGGTGAAATCACTTGTGTTAGTGTCTTCTATCAATCAAATGTATTTATAAAGCCCTTTTTACATCCGTAGAGGTCAAAGTGCCATACAGAAACCCAGCCGAAAACCACAAACAGCAAGCAATGCAGATGTAGAAGCACAGTGGCTAGGAAAAACTCCCTAGAAAGGCTGGAACCTACGAAGAAACCAGACTCTGAAGGGTGGCCAGTCCTCTTCTGGCTGTGCCGGGTGGAGATAACAGTACATGGCCATTTAAGGCCAGATTGTTATAAAACCCACAAACAGGTTAAAAGAAGTGTGTGTGTGTGTGTGTATTCGTCCATGTGTACAGTATCTAGATTTCCGATCATACCGTTTCTGTACAATACCAGTGTATACAGTATTACCAAATGTGCATAAAAGGGGCACTATAAAAAAAATGCAACCCACAAAACCATTTAGGTAACAGGGATCTCTCTCCAGGAGGGGATTGAATGTCTGCTGTAACCAAGAAGCTTGACCTTGACATCAAGCCCCTTAGCTATCAAACCCGGATAACATTTGACATCTTAGATTTATTATATTTATACTTAGCTTGTAGTTATAAGTAGTGACACACCACGAAACAGGGGGTGCCCAACCCCCCCCCACAAAAAGTATATACTAGGGTTGCAAAGGGTCGGAAACTCCGGTAAAATTCTGGAAATTTTCCATGGGAAGTTAAGCCCTGGAATTTGGCAGATTTTGCTTAAAGTCATCAAAAAAGTTAGATTATAACAGTGAACCTTTTTGTGGGATACACAAGGCAATTCTAGGTGACATATTTTGTTTAAACTATCCCCAATTCAATGGAATTGAGCCCTCTATCACATGTACAGCTGATTCTCAAGATCTTGCACACTAATGAGATGATATTGATACTACACTGTCTGAGGCAAGGACTACATGCTTTCTGGTAAGTTTTAATTATAATACTGGGTGGGGTGAATATACTTTATATGACATACATGATTTTTTGTTAACTAGTAAATAGTAGCCTACAGCAAAGTGTGTTTAAATCATTTCTACCTTGTTAACAATTTCTGCTAGTTAGTTTTTGCTACCATGTGAGTTTTGATGTTCAAGAGTTGGACAGTGAGGAGGTCCAGGGAGAAGACATGGAAGCCTGAGAGGAAGACAGTCTAGAAACTAAAGCTTTGGTTATCATTTCACAGATATGTTTAAAAAAAATTTGGGGAGATATTATGGATCATTGGGGATCCTTCAATATTCCCTTTTGTTGTTCAGTGAAATCATCCCATGTGAAGAGTCAACTCATTTAAATAAAGTTCAATTCGTAACTAAATTGTATTTTTAATTTCTATTGGAAGGATTTAATCATTTGCAATGGTGGTCTACTTATGATAAGGTAAAAGGTTTATGTTTCTGTCTCCATATGATATGGTAAATTTATCCAATGCAAAATACATCTACATTTAAAATGGTATTAATATGCATATATTTCCATTAATTCCCATGGAAAGTTTCCACCTCTGAAAATCCCCCAAAATGTGCAACCCTAGTATATACATATTTTTAACAGTAATGAAAATCAGTCTGCATTTCGAAATAACCCGGTATCTGTACTGAGTGAAGTAACGTAGCAGGCGTAACAAATGCCTGAGCGGTGCATTCCTGACGAGAAAAAAATAAATGTTGGGAGAGGTTCTGTTCTGCACTGGTCAACCAATCCTCCATGTGGAGGAGGAGTTAAGATGGAGTGTCGCCTTGTTAATGTCCAAAAGCAGAAGTCGCGTCACAGGCTCTTTCCATTTCCCCTGAAAACCGTATGCATCCAGTTGTTTACCGACCCCGCAGAGGGGGGGGGGGGGGGGGTCGTTTTTCAGAAGGGGGGGGGGGTCGTTTTTCTACTTACTTAGACAAACTCATGGATACCATTTTTGTGTCTCTGCGTGCAGTTCAGAGATAATTGAAGTTAGCATATCTCTAGCCTAGGGCAATTGCTAGAAGTCCCCTGGTACAATAGCCAGCGCCTCTCAAAAGTAGGGAAATAGACCTTCCAACTACTCCAAAACGGGGTGGTTGGCCTCCACTTTTTGCAACGGAAAACAACAATGAGTGTTTCTTATTGGACAACTTCAAGAAGTCATTCTGCGTTTGTCAGTTTTCTTCGGTTTGGTGCAAAATGATCATGACCCTAGAGTCAGCTTTGTGTTGACATGTTCCAGAAGGCACGACCCCAGGTGGTGAAGGTAGGCAACAACACCTCCACAAGGGTGAGTGCTCAGCCCCCATCCTGTACCCCCCTGTTCACATGGCAATGCGCGTCTTCAACTTAATCATCAAGTTTGCAGACAAAAGTGGCAGGCCTGATTACCAAAATGGACGAGACAGCCTACAGGGAGGAGAGGGCCCAGGAAAATACCCTCTCCCTCAACAAAATGAAGGAGCTGATCGTGGACAGCAGAGAGAGCACACCCCCATCCAAAACCACTGGTCTGCAGTAGAGAAGGTGAAAAGCTTTAAGTTCCTTGGCGTGCACGTCACTGACAAGCTGAAATGATCCATTCACAGACAGTGTGGTGAAAAAGGCGCAAGTGCCTATTCAACCACAAACTTCTACAGATGCGCCATTGAGAGTATCCGATCAGGCTGTATCGCCACCTGGTATAGCAATTGCAACCACAGGGCTCTCCGGAGGGTGGTTCGGTAAGCCCAACGCATCCCCGGGGCCACACTGCCTGCCCTCCAGGACATCTACAGCACCCAGTGTCACAGGAAGGCCAAGAAGATCAGCAAGGAGTCAGGACCTCAGCTACTGCAGCCATGGCCTGTTCACCCTGCTATCATCTACAACCGAGAGACTGAAAAACAGCTTCTATTTCCAGGTCATCAGACAGTTAAACAGTCACTTAGGCTTCCGCCCAGTACTCTACCCTGAACTTTAGTCACTGTTACTAGCCGGCTACCACCCGGTACTCAACCTTGCACCTTAGAGACTGCTGCTCTATATAGTCATTGGACACTGTAGGACTGACCCCAATTAGTCAACGGGTCAATTGTTTGGCCGATAGGCTGTCAGTCAACTAAGATGTTCTTTTGTTGAGGAGTAGCAAAAAATATATTTAAAAATATATATATTTATATATTATACACACATATATATATATACACACATACATATATATATACACACACACACACACACACACACACACATATATATATATATATATATCAAATGTAAATCAAAATTAGCCGTTGAACTGATGCCTTTGCCCAGTGGGTAGATCTGCAGTTAGCTGAAACATCTGCTTGTCAGTCATGTCATTTTCTTCTGTATATTTACACTAGTGGAAAGGTACACCTCCCTTGTGATGTGTGTGCAAGGTCAGAGTCTTAGTTCTGCTCTACAAGAAATCAATGGTGTAGAACAGGGTTCTCCAACTTTTGATCCAGCCCTGCAGTTACTGACAAACCTGATTCAGCTAATTCCGGTCCAGGAGAGACAACCTTTAGTTTAATATTTGAATAATGTGCATTACTGCAGGGCTGAATCAAAAGTCTGCACGCCAAATGATTGGAGTTGGAGAACTCTGTAGATCGGGTCAAATAGCACATGACGCTCCTATACCCACATTATCATCCCAACCCAAACCATATTGCTTTAATATCTTCTTTTCACATCGCTAGGTCCTTCCTGTTTGGCCCTGTCCGGGGGTATCATCGGATGGGGCCACAGTGTCTCATGACCCCTCCTGTCTCAGCCTCCAGTATTTATGCTGCAATAGTTTATGTGTCGGGGGGCTAGGGTCAGTTGGTTATATCTGGAGTACTTCTCCTGTCTTATCCGGTGTCCTGTGTGAATTTAAGTATGCTCTCTCTAATTCTCTCCTTCTCTCTTTCTTTCTCTCTCTCGGAGGACCTGAGCCCTAGGACCATGCGTCAGGACTACCGGGCATGATGACTCCTTGCTGTCCCCAGTCCACCTGGCCTTGCTGCTGTTCCAGTTAACTGTTCTGCCTGCAGCTATGGAACCCTGACCTGTCCACCGGACGTGCTACCTGTCCCAGACCTGCTGTTTTCAACTCTCTAGAGACCGCAGGAGCGGTAGAGATACTCTTAATGATCGGCTATGAAAAGCCAACTGACATTTACTCCTGATTATTATTTGACCATGCTGGTCATTTATGAACATTTGAACATCTTGGCCATGTTCTGTTATAATCTCCACCCGGCACAGCCAGAAGAGGACTGGCCACCCCTCATAGCCTGGTTCCTCTCTAGGTTTCTTCCTAGGTTTTAGCCTTCCTAGGCAGTTTTTCCTAGCCGCCGTGCTTCTACACCTGCATTGCTTGCTGTTTGGGGTTTTAGGCTGGGTTTCTGTACAGCACTTCGAGATATTAGCTGATGTACGAAGGGCTATATAAAATAAACTTGATTTGATTTGGGTCCAGTTACTAAAAACGAGCTGAGCTGGCCCCCTAACATATCCGTTTCCAGCCCAAAGTGAATATAGGCATAGTTAGCTTGCCATGCCCCACTCAAATCATGCTGGAAAGAAGCAGTTCGTAACAAAAGCAGGCTGGCCATGGTCCCAGTCAGTACTCACTGGAAAGCGAGCCAAAAGAGCACAGTTCAGGTTGACACAATAGTGTGAAAAAGGTTATTGTTATAGTAAGACTACGATGACCCAATTCCACTTTGTGACAACTGCTGATGTATAAAGGACTTTAGAATGTGTTTGAAATTTGACCCAGTTCCATGTCGCGCCCCCCCCCCCCTCTACTTATCACTTAGATGTTAAGTGTCTTAAATGTGAAGAAATTGGAACAGAGGCCTAGGTGGAGCAATCCCTATATTGCTTTTAGACCTACCCGCTACTCTGATGTGTGAACACTCTCCCTCTCTCTAAACCACTCTTCCAGTATTCAAAATCACCTCATCTGTTTTTGCCTTGTAAATCATGTCCTTCCTCTATTCCCTCGCTTCTCCATCCCCCTCTCTTCTCCATCCCTCTGCAAACAGTTGGGGGGGGGGGGGGGGTGGCCTGGGGAGCAGCCAAATCCCACTGCAGTCTTGTAAATCAGACTGTTTGGAATGGAAAGGTTAGAAAGAGCGAGAGCGAAAGCAACAAAGCGAGAGACGAAAGAGGGCGGGATATAAATGGACAATGAGGCTTTGTGCGTATGAGGTTCAAGTAAGGTGATGTACGTAAGGTGTATAAACTTTGAGCACCTGCGGAGTAGGGTGAAGTTGCCCCTAGATCTTAGTGCAGGAAATACAAAGCTGACCCAAAGTTTAAGGTTAGGAACGGGGGAGGGAAAGCAGATCCTCGATATATACCTTGGGAAAACTTCACCCTGGAGCACAAACCAGTCGGTAGAACAGTAATGATTAACGATTCTCCTAGTTGCAGGGTTCAAACCATGAGAGAGAGAGACGGGAGAGAGAATGCGAATAATAGAACAGAGGAGTAGTGGACATGAGGAGACAGGGCTTTCCCTGAGCCACCTGCTCCATCGCTTGCCTCTGCCCACTCTCATCCATCGCCAGCATTGCAATCTCATCTATCGGCTGGCCAGCCTGCCGGCAGTAAGCTGGGTGGAGGATTACGCTGAGCTGCCTGGCCGAGATATCCCACAGAGGGCCCAATCCACACTGATACCACCCATGGTACCCTCTTGCTGCTGTCACAACAAGATACTGTTGTCTCACTACTGCACCATCGAACTAGATATTGCATGTAAAGTACCCCACATTGGAGGTAACACAGACCTATGTACTGTTGTCGTAAGCACACAGTAAAAAGGCTAATACAGTTGACTTAAGCTTCATTTAGGGAAATGCAGGAATAACAGTCCCGGCTCGCAACATCAAGAGTTTTCCCCACAAACGGCCAACAAACAATTTATACCTGTGCAATTAATGGTCAACCGCGGCACACCAAATGTAAAGGGATAGCACATTGGGCAATTCTCTGGGAGAATCGGGAAGAAAGGCATTCGACCAGACTGCTCCTAAGTGTAATTCACATAGAAATGACAGTACTCCCCAATGTAAATCTACCTTAATCCAAAGCGTGGTACTGCTGGTACTAGCCTTACTAGCACAGCACATGGGAGACTGCTCTCATCAATCACGCCTTTGGCGCTGGTGCACTGCATTGGTTAGTGATCCCAGTTGCACACGTCTTCACCAGCAAAAAGGTGATGCCATGGAAACTAGAACACGCATTACAATAGATCCAGCCACCGCCTGAAAACACAGGGAAGATTTGCCTCATCCTGAAAGTGGGCCATGAAACACACAGCGTCCGTTTCTGAAAATAAAGTCAGTCAATCCTATACCCACGCATAATCTTTGGACAGCGCCTAGCCAGCTGGCTGCTGGTACTAGTAGGAACATACTTACACAGTGTAACGGGTGACGCTCTCCTCATCCTCGGAAGAGGTGAGGAGAGAAGGATCTTCAGACCAAAACGCAGGCTCAGGGAAATAAGCCATCTTTATTATAAATTACGATGGCACACGAAACGAAACAAAACACTTTCCAAACTACAAAATAAGAAAACGACGTTGACGCAACCTGAACATAAACTTACATAACTAAACATAAACTTACGTACAGGAAAACAGACGACATCGAAACGAAACAAACAAACGCTACAGTCCCATGTGGTACGAACAGACATACGGACACAGGAGACAATCACCCACAAACAAACAGTGAGAATGCCCTACCTAAATATGACTCTTGATTAGAGAAAAACGCAAACCACCTGCCTCTAATCAAGAGCCATACCAGGCAAACCAAAACCAACATAGAAACGAATAACATAGACTGCCCACCCAAAACACATGCCCTGACCATAAACACATAAAAACAACATAAAACAGGTCAGGACTGTTACAGTACCCCCCCCTCAAGATGCGCACGCCGGGCGCACAAGCACAAAGTCCAGGGGAGGGTCCGGGTGGGCAGTTGACCACGGTGGTGGTTCCGGCTCAGGACGCTGTCCCCATACCACCATAGTCCATCCTAACTTCCTCCCTCCAAGAATGTCCACCCTCTTTTGACCCCCACAAAATCCCCTTAACAACATATCTAATAAGGACAACACCGGGACAGAGAGATAAATCAAGACAGAGGGATAGATAAGAATATAGAAGTAGATAAAGATAGAGAGGGAGATCAGGATAGAGGGGCAACTCCGGACTGAAAGGCAGCTCCGGACAGAGAGACAGCTCTGGACTGATGGGCAGTTCTGGGTATCTAGCCTTTTCAGGCTGAAGGGCAGCTCATGGCTGACTGACGACTCTCGACGCTCATGGCAGGCTGACGGCTCTCGACGCTCATGGCAGGCTGACGGCTCTCGACGCTCATGGCAGGCTGACGGCTCTCGACGCTCATGGCAGGCTGACGGCTCTCGACGCTCATGGCAGGCTGACGGCTCTCGACGCTCATGGCAGGCTGACGGCTCTCGACGCTCATGGCAGGCTGACGGCTCTCGACGCTCATGGCAGGCTGACGGCTCTCGACGCTCATGGCGCTCTGACGGCTCTGGCTGCTCATGGCGCTCTGACGGCTCTGGCTGCTCATGGCGCTCTGACGGCTCTGGCTGCTCATGGCGCTCTGACGGCTCTGGCTGCTCATGGCTCGCTGGCGGCTCTGGCAGATCCTGTCTGGTTGGCGGCTCTGGCAGATCCTGTCTGGTTGGCGGCTCTGGCAGATCCTGTCTGGTTGGCGGCTCTGGCAGATCCTGTCTGGTTGGCGGCTCTGGCAGATCCTGTCTGGTTGGCGGCTCTGGCAGATCCTGTCTGGTTGGCGGCTCTGGCAGATCCTGTCTGGTTGGCGGCTCTGGCAGATCCTGTCTGGTTGGCGGCTCTGGCAGATCCTGTCTGGTTGGCGGCTCTGGCAGATCCTGTCTGGCTGACGGCTCTAGCGGCTCCTGTCTGGCTGATGGCTCTAGCGGCTCCTGTCTGGCTGACGGCTCTGTAGGCTCATGGCAGACGGGCGGCTTTGCAGGCTCATGGCAGACGGGCGGCCTTGCAGGCTCCTGGCAGACGGATGGCTCAGACGGCGCTGGGGAGACGGATGGCTCAGATGGCGCTGGGGAGACGGATGGCTCAGATGGCGCTGGGGAGACGGATGGCTCAGATGGCGCTGGGGAGACGGATGGCTCAGATGGCGCTGGGGAGACGGATGGCTCAGATGGCGCTGGTGAGACGGATGGCTCTAGCCGGATACGGCGCACTGTAGACCTGGTGCGTGGTGCCGGAACTGGAGGCACCGGGCTAAGGACACGCACCTTCATACTAGTGCGGGGAGCAGGGACAGGGCACACTGTATTCTCAAAGCCTACTCTACCCCTGATGCGTGGTACCGGCACTGGTGACGCCGGGCTGAGGACAAGCACATCAGGATTAGTAGGGGGAGAATATACAGTGTGTACAGGGCTCTGGAGACGCACTAGTAGCTTAGTGCGTGGGGCCGGAACTGGAGACACCGGGCTAGATACACGCACTACAGGGAGAGTGCGTGGAGGAGGAACAGGGCTCAGGATACGCACTGGTAGCCTAGTGCGTAGTGTAGACACTGTAGGTACTAGGCTGGGGCGGGGAGGTGGTGCCGGAAATACCGGACCGTGGAGGCGTACTGGCACTCTTGAGCATTGAGCTTGCCCAACCTTACCTGGTTGAATACTCCCGGTTGCCCGACCAGTGCGGGGAGGTGGAATAACCCGCACCGGGCTATGTAGGCGAACCGGGGAAACCATGCGTAAGGCAGGTGCCATGTATGCCGGCCCGAGGAGACGCACTGGAGACCAGACGCGTTGAGCCGGCCTCATGACACCTGGCTCAATACTCAATCTAGCCCTACCAGTGCGGGGAGGTGGAATAACCCGCACTGGGCTATGCACTCGTACAGGAGACACCGTGCGCTCTACTGCGTAACACGGCGCCTGCCCGTACTCCCGCTCTCCACGGTAAGCCTGGGAAGTGGGCGCAGGTCTCCTACCTGCCCTTGGCCCACTACCCTTTAGCCCCCCCCAAGAAATTTTTGGGAGTTACTCACGGGCTTTTCGGGCTTCCGTGCAAGACGTGTCCCCTCATAATTCCGGTTTCGAGCTTGAATCTCCGGCTTCCATCCACCTCCTAGCTGCCTCCTTAAACCACCGCTCCTGGGCTGTGACTGCCTCACTCTTCTCACGAGAGCAGCGATATTCTCCAGTTTGCGCCCAGGGTCCTCTACCAGACAGGATCTCCTCCCAAGTCCAGAAATCCTTGTTGCTCCGTCGAGCATTCCCATACCGCTTGGTCACATTTTGTTGGTGGGTGATTCTGTAACGGGTGACGCTCTCCTCATCCTCGGAAGAGGTGAGGAGAGAAGGATCTTCAGACCAAAACGCAGGCTCAGGGAAATAAGCCATCTTTATTATAAATTACGATGGCACACGAAACGAAACAAAACACTTTCCAAACTACAAAATAAGAAAACGACGTTGACGCAACCTGAGCATAAACTTACATAACTAAACATAAACTTACATAACTAAACATAAACTTACGTACAGGAAAACAGACGACATCGAAACGAAACAAACAAACGCTACAGTCCCATGTGGTACGAACAGACATACGGACACAGGAGACAATCACCCACAAACAAACAGTGAGAATGCCCTACCTAAATATGACTCTTGATTAGAGAAAAACGCAAACCACCTGCCTCTAATCAAGAGCCATACCAGGCAAACCAAAACCAACATAGAAACGAATAACATAGACTGCCCACCCAAAACACATGCCCTGACCATAAACACATAAAAACAACATAAAACAGGTCAGGACTGTTACACACAGAGACAAACTATCAACGTGGCTTATTTTCTATGATAGTGTGTAAGGGAAGCAGACCTGGGTATATTGCATTAACAGAAATTACAGTAACCAAACAAACATTGTAGATTAGAAATGATGGGAATTAATGGTAAATGTACTACTCGTGTGCCATCCCCGCGGCCTCCGCAATGGATTAGTCCACTGAGAAAGGTGTCAAAGACATGCAATAAATACTGTTTTTACTCTAAGAGTTCAAAAAAGGATCGGTCAACCAACAGCCTACCAACCAAACAATCCACCAGTCGACAAAAAAAAAAGACAAAAAGTTACTTGAATTGAATCATGGCCTCATTTCAGTCGGGTGACCTCGTTCAGTGACCTATATTGAAACCAGACAAAACATACCAGGTCTCTATCACACATCTTTAAGCACACATGATCTTTGCTCCATATTGTATCCAAGAGTCACAGTCTTTGCGTCAGTATTGACTCGTTTGGTTTAACAGAAAACTTGCCTGGTACCTATTGTCCAGTGAGAATGTGTCATTGTGCTATTATTGGTGGGTCACTGACCGTTCCTCTAGCTCGACCAATGGGTATAGGGTGCTTCCCATTGGTTTGCATGGGGATCTCGTGGGTTTTGACCAGGGTTTATAATTCTTCCGGCTGGGTCCACCCTCTGCTTTGTCATTCTATTAGCATGAAAACGCACATGCACACCTGCACCTCATATGCATGCACGTGCAGTGGCGTACATACACACAGAAGAACAAGTGTATAATATCATCACACACACACATTGATTTAATCCTCCCAGGCCCTGTTCTGTGAACCAGTCCCACAATCCCGGGGCGGCATTCATTCTGGCTCTGTTTCGGGGGTGTTATCTGAGTGTCCCAGGCCTGCCACTGGGATCAGCTTCAGACCTAGGGAGACCCTCTGGCGGAGCGAGTGTCGCCCGAGATCAGCTATTATGTCTGGAGAGTGTACGGACACGGGAGTCTGGAGAGTGTCCTCTGCCTGTCTCTACCCACGAGAGACACAGAGTGCACAGAATGGCACCCTATTCCCTATGTAGTGCACTACTAGTACAACACTCTATGGTCTGTCTTGCAGTGTTTGCTGTGTTTGAAATGTGCTCTGGTCAAAAATTGTGTACTCTAAAGGGAATAGGATGCCATTTTAGATGCAGCCAGGCCGTATAGAGACAGACCATAAACAGATTGAGAAGAATGACAGACAGATACTGAGTAGACAGACACAACAATGACTGGGGAGGAAAGAGACATAGCCAGAGGCCTTGTATAAAAACGTAGACAGACTGACTTACAAACAAATAAAAATACTTTGAATACTACTTAAGTAGTTTTCTTGGGTATCTTTACTATATATATTTTTGACTACTTTTAATATACTCCACTACATTCCTAAAGAAAATATGTACTTAACACCCATTTTCCCTGACACCCAAAATAACTTTACATTTCAAATGCTCAGGCACAACAGCAATATGGTCCAACTCAGGCACCTATCATCCCTACTGCCTCTGATCTGGTGGATACTAAACACATATTGCGCATGTAAATTGTGTCTGAATGTTGGAGTGTGCCCCTGGCTGTCCTTAAATCAAAAGGAAAAAAATGTAAATTGTGCCATCTGGTTTGCACAATATAAGGAATTTGATGAATAGCATTTACTTTTACTCAAGTCTGACAATTGTACTTTTCCACCACTTTTACTCAAATTGTATTTCACTGGGTGACTTTCACTTTTAGTCTAGTCATTTTCTATTAAGGCATCTTTACTTTTACTCAAGTTAGTACTTTTCCCACCACTGACCTGGAGGACAGAGCCCTGTTCTGTTTGGAATACGGGTTGGACGCTATGGGAAAATGGTACATGTGCTTGGTCTTTGGAGTGTGTGTGTGTGTGTGTGTGTGTGTGTGTGTGTGTGTGTGTGTGTGTGTGTGTGTGTGTG
Organism: Salvelinus alpinus; assembly: GCF_045679555.1. Lineage (NCBI taxonomy): Eukaryota > Metazoa > Chordata > Actinopteri > Salmoniformes > Salmonidae > Salvelinus > Salvelinus alpinus. The sequence goes on from NC_092123.1 coordinate 11,375,712, forward strand.
TGCACGCGTTTATGAGTGTGTGTGTGTGTAATGCTATCGGTGCTAGTCTCTGGGACCGGATCCTCGGGTAGGTTGGGTGTGGGAGTGTGTTACAGTGATTAGAGGGCAGTCAGCCCTTCGTTTCCCTCACACCCTGCCTGCCAACATTCCAATTACACCCTGCACCCGGAACGGAAGACTGGTTGCCGTGGCCATGACGTCTTTTCCCATCTGGCCGAGATGTGCTACTGTGTCCCTATGACGACAGTCGACAGTAACATAACAAAATGTGGAAAAAGTCAGGGGTCTGAATACTTTCCAAATGCACTATTTTTTTAACTAGGCAAGTCAGTTAAGAACAAATTCTTATTTACAATGACAGCCTACAAAAAAGTATCCAAAAAAGTTTGGAGACACCTACTCATTCAAGGGTTTTTTGTTATTTTTACTATTTGAACACATGGAAATCATGTAGTAACCAAAGAAGTGCTAAACAAATCTAAATACATTTTACATTCTTCAAAGTAGCCACCCTTTGCACACGCTTGGCATTCTCTCAACCAGCTTCATGAGGTAGTCACCTGGAATGCATTTCAACTAACAGGTGCGCCCTGGTAAAAATTAATTTGTGGAATTTCTTTCCTTCTTAATGCATTTGAGCCAATCAGTTGTGTTGTGACAAGGTAGGGGTGGTATACAAAAGATAGCCCTATTTGGTAAAAGACTGTCCATATTATGGCAAGAACAGCTCAAATAAGCAAAGAGAAATGACAGTCCATTACAGTGCAGTCGCAAAAACAATCAAGCTCTATGATGAAACTGGCACTCGTGAGGACCGCCACAGGAAAGGAAGACCCGGCGTTACCTCTGCTGCAGAGGATAAGTTCATTAGAGTTACCAGCCACAGAAATTGTAGACCAAATAAATGCTTCAGAGATCAAGTAACAGACATCACAACATCAACTGTTCAGAGACTGCGTGAATCAGGCCTTCATGGTCGAATTGCTGCAAAGAAACCACTACTAAAGGACACCAATAATAATAATAAGAAGAAGAAGAGACTTGTTTGGGCCAATAAACACGAGCAATGAATATTAGACCGATGGAAATTTGTCCTTTGGTCTGAAGAGTCCAAATTTGAGATTTCTGATTCCAACCGCTGAGTCTTTGTAAGATGCAGAGTAGTTGAATGGATGATCTCCGCATGTGTGGTTCCCAAAGTGAAGCATGGAGGTGGTGTGATGGTGCTTTGCTGTCTGTGATTTATTTAGAATTGAAGACACACTTAACCAGCATGGCTACCACAGCATTCTGCAGCGATACGCCATCCAGTCTGGTTTGCGCTTAATTGTACTATCATTTGTTTTCAACAGAACTATGACCCAACACTGTGTAAGGGCTATTTGACTAAGAAGGAGAGTGATGGAGTGCTGCATCAGATGACCTGGCCTCCACAATCACCCGACCTCAACCCAATTGAGATGGTTTGGGATGCGTTGGACCGCTGAGTCAAGGAAAAGCAGCCAACAAGTGGTCATATGTGGGAACTCCTTCAAGTCTGCTGGAAAAGCATTCCAGGTGAAGCTGATTGAGAGAATGTCAAGAGTGTGCAAAGCTACATGATTACATGTCTTATTTCATATACAAAAATAAAGAAAAACCCTTGAATGAGGGCTTTTGACTAGTACTGCATGTGCATGTATATATACACACAGTGCAAGTATTCAGACCCCTTGACCTTTTCCACATTGATATTTAACCAATTTTAGAACAAGGCTGTAACAATCTACACACAATACCCCATAATCAAAGCGAACAGGTTTTTAGACATTTTTGCAAAAAGTATTCAGACCCTCTGCTATGAGACTAAAAATTGAGCTCAGGTGCATCCTGTTTCCATTTTTATCAGAATCTAAGGGAGAGCTAAGCAGTTCACACACACTTGGGTGCTGCCATTGATTTACATTAGAAGTGCCCATCCAAGAAGGCTCAAGGCCAAAGATAAAATGACATCAAATATCTACCATAGCTTTGATTGGACTGATCATGTCAACATTAAAGTTTCAAAATCTTAGCTAGCAAGCAGTCATCATGAATCACGTTGACAATCTACTGTCAAAACGTTTAATTCCTGTCAAATGAAGAGAAATTGATAAAAACGTATCAGTGCTCAGCAGCCAATGGACATAAACATTACACAAAAAGTAAAAAATGTATTTGTTTCTCATGGTCTGAGAGTCTAGGTGCCTTTTGGCAAATTGAAAGCGGGCTGTCATGTGCCTTTTACTGAGCAGTGGCTTCCGTCTGGCCACTACACCATAAAGGCCTGATTGGCCTGATTGGTGGAGTGATGCAGAGATGGGAGAACAATCTCCACAAAGGAATATTTACTGTTTATATGTAGATGCAGGAGCTCCACAAGAGGAATAGGAGCTCATAGCAGTTGAAAATTTGAGGTGTCTGTACTCAGCTCCTGCCCAAGTCAAGCTCTGCTCCTTAACCCTTGCCAAATAGCCTACAGCTGTGTCTGTCCAGAGCTCACTGGTGTGGGAAACAGAGCCCAGAATATTTTATACAATGTTGCAAGTCAAGCTTCGGGCTGGACCCAAGTTAATAGTTGATACGTTTCAAGTTAGTTGCAGTCAGGCCATGCGTAGCCAATGTGATTCATAGGATATTTATTTTGATCAGGATATTTTCTACCTGCAGGCTGCAATATTTTAATTTGTTCGCTTTATGTAAGCTATTTTTACATATAGAAGTTAATATCCCTTTTCCCCCTTTAAAAAAAAAAGTATACCCCCCCAAATTCGTGATATCCAATTGGACGTTACAGTCTTGTCCGTACGGGAGTTGCAGCAATGGGACATGGGAGAGGCGAAGGTCGAGAGCCATGCGTTCTACGAAACACTACCCTGCCAAGCCGAACTGCTTCTTGATACACTGCTCGCTTAACCCTGGCACATTGGTGCCAGCTACACCAATGTGTCGAAGGAAAAATCGCACGATTGGCAACCGTGTCAGCGTGCATGCATCAACCCGCCAGTCGTCGTCACTAGAGCAAGACGAGACAGGGACATCTCGGCCGGCCAAACCTTCCCCTAACCCAGACGATGCTGGGCCAATTGTTCGGCCCCTCATGGGTCTCCCGGTCGCGATGCAGTGCCTTCAACCGCTGCATCACTCAGGAGGCCAGAAGTAACTTTTTAGGTTTGTGTCATTTTCATTTAGATGTGAAGATGTTATTAGAAATTAAATGAATCTGTTGCATGCAAACGTGCATATGAAAGCCATAACTGGCAATCAGATCTGTAGAAATTGTAAGATAAACTGGCATTCCACATGAGAAAGGTTGCCGATTCCTCATGTAGCCTATTACCGGCCACTTAAGTTCTCTAGGATAGGTGGCAACATTTTCACGTTTGGATGAAAAGCATGCCCAGAGTAAACTGCCTCCTACTCAGTCCCAGATGCTAATATATGCATATTATTATTAGCATTGGATAGAAAACACTCTGAAGTTTCTAAAACTGTTTGAATCATGTCTGTGACTATAACAGAACTTATTTGGCAGGCAAAACCCCGAGGACAAAACATTCAGAATCTTTTTTTTTTTTGAGGTCACTCTTTTCAATGGGTTTTCAATGGGAATCCAGATTTCTAAGGGGCCTTCCTGCAGTTCCTATCGCTTCCACTGGATGTCAACAGTCTTTAGAAACTGGTTGAGGTTTTTCCTGAGAGAAATGAAGAAGTAGCCATGTTCAGAATGAGGCTCCAGTAAAGTGTACTGTTTGTTAGAGGCGCGTGACCAGAAAGCATGCTACACATTGTTTTCCTCCGGTATTGAACACAGATCATCCAGTCTTCAATTTTATAGATTATTTACATAAAAAAATACCACGTTGTGCAAGTTGGAACCGGTGTTTTTCTGGATCAAACGCGCCAAATAAATGGACATTTTGGATATATTTCGACGGAATTAATCAAACAAAAGGACCATTTGTGATGTTTATGGGACATATTGGAGTGTCAACAGAAGAAGCTCGTCAAAGTTAAGGCATGAATTATATCTTTATTTCTGCATTTTGTGTTGCGCCGGGAGGGTTGAAATATGATGGTCTGTGATTGTTAGCTGGGGTGCCATCCTCAGATAATAGCATTGTTTGCTTTCGCCGTAAAACATTTTTGAAATCTGACATGTTGGCTGGATTCACAACAAGTGTAGCTTTAATTTGGTATATTGAATGTGTGATTTCATGAAAGTTTAATTTTTATAGTAATTTATTTGAATTTGGCGTTCTGCATTTTCACTGGATGTTGGCCAGGTGGGAAGCTACCGTCCCACATATCCCAGAGAGGTTAAGGGGAGTAATGGCAGAAACTGCAAAAGTCAGCAGGAGAGTGAGAAGAATGGTTGGGTCAGGTTAAGTTTTTTCCCCCCTTCTGGTTATCCAGATCTATGGCTCCCTCTTGAGTCATTTGTCTTATTTCATCAAACAGTGCACTTAAAGCATCAGAAAAGCTCAATGCATATATTTGATTTAATTAAAACCCATGGGGTTCTCTATCGATGTAAAAAATATATATATATATATACACACACACACACAGTGGGGAGAACAAGTATTTGATACACTGCCGATTTTGCAGGTTTTCCTACTTACAAAGCATGTAGAGGTCTGTAATTTTTTATCATAGGTAGACTTCAACTGTGAGAGACGGAATCTAAAATCCAGAAAATCACATTGTATGATTTTTAAGTAATTAATTTGCATTTTATTGCATGACATAAGTATTTGATACATCAGAAAAGCAGAACTTAATATTTGGTACAGAAACCTTTGTTTGCAATTACAGAGATCATACGTTTCCTGTAGTTCTTGACCAGGTTTGCACACACTGCAGCAGGGATTTTGGCCCACTCCTCCATACAGACCTTCTCCAGATCCTTCAGGTTGAGGCTGTCGCTGGGCAATACGGACTTTCAGCTCCCTCCAAAGATTTTCTATTGGGTTCAGGTCTGGAGACTGGCTAGGCCACTCCAGGACCTTGAGATGCTTCTTACGGAGCCACTCCTTAGTTGCCCTGGCTGTGTGTTTTGGGTCGATGTCATGCTGGAAGACCCAGCCACGACCCATCTTCAATGCTCTTACTGAGGGAAGGAGGTTGTTGGCCAAGATCTAGCGATACATGGCCCCATCCATCCTCCCCTCAATACGGTGCAGTCGTCCTGTCCCCTTTGCAGAAAAGCATCCCCAAAGAATGATGTTTCCACCTCCATGCTTCACGGTTGGGATGGTGTTCTTGGGGTTGTACTCATCCTTCTTCTTCCTCCAAACACGGCGAGTGGAGTTTAGACCAAAAAGCTCTATTTTTGTCTCAACAGACCACATGACCTTCTCCCATTCCTCCTCTAGATCATCCAGGTGATCATTGGCAAACCTCAGACGGGCCTGGACAATGCACTGGCTTGAGCATATGGTGTCAGGGGCACAGCTGGGGGCGTCTATAACAAGCAGCAACAGTGAGAGACTTATTTCTGGGAAGGTGGACTTTTAATTGGGCATAGACCTGGATAGCATGACAGAACTCTGCAAGCTAACTCCACCCCCTTTGGCAGTTCTATCTTGGTGGAAAATGTAGTTGGGGTGGAAATTTCTGAATTTGTGGTGGCCTTCCTAAGCCAGGATTCAGACACAGCTAGGACATCAGGGTTGCGGAGTGTGCTAAAGCAGTGAATAAAACAAACTTAGGGAAGAGGCTTCTAATGTTAGCTTCTTCCAACATCAAGCATTCGCTTTGAAAATGTTTTACTAAACTAGGCAAGTCAGTTAAGAACAAATTCTTATTTACAATGACGGACTACCCTGGCCAAACCATCTCCTAACCCGGACAACACTAGGCCAATTGTGCGCCGCCCTATGGGACACCCGATCACGACCGGTTGTGTTACAGCCCGGGATTGAACTAGGGTCTGTAGTGACGCCTCTAGCACTGAGATGCGGTGCCTTAGACCGCTGCGCCACTCGGGAGGCTTGGTAACAGAGAAATCCCTCCTGTATCAAGAGCCTTGCTGGCTAATATTTGTTTTGTGCGTGCAGCAAACTGGGTAGCATTTTTGTGTCATGTATAGTTTAGGTCAGAAACTGTACAAAATGTTCGCAACGCGATCGTTAGCATTTTCTATGGGATTTTACAGGTACTTGTTAGCATTGCTAACCTTTTGATTACAGAGTATCAGTGGGGTTTGAAAACAGCACCCCTTGTGTTCAGAGACGGTGTTACCAATTATGCCAGTATGGCACAAGGTCGGAATGAAAGTATAACATTCTGCATACCGCTCAAGCCTAGTACAAGTATTCTACCAACTGAGCCACAATGGAACAAGTCTACTATGTGAAGTCAATGTATGATACATGTTTCCAAGAACTAGCTCCCCATACTGAGAAATAAGGTAATGCATAGGGTCAGCAGCATACCCTTGCAGTGATGCATTGCTTACCCGTCCCACATATCTTAGTGGGGCATTGAACACACAATTAATCAAGTGAGATTAAAATGCACACACACGGGAGAGATACACAAAACAAATCAAGTGTGAGAGAAACACGCCTGCACACACCCCCCATGTTCCATTACTGTCACACACACACAGTAGTCTATACGTCTCCTCCTGCGTCCCACAAATACAGGAAACCCACCCCAGGTAATGGTGGGGACAAGGAAACAGGAACTGGGAATAGCAGGGCACTGCCAAGAATAACCGACTCCTTCTTGACGCCACACACACGCTATGCTACTCACAGTTCAGCTAGTTATTTAGTTATTTAGTTCATGAAACAAAGTGGACCTTTTAGAGATAGATACTTCAAAACAACTGCAAACTATAAATCAACAACGCAATTTTGAGCAAGTGGATTAAAATCAAAGGCCAAATCAACATTTAGACCAGCACTGATTCAATTCTCCAAATGTCAGGTCATAGTTGATTAAAACTGTTGTAAAGCGATATGCATAACTCCCTTCACAGTACATGTAGCAATGAATATACACAAGGCCAATATACAGAGGGACACTGTCGAGGGTTGAGCGAGGGAAGCGTTGGCCTGTCTTGGAGAAAAAGGCAGTAAAAAGACAGAGATAAGGAGGGAACGAAAAGGAGGAATGGGAGCAAGATATTGAATGAGGGAAGACTTAGGCCTGTTGCTTCTGAAGAAAGAGGCAGTGAAAAAACTTGAATAAGGGAGGAATGAAAGGAAGAAAGCGTGAGAGAGCAGAGACAGGAATATCTCTGGGAGGCGGCGCTCTAATTATAGCGCGGGTGCCAGGCGACCGGGGAGGGCACCGCTGCCACCAAAACACAGGAGGAGGAGGGAAGAGGGGGATAAGGAGGGAGGAGAGGAGGTGGGCAAGGCGGGTAGCTCAATCATTTCAAAAAGAGACCCAACATGGGAGAAAGAGGGATAATTGATGAGGTGAGGAATAATTGCTCAATTCCAGATCAACCACTAGCCCCCTACTCCCTGTCGATCTGAGAGAACTGGATGGTTAGATCGGTACAATCAATATGGCTATATTTACACCCTAGCTAAATGAAAAGGTAAAAGTAAGCCATTACCAATACCTACCAAATTATTTCAGAAACAGTCAGCTCTATAGGAGTGTCTAGGCGTGTAGCCTGTACACGGTAGGGGCTAGGGGTTGATTTGGAATTCAGAAAATACATGTTTTAGAGTATTTATTTGATTGCTTTGGGAGACATTTGGTCAAGTAGGACAAGTCAATCAAGAATAAAGGAGGCCGACTGAAGAAGGAGTGGCCATTTTGTAGTCAGAGGGACTAGTGTGTAGCATAATTCCTCAGACACATGCTGCTGTGTTTGTGTGATTATGTATTGGCGCTGTTGTGTAGAGTGAGCGTGCACGTGTGTCTAACTGTCTGTGTGTATGTCAGGAGCATGTTGCCATCGGACGTATTATTAATTAATATATCCACGTGGGCTCAATCAACGGGTCACACAGATCACTGTCCCATACGTCAATGTCAATCACATTGACCTTACTGCCCTCCCTCTTTTCTCTTTCCTTCGCGCTCTTACTCTCTGCAGCTATATGTTAACGGTGGACTATGTCTACATCCAAATGACACTGTACTCCTTATGTAGTGCACTACTTTTTACCAGAGCCCTATTGGAAAGGCGACATAAGGAATATGGTGCCATTTTGGACTAATTCTATAAAACTCTAAGCCACAGTGAGTCAGCCCGCTAAAAACTGAAATCATCACGAACGACCTCCACCAGGCTCTTTGACTGCGCTTGGTCGCTCAGATTATCAAGTTCCAGGTTTGTATGTGGGGACGTGAAGGTCACACACGACTCGCCATGGGCAGCGTCCATGACGGTGACACTGACAGTTAAGACGTGATCCACTGGCCTATTACAGGGCAGCGGTGGGGTTGCCATAGCAGCAGGGCTATAGGGCGCGTTCCAGGTCATCATTATTGCAGATGATCAGAACTCAAAGCCTAGAGAAGTGTTTAATGATTCAGGTGCTACTTTATTATGATAGAGTAGTCTTTTGAGATGTGCAGCATGACTGCAAAAAGACAACCTGGAACACACCCATTCTCTCCTGGTTGGAGGTGGGGTCCCTGATAACTCTCATCCAGGTTTCATTGGGGAGCATTGGAATGGAGCAGCACCTGCACAGAACCACTGATCTGTATAGATGAGGGATTGTGAAATTGCTTCACAATCGAGCCCATCCTGATGTTGTGAGAGCCTCTAAATGTGGTCTGTACCAGACACTGCTGCACATTTCATATCAGATGATACCGTGATATCATGATATATTTGCTCTGTAAAGCTCTTCATGGTCGTGTTCATTAGGACACAACGTCGCAAAATGTTTTGCAACAGAATGTGAAAACAAACATCTCTCATTGGACAAATTCAGGTACTGTTTCACTCCATTTCATGCCAACTGAACACAGCCCATGGCCAGCAAGATAGAGATAACCAGCCATGGATGCTATCTGAAAGGCCAGGTTACAGCGCACAAAGCCAGCCTTACACCACCATGCCAGGTGTTTTCACCGATCAGCTCTCCTGAAAACCTGCCATGCCATTAAAGGGATAGGTGACATGACCTTTTCAGACAAACATTACTTAAAAGGTGAGGATGTCCAGTGTGGCTACATGGGAGAGAAAGAGGGTACAAAATACAACAAATCCTGAAAGGGGAGGAACATCCCAACGTGGGGAGAACAACATAACAAACGTACCATGACAACGCCATAAAGGGCCAGGAATTTCTATCTGGCAGGCAGAAAAAGAGGCACCGCCACCAAAACATAAAAAGGGGCTTAAAATGGAGGATGGTTGGCATGTCTTGAAAAACATCTCAAAACAGAGACAATGAATGGCACACAACAAACCATTACAAGGGTAGGAATTGTAGACTGTAACAGAGCTAATTGTCCCTTTAAAGCGCTATTGGAAACTGGCGCTTTAAATGGATGGTTGGATGAAGCTGCAACATGAGCAGTGGATGCCAAAGGGAGACAATGGGTATAATGTACTCTAATGGGTGTGAGGCTGTGTTGCCCTGGGCTTGAATGACTGCAGTGCATTGACAGACTGCCTGGGTTGCTTTTCGACCAATTTTTCAAGGATGGGAAAGTGAAATTCTGCTCCTCCTGTATAGAGGTCGGATTAACAAGAGAGCCCTGCCCTCTGTGTCCTTACACTGTTCAATTTTGTGGGTTATACATGTGTATACCAAGTAATAAAGCATTATAAACTACGTCAGATTTCTTTTCAATTATTGACAACCCACAATATGGGAAATACAAACTAACTATGAACTTCTGTATTGGGAGGTTTGAAAATCAACCTCATAGCCTATTTGGCATTTAATTGACTGAAATGATCTTAATATGTTGAAATATCACCAACACCCTTTGGCTATATTGAACTAAGATCAAGAACTGATACATATAGTCAGAAACATTAGGGGTAATACATATAACAACTAGCTATGTTAAAGGTGTATGGATGTGAGAAGGCCTAGTAAAACCTGAGTGACATTGACATACTGAACTTGAGGTGTGTGAAGAGTAATGTTTGTGTGGGTAGCCTAGCTAGCCCACAGACCCGCATCGACCTGTTACAAGTATCACCCATATCAAATGTATCCGCTTACTGCCTGGTATCATTTGTTAAAATTCAAACCGCAGTACCCACACACAGGCATACCAAATGTAGCAACGCAGCCGCAATTGCAGTGTTACTTACACTGTAACACTATAAGAACGTCGTGAAAGAGCAATTGTTGTCTCTCTCTTTACAAGGCCACATTCACACCGACATGGCATAGCGCCTGAGAGAGATGATCGGTGATTGTGTGCAACATCTCCACACCAGGGCCATTTCCAGACAACTCATGACTTTAACAGACATTTTAGCAGGGTATTTTCTTGAAACGGTTAGATAAGTTGTGATAAATAAAATAAAAACTGGAAGCCAGCCTATCGGTTGAAATGTTAACCTAATGGTTCCCGCGAGAGACCGTGTCGCTGCGTTCCGAGCCTCTGGGTTCATGGAATGCTGCAGTGCACCGCCGCCATCTTACTTCTGTCTCACTACATTATCTTTATTCTCTAGCTTAACATGAAACAGGTTGACGTAGGGAAAACATAGGCGATTTTACCCTTATCCATGGGCGCGATGTGCAGAATTAATGGGTCATAGGTCTACTCGTTGGCTCTTTTTAGGGAGTAGCCTGTGTCTTTAGGCTACAGAAAGCTACATCTAAGGTAAAGAATAACCCACTATAACGTTAGATGTTTACTTTCACGCCCACCACCAAAATATACCATCGAGCCATGAAAAAACACTACACAAGTTGCTACAAAATGGTGATCACATTACCCATAATCTCCGGATACAACAATCAATATTGCCACTACAAACCTGTTTAGACTAGGCTGTGTTTTGAAGTGCAATTATGCACAGAAACAAAAAATCACGTTCGTTTACATAGGTTACACAGGAATCTCAGCCGTAGCCTAGATAGAAAGACCTGATGAAGCATTCCATTCTGTGCAAAACAAATGTAATTATTTCTCATCTTGAATTATGAAAAATAAAACTTATCCATAGGCTATAAAACTAGATTTCAATTCAAGCAATGGCAGAAATATAGCAGTTTATAACAGCACTGGGCAAAGGGGGATCTAAACACTGGCTATTCTACTTCTATGATTTCGAGTCAGACTAAATTCGATAAAAGCTGTCCAACATATATTCAGGCGTGGAATATGATCACAGCCTTGCTGAATGTCTGGTTTAATTTTGTTCTATTCATGCGTAATTAGCCCCCATGGTTTGGAATCACCCGGCTGCTCGCTCCCGCTATAGCAGCGGAAGAGAAGAAATAGCCATGGAGCTCAGCCTTGTCCCGATCCCGTCTTTCTTTCCCCAGTTTCTTACCTCAACTGCTAACGCCGTGGTCGCAACAACCAGCAGCAACAAAGCCATACGGTCCCCCATACCGTATTATTGTCACAACGCGTCCTATGTATGGTTTATTCTATGTTCCGTCGGTATGTATTCAGAGCTCGTCTCCGTGGCAGTGCCGCTGACTGTGTTTGTTTAATGGGGAACGATACCGAGGCAGCTCGAGCGCCAAGTCACCTGACCGGACAACGAATGAACGGAATTATTAGGGAGAGGCCCAAAACATCTGAGGATAGCTCTGGGTGTGGTCCCGATGGGGGCTAAACACTGAATTTAGCATTTTTCAAACACCTGAAACAGATTTTCCTGCAATCTAGAGCCATAATAATTATGCTTAATTCTATGTAATATATATATATATATATATACAGTACCAGTCAAAAGTTTCGACATATCGCTTATTCTAGGGTTTTTATTTTTTACTATTTTCTACATTGTAGAATAATAGTGAAGACATAAAAACTATGAAATAACACATATGGAATCATGTAGTAACCAAAACAGAGTTAAATAAATAAAAATATATTTTAGATTCTTCAAAGTAGCCACCCTTTGCCTTGGTGACAGCTTTGCACAAGCTTGGCATTCTCTCAACCAGCTTCAGGAGGTAGTCACCTGGAATGCATTTCAATTAACAGGTGTGCTTTGTTAAAAGTACATTTGTGGAATTTCTTTCCTTAATGCGTTTGAGCCAATCAGTTGTGTTGTGACAAGGTAGGGGTGGTATACAAAAGATAGCCCTATTTGGTAAAAGACTGTCCATATTATGGCAAGAACAGCTCAAATAAGCAAAGAGAAACGACAGTCCATCATTACTTTAAGACATGAAGGTCAGTCAATCAAAGAACTTCGAAAGTTACTCTCTATAAGTTCATTAGGGTTACCAGCCTCAGAAATCTGCAATTAACTGCACCTCAGATTGCAACCCAAATAAATGCTTCACAGAGTTCAAGTAACAGGCACATCTCAAAATCAACTGTTCAGAGGAGACTGCATGAATCAGGCCTTCATGGTCGAATTGCTGCAAATAACCACTACTAAAGGACACCAATAATAAGAAGAGACTTGCTTGGGCCAATAAACATGAGCAATGGACATTAGACCGGTGGATATCTGTTCTTTGGTCTGAAGATTTTTGGTTCCAACCTCCGTGTCTTTGTGAGACGCAGAGTAGGTGAATGGATGATCTCAGCATGTGTGGTTCCCACCGTGAAGCAAGGAGGAAGTATGATAGCGTGGGGATGCTTTGCTGGTGACACTGTCTGTGATTTATTTAGAATTCAAGGCACACTTAACCAGCATGGCTACCACAGCATTCTGCAACGATATGCCATCCCATCTGGTTTTCCCTTAGTGGGACTGTCATTTGTTTTTCAACAGGACAATGACACAACACACCTCCAAGCTGTGTAAGGGCTATTTGGCCAAGAAGGGGAGTGATGGAGTGCTGCATCAGATGACCTGGCCTCCACAATCACCCGACCTCAACTTAATTGAGATGGTTTGGGATGAGTTGGACCGCAGAGTGTAGGAAAAGCACCCAACAAGTGCTCCGCATATGTGGGAACTCCTTCAAGACTGTTGGAAAAGCATTCCAGGTGAAGCTGGTTGAGAGAATGCCAAGTGCTTTTGGGACAGCAAAACATTAAATATTCTATTGCAAGTATTGAACCCTGCCAAATAATTACTAGTCAGATGCACTAACCTCAACCCTAGCATACATGTATTTTGAAATATCTTAATATATCAATACAGTGCAAGTTTCTTGAGTACAAAAGAGTGCATTTTCCACAGCCTGCCAAGAGATTGAATCATGCAACCCTTAGGGTTAGCAAATTACCTCAACAGGCTACTTGTGCGAGAAGACAGAGCGGATTGATGCTGGTTGATGAATTTGACAATGAATGTACGAGGGAAGTACTATTTTCTCAAACAGAGGTGACTGAATTAATGTTCAGGATTATTGATAATCATTGTTGAAATAGTAATCAAGTATAATTTCAAAACATGAACATAAAAACAGGTAATAATAAACATGAATCATCATTATCAGGGGCGCAACTTTCACTGGGGACGGTGGAGACATGTCCCCCCCACATTCTGAAATTGCATTTTTGTCCCCCCCAGTTTTATCATTGGAATGTGATGCGGACGCCTCCGAGCGGTATAGAAGGCTGTTTGGAGTGTTTATCCGACTGGAAAAAAAGTTGTGTCCCACCCACTTATAAAACCAAAGTTGCACCCCTGATCATTATATTAATTCACAGTAATCTGTTGAATACTTTTCAGTCCTTCCTCTTGCATTAGCAGTGTGGAAAGGGACAGAAAAAATGTGTGCAGGAGTTTTCCTGTGCAGGGCAGTGGTGTATCCAGAGAGATAACTAATCTTCTGAAATGTAATTTGTGGTCTTTATGCTGCCATCTATTGGAATAATTTATTAATTGCAGTAATACAGAATAAGTGTATATCCTTACTAATGTCGTTATTACTCAGACTTGCAAAATATAAAATGTTATATTTAATTTGATCAGTTACAACGATAAAATAACCATTTATAGCATAACAATAAACAATGAAACTGAAAGAAACCAAAAACACCTTACATTTAGTTATAAAAAAAACTGCTCTTAGAACTGTCAGGTTTTGGCCAGGACTGTTCAGGTTTTGTTCACTAGATGTCCCCCTTGCACCTTTTTTGTACCTTTTGTTTTTCTTGCTCCAATTATTGTTTGCACCTGTAAGTCATTCCCTTGTTAGTATTTAAACCCTGTGTGTTCCTTAGTTCCTTGCTCAGTGTTTGTAAGTTAGCACCCAGCCCCAGCCCAAGCCTTGTTTTATATAGACTTTTCTCTTGTTGGATTTTCCAGAGGTTCTCTGGTTTTGTTCTTGTTTATTATTTGAGTAGTCTTTTGAGGTTTGTTTTTCCCTGCTGTTTTTTACCACTTTGTGGATTTTTCGTTGTATTTTGGAGGATTTCTATTTTTTATTAAACCACCATCTCTAGTACTGCTGTGTCTGCCTCATCTTCTGGGTTCTGCCAATTATTTAGTGACTGTTTCTCGCACCGGGTCCTGACAAGAACATTCAGACTGCCATTGTTTTGGGGAAATAGGGATATGTCTGTCTATTTCCTCAAATATCTCAAAATGTATTTTTCTGGGTTGAAGTCCTACACCATTTTAATCCGGACGATCTCCTCTTTGTAAGGATGTAAGGCTGGGCAGTCAGTTGTCATCATAAGCTAGCATGTAAAATGTCAGAAATTACACATTACTGTTGGAATTCCGAGGCTGCCCCAATGTTTGCCTATGACAAAATTCTGCACGGACATGTCTGTCTATTTTGCCAAATATCTCACAGTATCATGCAGACATGCCCTCGCTGTGAGCATTCCTATGAATGGAACAGTCAGCCACTTTATGGCAAGTATCCGGCAGGCAACCTTCGGCAGCTGCTTTCACAGGGCATTATTTGTTGCTTATTCTCTACTTCTTGGGTGAATATAATGTCCTGGACATAACCTAGCCTAGTGGAACCAGCCTGTCAGCATTCTATTTCCCTTCACATTTTATGATATCTGAAGTGAAATAGAAAGGTGAACGCAGCGATCAGGTTGGTTCTACCAGGATAATCATAACCGACATTGATAATGTAATCAGTGCTCTGTGTGTGTGTGTGTGTGTGACCGACCATTATCTTTGACGAGGGGCCAGGTATCAGGATAAAGGTAAGACCCAGATGCAGACCGTGTCGAAGTAACAATGTTTATTACAGCAACAGGGGCAAAAGTACAGGACGGGCAGGCTCAGGTCAGGCAGAGGTTGGTAATCCAGAGGTGGGGCAAAGGTCAAAACCAGGAGGACGAGAAAAGAGGGAAAAGCAAGCGCGGATACAAAAACGCTAGTTGATTTGACAAACAAGATGAACTGGCAACAGACATAACAGGGAACACAGGTTTAAAATACACAGGGAATAATGGGGAAGATGGGCGACACCTGGAGCGGGGTGGAGACAATCACAAAGACAGGTGAAACAGATTAGGGTGTGACACCAGGAGCTGATCTACTCTGCTATGCCCATTAATGGGGCTCTGGGAAAGACCTCACCTCCAGCCTCAGCTCCTGCCTGCTTACCAATGGTCGTTGATAGGGAGAACGGAATTAGGTAGGCTTAGTCTGACCTGTTCAAACTTCAACATAGTATGTTTGTGTGTCAGATATCACGTATCCCTAACTGCCATTGGTAATAGAACAGTGACTGTGTGTATGTTTTCAAAGATTCATGAGATGCCGAGAGAACTGCCACTCAACACATCCACAATGAGGTGATTACTAATAATACAGTACATCAGAAATGTCCAGTAATAGCAACACCCTTTTCATTTAATCTGTCACTGGTGAACTCTGCCTCAACTCTGCCTATTTCTACAGATGGACTAGAGATGCTTATTCCACGGCAGCCTCAGTCGTTTGATGGGGAGACCATAATTGGGTAGGTTATATTTTTATTCAGTTGAATGGTATCAGTCAAAATGGGGAGGAAAGGGGAGGGGAGGGACCCTGTGTATTCTGCACCAGGATCAGGGAACTTCTGTTGTGTATGAGACACCACACAGGAAGGTATGACCTCTGTGACTGCCATGGGGGCCCGCAATAAAACTGCCATGGGGGCGTGCAGAGAGCTGGATGGAATGGTCCACTCAAAGTGGGTGAGCGGCTGTAGCGACCAGGATGGGGCCCCCCGATGACCCAGGTCGACCAGGAGAGAGGAAACGGTGGATGGAGACGACTACAAGAATGGCCCTGGCTGCTAGCTAGAAGGTATTGGAGGCCTTTATGTTCAAGGGGACTTTGTTGGTTGTTTTGAGTAAATGTTTTTTTTAATTGTTTTTGCTAACCGGTGTGTGAAACATAATATTGCACGTATGTAATTTTGCAGTGTTTTCACTCACTAGTGTGAGGAAACACTAATTTTAAAGTGGGTGAGAATGTCACAGGTGCCACTACTTTCCATGTGTAACAATCAAGCATTCCTATTGCATGGTTAACGTATCATGTGATTTTGAATTGTGTACTTTAATCACTCTGTTTTTGTCTTTCAGGCAGCCACCCACAGGAAGGGGTGTAGTCCAGAGGCATGGTGGATCCTTGTTGCAACAAAGCTTATGACGTGCCACTGGCATTAAACAAAGCCTGTGTGTACATACATGTATGCTGATGATTCAACCATACGTGTCAGCAGCCACAGCTAATGAAGTCACTGAATCTCTTAACAAGGAGTTGCAGTCCGTTTTGGAATGGGTGGCCAGAAATAGACTGGCCCTGAGAGTCTCTAAATCTAAGAGCATTGTACTTGGTACAAATCATTCCCTAAGCTCTAGACCTCAACTGAATCTGGTAATGAATGGTGTGGCTGTTGAACAAGTTAAGGAGACTAAATGACTTGGTGTTACCTTAGATTGTAAACTGTCATGGTCAAAACATAGATTCAATGGTTGTAAAGATGGGGAGAGGCTTTTTGTTGTTGACACCACTCTCAAAAAAGCAAGTCCTGCAGGCTCTAGTTTTGGCTTATCTTGATTATTGTCCAGTAATGTGGTCAAGTGCTGCAAATAAATACATAGTTAAGCTGCAGCTGGCCCAGAACAGAGTGGCATGTTTATTTTATTAAACTAAGCAAGTCAGTTAAGAACAAATTCTTATTTACAATGATGGCCTACCGGGGAACAATGGGTTAACTGCCTTGTTCAGGGGCAGAACAACAATTTTACCTTGTGTCATGTTCGCCGTAAGAATTATTGGACCAAGGTGCAGCGTGATATGGTTTCCACATGTTTATTAACTGTAACGCACAAAAACAATAGAGGATGAACGAAACGTGAAGACAATGGAGTGCTCACAGGCAACTACACATAAACAAGATCCCACAAACACAGGTGGGAAAAATAACTACTTAAAATATGATCCCCAATTAGAGACAACGATTACCAGCTGCCTCTAATTGGGAATCATACAAAACACCAACATAGAAAAAGAAACTAGAACACAACATAGATATACTAGATCACCCCCTAGTCACGCCCTAACTTACTACACCATAGAGAAACAATGGCTCTCTATGGTCAGGGCGTGACAGTACCCCCCCAAAGGTGCGGACTCCGGCCGCAAAACCTGAAACCAAATGGGGAGGGTAGGGGGGGTGATTAGTGTCAGTGGCGGCTCCGGTGCGGGGCGAAGTACCCACTCAGCTCGCGGATTCGCCAGCATCGGTGGCGGCTCTGGTGCGGGATGTAGAAACCCGCTCAGCTCGCGGATCCACCAGCTTTGGTGGCGGCTCTGGTGTGGGCTGAAGAACCCGCTCATCCCGCGGATCCAGCCATGGACCCGGGCTGAACACTGTGCCTGGACTGGACCTCGGTGTCAAGGAAGGCTCCTGCTATGGAGCGGAACTGGACACCAGCCCTGGCTTGGACATCGGTGCAGAGGAAGGCTCCTGCCATGGAGTGGGACTGGACGCCGTATCTGGACTGGACATCGGCGCAGAAGAAGACTCCGGCCATGGAGCAGGACTGGATCAAGCCGGCATCAATTGTTCCAGTTCAATGACACACTTCGTACGGCAAGTGCGAGAAGCTGGCACAGGACGTACTGGGCTGTGAAGGCGCACTGGAGACCTGGTGCGTAGAGCCGGCATCAATTGTACCGGAACGATGACACACTTCGCACGGTGAGTGCGAGGAGCTGGCACATGACGTACTGGGCTGTGGAGGCGCACTGGAGACCTGGTGTGTAGAGCCGGCACAAATGGTACAGGACCAATGACACGCTCCTCAAGGCGAGTTTGGAGAGCTGGCACAGGACGTACAGGGCTGGGAAGGCGTACTGGAGACCTGGTGCGTGGAGCCGGCACAGATTTTACCAGACTGATAGCACGCTCCTCAG
Source organism: Salvelinus alpinus (assembly GCF_045679555.1). NCBI lineage: Eukaryota > Metazoa > Chordata > Actinopteri > Salmoniformes > Salmonidae > Salvelinus > Salvelinus alpinus. The sequence goes on from NC_092123.1 coordinate 11,394,154, forward strand.
GACGAGTACGGAGAGCTGACTCAGGTGGTATTAAACGGATAACACGCTCCTTAGGGCAAATGTCATGCATCTTCTACCAACTCAACAACTCTCTAATTTCTCTCTCCTCCAAATTCTCCCTCAACTCACTGACGGTCTCTGACTCTCTCCGTTCACTCTCCTCCAGTTTCTCCCTCTTCTCCCAGACTGGCTCTGGTTCACTCCTCGGCTCCGCCGACCACCCCTTGTGCCCCCCCCCAAAAAAAAATATTTTCGGGCTGTTTTTTGTGCTTTCTTTGTGGCCGCGAACCCCGGCGTCGTCGCTGTCCTTCGTTCTCTCCCTGCGTCTGCCGCCAAGGAAGGCTATCCTGTCCTGCCATGATTTCCTCCCAAGTCCAGGATCCTTTCCCATCTAAGATCTCCTCCCAAGTCCAGGATACCTTCCCATCTAAGACCTCCTCCCAAGTCCAGGATCCCTTCTCCTCCTGGGCACGCTGCTTGGTCCTGTTGTGGTGGGATCTTCTGTCATGTGCATAGTAAGAATTATCGGACCAAGGTGCAGCGTTATATGGTTTCCACATGTTTATTAACTGTAACGCACAAAAACAATAAAGAATGAACGAAACGTGAAGACAATGGAGTGCTCACAGGCAACTACACATAAACAAGATCCCACAAACACAGGTGGGAAAAATAACTACTTAAATATGATCCCCAATTAGAGACAACGATTACCAGCTGCCTCTAATTGGGAATCATACAAAACACCAACATAGAAAAAAAACCTAGAACACAACATAGATATACTAGATCACCCCCTAGTCATGCCCTGACCTACTACACCATAGATAAACATTGGCTCTCTATGGTCAGGGTGTGACACCTTGTCAGCTCAGGGATTCAAACCAGCAACCTTTTGGTTACTGGCCCAACACTCTAGGCTACCTGAAGGCCTACACTGGCTGTGCGCTATCCTGTGGGACTCTCAATCATGGCCGGTTGTGCTACAGCCTGGATTCAAACCAGGGTGTCTCTAGTGACACCTCTAGCACTGAGCTGTAGCGCTTTAGACCGCGCCACTTGGGAGCCCAATATTAAAACAGTTAATTTCCATACTGGGAGTCGAACCTGGGCAGCCTAGGTGAAAACCAGGAATCCTAATCATGTTTTGCTCTTCAGTATAATGAGAGGGCTAATAGAAATACTATGCATACCAGTCTCTATTGGCTAAGAGTTGAGGAGAGACTGACTGTGTCACTTCTTTTTATAAGAAACATGTGAAAACAGTCCCCAAATCCAGAACAAATTCAAGAAAGCGTACAGTATTATATAAATCCATTATTGCATGGAACTCCCTTCCATCTCATATTGCTCAAATGAACAGCAAACCTAGTTTAAAAAACAGATAAAGCAACTCCTCTCCCCTATTTGACCTATAAATTGTGTGTATGCATTGATATATATAGGCTTTGTGTGCCATTTTTAAATGTATGTAGTTCTGTCGTTGAGCTGTTCTTGTCTATTAATGTTTTGTATTAATGCCATGTTTGTAAGGTACTGGGTGTCGGGAGTGTGAAGTCAGGCACAGGAAAACAGAGAGTTCAATATAATGCTCTTTTAATGCATTCACGGTGAACCACGGCCACCCCACTAAACACTGGGTGCTGAAAATAAACTGCCCCCAGACACGGGGAACGAAAACAGTCCAGCACTATACACGAACATAAACAAACATGTACGTCTGAAACAAACACCAGGCTTACAATAATCAATCCCGCACAAAGAAACGGGACTAACTAATAAAGCCCAACTAATTACAACAAACTCAAAACAGGTGTAATCAATAAACACATAAGGAGGGGGAGAAAAGAATCAGTGGCAGCTAATAGGCCGGTGACGACGACCGCCGAGCGCCACCCGAACGGGAAGGGGAGCCTGCTTCGGTCGGAGTCGTGACAATGTTTAAATTGTGAAGAGTAGCTGCTGCTTTCGCAACAGGTTTTGGGATCCTAATCAAATACCAAAAGCTTAAGACTGAAATGTTCGATGAGAACACATGGCAAATGGACTTTGCTGTATAGGGCACGGCTCCACTAGAGGGTTGAAACTCGTGTTGAATTTTTTTTAAAGATATCTTTAGGGTTTATACAACTTTGAATAAGTGGGATATATATATATATATATATTAGTTTATACGTAATGAATCATTATTTCTTATTACGGATTTAAGAATTTTTTTTTTAAAGATATTGTAACGACCCTGGGTTTATAAGCGCGGAAATCGACTCTGCCGCTTGAGCATGCTTTTGCGGCACAGTCGATAGCGCGCCGGACCTCGGGCTAGAAGGTCGAGGGTTCGAGACCTGCTCCCTGCCTGTTTCATTACATTGGTGTCGGAAGTGATCGGACCTTGCATCCACGACAGTGCGTGTGCTTGGCCGGTGAGCGCGTTCCTGTAAGACGTAGAGTCGCAAGCTAGCGCGAGGACGCGCTCTTTGAAAGGAGGGAGTAGTGTAACGACCCTGGGTTTATAAGCGCGGAAATCGACTCTGCCGCTTGAGCATGCTTTTGCGGCACAGTCGATAGCGCGCCGGACCTCGGGCTAGAAGGTCGAGGGTTCGAGACCTGCTCCCTGCCTGTTTCATTACAATATCTTTAGGGTTTATACAACTTTGAATAAGTGGGATATATATATATATATATATATATATATATATATATATATATATATATATATACTAGTTTATACGAAATGAATCATTATTTCTTATTACGGATTTACAAATGATCTGTAAACTATTTACACAGGTATTCCCATTGTTATTTTCAGTACCTAAATGCGTCTGAGTTAGGGATGGATCAACATTGACAGAATGGTTACCTGAAGGAAAACGGGGGAGGGTCATGCTTTTTAAATGTCAGTCAATGGGATGGTTTAGTGTGTTTTAAATCTAGTCAAGGGGGAAGGTCATGTAATTTGTAATTGATAAAATTTCAATATTTCTCAGTGTTTTAGAATGAGTTGCTTATTAGGCTATATATCGATGTGTGCTTCATCTCTGATTCTCCACTGGGCGTGCAATATCAATTGCGCCTATAGGCTATTTAATGTGGTCTCAATTCAATGATCCATAGCCTATGGGCTAGGAAGTGCATGCTCGGAGAAGCACAGAGCAAAGTTATATTGCTAAGATGGATCCCGGGATGGTGTAAATAAAACTAGGCTGCATTACACACTGCAATTTGTATTATATAGCCCTTCTTACATCAGCTGATATCTCAAAGTGCAGTACAGAAACCCAGCCTAAAACCCCAAACAGCAAGCAATGCAGGTGTAGAAGCACGGTGGCTAGGAAAAACTCCCTAGAAAGAAACCTAGAGAGGAACCAGGCTATGAGGGGTGGCCAGTCCTCTTCTGGCTGTGCCGGGTGGAGATTATAACAGAACATGGCCAAGATGTTCAAATGTTCATAAATTACCAGCATGGTCAAATAATAATAATCACAGTAGTTGTCGAGGGTGCAGCAAGTCAGCACCTCAGGAGTACATGTCAGTTGGCTTTTCTAATCCTAAACCCCGGCCTGCTCTGCTCTTACTGATCAAAAACGTGTTTGTATACTGCTTAACCACTACGTTGGCAGTTTAAGAGTCAAAGGTTTCTTCCGAAAATAATTTATGATTAGGCCTAGTCCAAAAACCTCTCTTCTGTGAGGAATAGCCTATGTTCTCTTTAGTTTGAGGAGAGCACGAAGATGAGAAGGAGGACCGGAGGTCCACTTTAATAGCTTGCTACTACTATAATTGAATTTATAAAATATGTTTCTTGCATATTATGTATTTATTAGAGTTATTGACCTCACAATAAGCCAGATTTGAGTAACTTACATTGTGGTGCCGAACCTTGAAGCAGCAGACCCAGCTGCTACCTGCTTTCGGGGCGGCAGGTAGCCTAGTGGTTAGAGCGTTGGAATAGTAACCAAAAGGTTGCAAGATCGAATCCCTGAGCTGACAAGGTACAAATCTGTCGTTCTGCCCCTGAACAAGGCAGTTAACCCACTGTTCCTAGGCCGTCATTGTAAATAAGAATTTGTTTTTAACTAACTTGCCTAGTTAAATAAAGGTAAAATAAAAAATAATAATAAATCAGTTGGAAATGGACAGCTCATGGTGCAAATTCGAGTAGGCACAATTCATTTCAATCACAATTAATTCCAATTTGAGTATTATAGAAATGGTCCTCAAGATTAAAGAAATGTGCTCAAACTTACTTTCAATTTCATAGCCATGGGAAATTACACATTTTTGCCATAAAGCACATGTCAAAAACCACCAATGGTCAATACCAGCTCCGATAACCTTAGGTTTGTGTCTCAAATGGCACCCTATAGTGCACTACTTATGACCTCAATAACCAGCAGTAGCCTACCTGTTGTGATTCGAGGCACCAACCGAGCTGCCTGCATGAATACTATGTGTAGGGTGAAGCTGCTCCTAGGCCTAGACATTGATATTGGATAATTTTTTCCCCCCAGGCTAATGGCGAAGGTTAGGATTTGGGGAGGGGAAGCTGATCCTAGATCTGTACCTAGGGGGAAACTTCATCCCGGAGCTGAACAATATGGCAGAGGTAAAATATTTTTAACAGTTGGAAATACAAATTGGATTAAACTTCAACATGAGCCATTTTGAAGGAGTGGGAAAATTGCCTTGCACGATCCCTTATTGAATAAAAGGGTTGATTTGCTTAGCAATTTCACTGCAGCGAAGTGCTGGCTGTCTTCCTCCTTTGTGTGAGCAGAATGACCACCTCAAAAAGCCTTTATGCAGAGGCTTACTTTTACTTGAATCTGGAGCACAAATTATGTCTAGGCTGGACTTGTTGTTGTGCTCTCTCCCTTCTACATCCTCTCTGGTGTACACTCACTGATTCACACTTACCGATTCACACACACGCGGGTACATGCTCGTGCATGCACACACACGGCCATTGACTGGTGTACTGAGTTTAGAAGTTTTCTTGGGTATTTATTGAGGCAGAGTAGACAATATGATTTGGAAACTTGAAACTTGACATCCTGAACATGTTCATAGCGACAACATATAAACAACACTGAAAGATTGTTGAGAAACATCACCATCATAGGATTAATTTCATCATTAACTCATGATTTCTCCGAGAGCAGGCCCAGACCCGTCTTCACTGTGCACATGCAGGCAGCCTTGCTCAGAGTAGGGTGAAGTTGCTCCTAGACGCTGACCTGGACAATGGCGCCGGAGGGGATGGCTGGAGCTTTACGGGCTCCTAACCCGTAACTTATTTTTGAACTTGTAGATAATGTTGCTGCTACCATCTCTTATGACCCAAAATAACTTCTGGACATCAAAACAGCGATTACTCAACTCGAACTGGACAAGGATTTTTTCTTTCACGAGTCCGACGAGAAGGATATACTGCCTTCTCGCGTGAAGAAAAGACAGAGAAAAAAGGGGCGGAGGTCGGGCTGCCTTCTGAGAATTCGTAGGCGAGTGAGTAAACCTCCACTACCATCCGTTCTATTGGCCAACGTGCAATCATTGGAAAACAAAATAGATGATATATGATCAACGGGACATTAAAAACTGTAATATCTTATGTTTCTCTGAGTTGTTGCTGAACGATGACACGAATAATATAGAGCTGGCGGGATTTTCCATGCATCGGTATGTGAAGGATGGTTTTGTTCTCTTTTTAACAAAAATATATGCCTTATAGAAATAGGACATGTTAATCACAAAACATAGCGTGACTGCAGAAAAGCTGTTGCTAATCTAGGGTGTCGACTGTGCTAACCACAAGGTTGAGACAAGATGGAAAATTACTGAATAACAAGAAAACAGGAACTGAGCAATGTAACAACCGACAACTCAGCTCAATCTTCACAACAAACACTTCCGGATATCTGGATCCTGTGTGCTGTGAGAATGGGACCAGCCTGGGCACCACCGATAGGCTAGGGGATTCAATCTTGCAACCTTACGGTTAACTAGTCCAACGCTCTAACCACCTGCCTCTCATTGCACTCCACGAGGAGCCTGCCTGTTACGCGAATGCAGTAAGAAGCCAAGGTAAGTTGCTAGCTAGCATTAAACTTATCTTATAAAAAACAATCAATCAATCATAATCATTAGTTAACTACACATGGTTGATGATATTACTAGTTTATCTAGCGTGTCCTGCGTTGCATATAATCGATGCGGTGCGCATTCGCGAAAAAGGACTGTCGTTGCTCCAACGTGTACCTAACCATAAACATCAATGCTGTTCTTAAAATCAATACACAAGTATATATTTTTAAACCTGCATATTTAGTTAATATTGCCTGCTAACATGAATTTCTTTTAACTTCTTATGGCTGCAGGGGCAGTATTGAGTAGCTTGGATGAAAATAGTAAACTACCTGCTCCTCAGTCCCAGTTGCTAATATATGCATATTATTATTAGTATTGGATAGAAAACACTCTGAAGTTTCTAAAACTGGTTGAATGATGTCTGTGAGTATAACAGAACTCATATGGCAGGCAAAAATCTGAGAAAAAAATCCAACCAGGAAGTGCGAAATCTGAGGTTTGTAGGTTTTCAACTCATCGCCTATCGAATACACAGTGGGATATGGGTCAGATTGCACTTCCTACGGCTTCCACTAGATGTCAACAGTCTGTAGAACCTTGTCTGATGCTTCTACTGTGAAGTGGGGCTGAAGGAGACGGGAATGAGTAAGCTCTACCATGAGCTGACCATGCGCGTTCATATGAGAGAGAGCTCTGTTCCATCGCACTTCTGAAGACAATGGAATTCTCCGGTTGGAACTTGATTGAAGATTTATGTTAAAAACATCCTAAAGATTGATTCAATACATCGTTTGACATGTTTCTACTGACTGTTAAGAAGGTTTTTGACATTTTGTCTGCTTTTAGTGAACGCGCTTCCTGACTGGATTTGTTTACCAAACACGCTAACAAAAATAGCTATTTGGACATAAATTATGGACATTACCGAACAAAACAAACATTTCTTGTGGAAGGGGGAGTCCTGGGAGTGCATTCCGACGAAGATCAGCAAAGGTAAGTGAAGATTTATAATGCTATTTATAACTTTTGTTGACTCCACAATTTGGCGGGTAACTGTATGGCTTCCTTTTGTGGCTGAACGCTGTTCTCAGATTATTGAATATTGTGCTTTTGCCGTAAAGCTTTTTTGAAATCTGACACAGCGGTTGCATTAAGAACAAGTGTATCTTTAATTCTATGTAAAACATGTATCTTTCATCAAAGTTTATGATGAGTATTTCTGTTATTTGATGTGGCTCTCTGCAATTTCTCCGGATATTTTGGAGGCATTTCTGAACATGGCGCCAATGTAAACTGAGGTTTTTTGATATAAATATGAACTTTGTCGAACAAAACATATATGTATTGTGTAACATGAAGTCCTATGAGTGTCATCTGATGAAGATAATCAAAGGTTAGTGATTCATTTTATCCCTATTTCTGCTTTTTGTGACTCCTGTCTTTGGCTGGAAAAATGGCTGTGTTTTTCTGTGACCTAACATAATCGTTTGTGGTGCTTTCGCTGTAAAGCCTTTTTGAAATCGGACACTGTGGTGGGATTAACAAGACGTGTATCTTTAAAATGGTGTGAAATACTTGAATGCTTGAGGAATTTTAATTATGAGATTTCTGTTGTTTGAATTTGGCGCCCTGAACTTTCACTGGCTGTTGTCCACAATCGTTGCACGACTGTACCAAACCATAAACATCAATGCCTTTCTTAAAACCAGTACACAGTATATCTTTTTTAAACCTGCATATTTAGCTCAAAGAAATCCAGGTTAGCAGGAAATATTAACCAGGTGAAATTGTGTCACTTCTCTTGCGTTCATAGCACGCAGAGTCAGGGTATATGCAACAGTTTGGGGCGCCTGGCGCGTTGCAAACTAATTTGCCAGAATTTTACGTAATTATGACATAACATTGAAGGTATATTTAGACTTATGGATGCTACCCGTGCGTTTTGCCAGCAGCTCTTCGCAATGCTTCAAGCATTGAGCTGTTTATGACTTCAAGCCTATCAACTCCCGAGATTAGGCTGGTGTAACCGATGTGAAATGGCTAGCTAGTTAGCGGGGTGCGCGCTAATAGCGTTTCAATCGGTGACGTCACTCGCTCCGAGACTTGGAGTAGTTGTTCCCCTTGCTCTGCAAGGGCCGCGGCTTTTGTGGAGCGATGGGTAAAGATGCTTCGAGGGTGGCTGTCGTCGATGTGTTCCTGGTTCGAGCACAGGTAGGGACGGAAGCTATACTGTTACACTGGCAATACTAAAGTGCCTATAAGAACATCCAATAGTCAAAGGTATATGAAATATAAATGGTAGAGAGAAATAGTCCTATAATTCCTATAATAACTACAACCTAAAACTTCTTACCTGGGATTAGGAACCACCAGCTTTCATATGTTCTCATGTTCTGAGCAAGGAACTTAAACGTTAGCTTTTTTACATGGCACATATTGCACTTTTACTTTCTTCTCCAACACTTTGTTTTTGCATTATTTAAACCAAATTGAACATGTTTCATTATTTATTTGAGGCTAAATTGATTTTATTGATGTATTATATTAAGTTAAAATAAGTGTTCATTCAGTATTGTTGTAATTGTCATTATTACAAATATTTTATTTGTAATAATTAGTTGGCATCGGCTTTTTTTGGTCCTCCAATAATCGGTATCGGCGTTGAATAATCATAATCGGTCGACCTCTACTCTAGACAACACTATCTACCAAGAGAGTTCTCATTTATATTATTCGTAGCTGTCTATTTACCACCACAAACCGATGCTGGCACTAAGACTGCACTCAATGAGCAGTATAAGGCCATAAGCAAACAAGAAAATGCTTATCTAGAAGCGGTGCGCCCAGTGGCTGGGGACTTTAATGCAGGCAAACTTAAATCCGTTTTACTTAATGTCTACCAGCATGTCAAATGTGCAACAAGAGTGAAAAAAAACTCTAGACCACCTTTACTCCACACACAGAGACACATACAAAACTCTCCCTCGCCCTCCATTTGACAAATCTGACCATTTTATCCTCCTGGTTCCTGCTTACAAGCAAAAACTAAGGCAGGAAGTACCAGTGACCCGCTCAATACAGAAGTGGTCAGATGACAGACTGGAATATGTTCTGGGATTCATCCAATGGCATTGAGGAGTATACCACCTCAGTCATCGGATTCATAAATAAGTGCATCAATGACGTCGTCCCCACTGTGACCATACGTACATATCCCAACCAGAAGTAATGGATTACAGGCAACATCCGCATCGAGCTAAAGGCTAGAGCGGGACACTAATCCGGACGCTTATAAGAAATCCCGCTACGCCCTCAGACGAACCATCAAACAGGCAAAGTGTCAATACAGGATTAAGATTGAATCCTACTACACCGGCTTTGATGTTCGTCGGATGTGGCAGGGCTTGAGAACTATTACGGACTACAAAGGGAAACCTAGCCGCGAGCTGCCCAGTGACACGAGCGTACCAGACGAGCTAAATGCTTTTTATGCTCGCTTCGAGGCACGTTCAACACCATAGTGCCCACAAACCTCATCACCAAGCCAAGGACCCTGGGACTAAACACCTCCCTCTGCAACTGAATCCTGGACTTCCTGATGGGCCGCCCCCAGGTAGTAAGGGTAGGCAACAACACGTCTGCCACGCTGAGGCCCCTCAGGGGTGTGTATTTAATCCCCTCCTGTACTCCCTGTTCACCCATGACTGCGTGGTCAAACACGACTCCAACACCATCATTAAGTTTGCCGATGACACAACAGTGGTATGCCTGATTACCGACAATGATGAGACAGCCTATAGGAGGAGGTCAGAGACCTGGCAGTGCGGTGCCAGGACAATAACAATAACCTCTCTAACAATAACCTCTCCCTCAATGTGAGCAAGAAAGGAGCTGATCGTGGACTACAGGAAAAAGCGGGTGGAACAGGCCCCCATTAACATCGACGGGCTGTAGTGAAGCGGGGCGAGAGTTTCAAGTTCCTTGGTGTCCACATCACCAACGAATTATCATGGTCCAGATACACCAAGACAGTCGTGAAGAGGGCACGACAACACCTTTTCCCCCTCAGGACACTGAAAAGATTTGGCAATGGTCCTCAGATCCTCAAAAAGTTCTACAGCTGCACCATCAAGAGCATCCTGACCGGTTGCATCAACGCCTGCTTTGGCAGCCGCTCGGCATCTGACCGTAAGGCGCTACGGAGGGTAGTGCGTACGGCCCAGTACATCACTGGGGCCAAGTTTCCTGCCACCCAGGACCTATATACTAGGCGGTGTCAGAGGAAAGCCCCAAAAATTGTCAAAGACTCCAGTCACGGTACCAGAGCACCTAGTCAGGACCAAAAGGCTTCTTAACAGCTTGTACCCCCAAGCCATAAGACTGCAGAACAATTAAGCAAATGGCCACCCAGACTATTCACATTGACACCCCCCAATTTGTTTTTACACTGCTGCTACTCGCTTTTTATTATCTATGCATAGTCACTTTACCCCTACCTACATGTACAAATTATCTCAACTAACCTGTACCCCCACACATTGACTCGGTACCGGTACCCCCTATATATAGCCTCATTATTGTTATATTATTGTGTTACTCAAAAAAAAATTTTTACATTAGTTTATTTGGTAAATATTTTTTTCTTTCTTGAACTGCATTGTTGGTTAAGGGCTTGTGAGTAAGCATTTCACAGTAAGGTCTACACCTGTTGTATTCAGCGCATGTGACAAATAAAGTTTGATTTAGATTTTAGATCTTGGGTCAGTTTTGTAGTATCTCCACTAATAGTTAAGGTTGGGATTGGGGGAAGGGGAAGCTGATACTAGATCTGTACCTAGGGGAAACTTCACCCTGGAGCCGTATGTTTACCATCCTGTTTCTACGGTACAATTCATAGTTTTACACAGTTTTCCTTGCCTGGTCCCAGATTTGTTTGTGCTGTCTCGCCATGTCCTCAGGTCATTGCCACATAAAGGAATTGGCAATACAGCACAAACATATCTAGGACTAGGCTACAGTTTTCTCTCCTTTGCCTTGTAGAAATAAGATAGGGAAGAGCACTGGCCTGAAGGAAAGCCAGCTAACAGACATCTCTACCAGAGAAATGGTACAACAAAGATCCACATCTTCAAATAAAGTTACGTACTTTGTCCCCTCACTCATATTCATTGACATAGAATATGAGTCAAATACTACTAGTGGTTTTCACCCCCGAAAAGCAGATCAGTTGGATTGACCCCCACCCCCACATCAAATGGTCAAAAGTGGATCAGTCCACACAGTCATTTTAAGTGATTCAGAGGTTTTCAACCCTCCCCCCCACACACACACACAAAACACCAATCAGTTTAATTGACCCAATCACACCCACAAGAAAAGTTCAAAGTGGTCCAGTCCACATGCAGTCATTTTAAGTGATCCAGAGGTTCGAAAGGATATGCGTACAGTCTCATCTTTCCCTGCTAATACACTTCATAAGCTTAATCCATGATGTGCTCCTTCAGAAAGGCAAGTAGCCTGGTCAGGATTCTCCATTTTGTCTTCAAGTCATTTGCGATTACAGCCCGGATACGGAGGGGGAGGGGAGTAGCTGTCTGTCCTAGGTGGGGTGGGGGTGTAGGGAGGGGGGCGCATGGCCGAAGGGTACATCTCATAGTCATAGGTGTAGGGAGGTGGGGGTCCTGGAGAAAGAGAGAGAGACCGACAGACACAGAGAGAGAAAAGTGCATGTTTGTTATCAGTAGTACCAGTAGTAGTACCAATACACACATACTACACACATACAACATACAAGTACAACAGACCCTGCTATGTCATTGTATCTGTTTTGATGGGGCTGTAGAAACCAGTGGAGATTGCTGAGGAGATGACGGCTCATAGTAATAGCTGGAATGGAGTCAATCAGAGGATGCTGTTGGGAGCAGCTATAGGAGGACTGGCTCATATCAAACACATATAAAAAACACAAAATAAACATATGGAAACCACGTTTGACTCCGTTCCATTGATTCCATTCAAGCTATTACAATGAGCACGTCCTCCTATAGCTCCTCCCACCAGACTCCACTGGAGTCAATGGAATGGTACCAACCAATGGAAACCACATGTTCGATACCATTCCAGCCATTATTGTGAGCCGTTCTCCCCTCAGCAGCCTCCACTGGTAGAAACGTTCTAGACTTCAGTATGTGTTGGTCATTGGTGGAGGAGCAATGTCCTCTATTGGTGGAATCATTGCACTGCAGGGAAATGGGTAAATTGGAGGCCGGGTAATTTTATGTTCAGCCGGTTAGTGGAGGAGCAGTGGTTAAGGCCTGTATTCATAAAGAGTCTCAGAGTAGGAGTGCTGAGCTAGGATCAGTTTGCCGTTTTAGACCATAATGAATAAGATTAGGACATACACACCAAGCAGTGTCTGAGGAAGGCCTGAAAAATACCAAAGACTCCAGCCATCCCTGTTCTCTCTTCTTACGTCTGGCAGGCGGTACCAGAGTATCAGGTCTCGTACGAACAGGCTCCGAGACAGCTTATGAAACTTCCAAGCAATGAGACTTCTATACAGATAGACAATAGCTGCCCACCTCCACCAAGGACTGTATGCACTGACTGTAGAGTACCAGTCAAAAGTTTGGTGGACACATCTACTCATTCAAGTTTTTATTTTATTTTATTTTTACTATTTTCTACATTGTAGAACAATAGTGAAGGCATCAAAACTATGAAATAACACATATGGAACCATGTAGTAACCAAAACAGTGTTAAATAAATCAAAATATATTTTAGATTCTTCAAAGGAGCCACTCTTTGCCTTGATGACAGCTTTGCACACTCTTGGCACTCAGATCCCCACTCATTCAAATCGGGGACCCGAACCTGCGACCTCTCGGCCACCGGCCCAAGCTTCCAGGCGGCAGGCCTCCAACCTTCCAAGATCCCCCCACAGTTCCCCTCGAGAGCTTCCCCTCAACCATCCAAGAAACCCCCCACAAGCCCCCCTCGAAAAACCTCCCCCTACTCCCTACCCGCCACCATCCCCCTCCAACCCGACCAAAACCACCACCGACCGACCGACCCACGCGCCAACAACCAACAAAAAGAACAAAAGAGAAAAAATACAAAACCAAAGGAAAACAACAACAGAAAACAACAACGCAAAAACAAAAGACATCAAGGACAACAGAAATCATGACAGCAAGGCCAACTGTATGCGTTTGTGTGCATGTGTGGCACTATTTACATTTGTGTATGTGCGTGTCCCGTGTGTGTACACGTGTGTTTCAATGCAAGTTTCAATGCAAGTGTGTGTATGCATGTGTACGTGCATACAAGCGCACAATGTTCCTTTTTAATGTTATTTAAACATGCACTTGAATGGACAAATGACTCCATTCTATGTGCATCGAAATTACAATCTGTTTGTCTGTGCCTTTTGAAAGCCTGACACCGTAAGATCGTATTTTATAACTTAGCTGACGACGGGGCACACACTGATTGAATCAATGTCGTTTCCACGCCACTGCAATGAAAGTAAAGTAAATGTAAGATGCACATAAAATCAACAGTGTAATGTTTGGAATCAGTCTCGTGTAAGGTGAACTGTTTTGGCCTCACCTCTGGTCTGATAATTTCCCCATAATCTCCAAAGTGTTCTCTTTCAATTGCTACCATGCTCATGTATATGCTTTTTATAGTTATTCTTAAAAATATATATACATTTGTCTCTATCCATATCGGCCAATTTTCACAAGTGTAAGGGGTTAAAGGACCAGGGCAGTCAAATGTTATTTTCTTGTGTTTTATATATATGGAATAATACTGTGAAAATGTGAAAATGATGATAATGCCCATTTAGAGTAACATTTCTGGGATCTTTTATTTCAGCTCAAGAAACATGGGACCAACACTTTACATGTTGTGTTTATATTTTTGTTCAGTGTAGTTAAAAGACCAATAAGAAAGAGAGTTCCAAATCTCTCTGACAATAACAGACCGTTTTCAGTTTTCCTCTCCCCACCCAGACCAATTCCAGACAGTCCCTAGCAAAATTCTTGCTTAAGAAATTGCTCTTTGCTAAGAAGCTCATTTTGTTTCCTTTTCGCCATTTGAATGGAACACAGTAAGGTACTTAGTTGTTACCTGGAAATGATTTGATATTGAGATAAAAATGGCTGCATTGGACCTTTAAGCATTTCACTGTACTTGTGCATTTGACTAATACAACTTTAAACGATATGGACCCTGAGAGCTGACCTAGGATCAGTTTAGCATTTTAGATCATAATGAATAAGATTATATGGACAGGGGGGACCTGATCCTAGATCAGTCTTACCTGGGTAGCCCTGGGACACAGTGTTGATGTAGGAGGTGTTGAACACGTCCACCTGGGCCCGTCGCCCGTTCTTCACACACATGCACACACACAGGAAGAAGGCCGCCAGCGCTCCCATCAGAAACACCACACCAAACACGATGCCCGAGATCGCCGTGCCTCTGGAAAACGCACACACACACACATGCATGCACACACGCAAACACGTTTGTCACTTAGACTGAATGCTCCCCTTTTCATTCTAGTTCGTGGCTGCTGGTAAGTCATCTCATCCAATTAATCTTCTCACAAATCAATTCTGCATGGAATTTCAATTCACCTCCCTACCTCTTTAAAGAGTATCTTTAAAAAAATCCCACGGCCACCGCCTCCCCCAAAAAGGCTATTTTGTTGAAAAATAATTTGTTGAGGGAAAACGTGCTTTTTTATTTTATTTAACCTATATTTAACTAGGCAAGTCATTGTAAATTCTTATTTACAATGACGGCTTACCAAAAGGCAAAAGACCTCCTGCGGGGATGGGGGCTAGGATAAAAAATATAAAAAACAACTACCTCAAGTTCTAAACCCTCATCACACCTGTGGGGAGAGGGACATTCTTCTTACAAAACCACTTGACCTTTGTTTGGAGGTGTTCAGAACAGGGTTAAGGGTAGAGAAAGCTTGTTGGACACTAAGAAAGCAAAATCCAGGGAGGGGCCAGCTGAGTATAAGACTGTATCACCTGCATATAAATGGATGAGAGAGCTTCCTACTGCCTGAGCTATGTTGTTGATGTAAATTGAGAAGAGCGTGGGGCCTAGGAATGAGCCTTGGGGTACTCCCTTGGTGACAGGCAGTGGCTGAGACAGCAGATTGTCTGACTTTATACACTGCACTCTTAGAGAGAGGTAGTTAGCAAACCAAGCCAAAGACCCCTCAGAGACACCAATACTCCTTAGCCGGCCCACAAGAATGGAATGGTCTACTGTATCAAAAGCTTTGGCCAAATCAATAAAAATAGCAGCACAACATTGCTTAGAATCAAGGGCAATGGTGACATCATTGAAGACCTTTAAGGTTGCAGTGACACATCCATAACCTGAGCAGCTTTAATATTGCATACCAGAGAGAATACTATAGACATCAAGAAAGCCAGTCAGTTGATTATTGACAAGTTTTTCCAACACTTTTGATAAACAGGGCAAAATAGAAATAGGCCTATAACAGTTAGGATCAGCTTGATCTCCCCCATTAAATAAAGGACGAACCGTGGCTGCCTTCCAAGCAATGGGAACCTCCCCAGAAAGTACAGACAGCTTAAAAAGGTCGGAGATAGGCTTGGCGATGATAGGGGCAGCAACCTTAAAGAAGAAAGGGTTTAAACCATCCGACGAAGATGTTTTTTTGGGGTCAAGTTTCAGGAGCTCTTCTAGCACCTCGGACTCAGTGACTGCCTGAAGGGAGAAACTTTGTAGTGGGGCAGTGGAAAAAGAGGGAGACGCATCGGGGATAGTCGCATTAGAAGGGGTGGGAGATGAGGAAATGTTGGATGGGCAAGTAGGAATCCTGACTTAATGAAGTGGTGATTAAAGAGCTCAGCCATGTGCTTCTTGTCAGTAACAACCACACCATCAACTTTAAGGGACATGGGCAGCTGTGAGGAGGAGGGTTTATTCTCCAGGTCTTTAACCGTTTTCCAGAACTTTTTGGGGTTAGACCCACAGAGAGAGAACTGCCCCTTAAAGTAACTCACTTTGGCCTTCCGGATAGCCTGAGTGCATGTATTTCTCATTTGCCTGAATGAGAGCCAGTCAGCCTGACTATGCGTGTGCCGAGCCTTTCGCCAAATGCAATTCTTGAGGTGGAGTAACTCTGCAAGATCACGGTCGAACCTGTTTTCAATTCTCATTTTATTTATGGGGGCGTGTTTGTTAACAATACCACTGAAAAGATTAAAAAAAGAAGGTCCAAGCGTCTTCGACAGAGGGGATCTCGCTGATTCTATACCATTTTACAGAGGCCAGTTCATAAAGGAAGGCTTGCTCATTAAAGTTTTTTAGCAAGCGTCCATAACAAATCAGGACAGGTCGCTTCACTAAGCAGCCATTACGAACACAGGCTGTAAAACAGTGATCACTAAGGTCATTACAGAAAATACCAGACTGATACCTATCAGGATTATTTGTGAGGATAACATCAAGAAGAGTAGCCTTTTCTGGGTGTTTGGAGTCATACCTTGTGGGATTGGTAATAATCTGAGTCCCATGGCTTTAGGTCACCTAGCAGGACAAATTCAGACTTAGTGTAAGGGGCCTGGAGAGAGCTTAGGGCAGGTAGGGTACAGGCCGGTGCTGATGGAGGACGATAGCACCCAGCAACAGTCAACAAAGAGCTATTTGAAAGTTTAATACTTAAAACCAGCAAATCAAATTTTTGGGGGACAGACTTGGTGGAGACAACCGAGCACTGAAGGTGATCGTTGGTAAAGATTTCCACTCCCCCACCTTTGGAAGATCTGTCTTGCCGAAAAAGGTTATAACCAGAAAGGTTAACATCAGTATTCAAAACACTCTTCCTTAAACACGTCTCAGTAATGACCAACACATCTGGATTGGAGCTGTGAACCCACACGTTCAATTGATCCATTTTAGGTAATAAGCTTCTAGTGTTAACGTGCAGAAAACCCAGGCTTTTAAGAGAACAGAAATCAGTGATGCAGACATCAGAGCACAAGTCAGAATTGTGGCTAGCAACAGTAGATGGGCCAGGGTGTACATGCACATTTCCAGATATCATCAACAGTAACACAATCAAGGCACGGCATAGCAAAATGCACAAGAAAAAAATCTAATATATAACGACTTGGGGCTACCCATTGTAAGTTCAGAGTCACTCGCCCCAACAGCGCCTGTGTGCTGGAGGCGAGCAGAAGCTCGGGAGAGGGGGGGGGGCATAACAGACAGGGGGAGACAGGCCAGGGCAAACGGTGAACGGATCGCCAGGTGGAATCCAAGCAGCGGTGCAGTAATATTGTGATATGTTGTTGTCTCACCTAGCTATTTTAAGATGAATGACCAAACATGTCTGTGGTGCAACCATGGAGATCTGCTCAAACATCTGATTATATGACTCAGACCTGTGTGTGTGTGTGTGTGTGTGTGTGTGTGTGTGTGTGTGTGTGTGTGTGTGTGTGTGTGTGTGTGTGTGTGTGTGTGTGTGTGTGTGTGTGTGTGTGTGTGTGTGTGTACATGTACGTGTGTATGTGGTCAAAATCCATTTAAAAGGCTGTGGAGAAGCGGTAGAATGAGATGAGATATCTCTCCTGAAACAAGGAGCCATTATTCCTCCCGATTACCTTGTGACAACCATGGCCTTGAAAGAGCTACATTATATGGCTAGATAAAACGAGTCCACATTCAATGGGCCTATTCAATAGCACTTTTCTGTGAATCCCCCACATCAACTTTATCAACTTTATGGTATCAACTTTATGGTGTAAAAACTGTGAATTTGGGAATTTTAACTGTGGCATTAATTAATGTTCCATGCTTACACAACACTTTAATATCATTATTCTCTTCGTTGGTGGACTGTAGCAGGTAGCATGTGTTATACTCCATAGGTGGACTGGTGAGGGGGACTGAGAAAGCGAGAGGCCAGCTGTCTTGAGCCAAATGACGGAGGTCAAATCTCTCAGAGGGGTCATACACTGCATGTGGAAAGGGCAGGTAGTAAAGTGGTAGAGAAGTGATTGTGTGTGTGTGTGTGTAGTCGGTGAGTGTGTGTTTGTAGACTGAGGGTGACTGAGTATGTGTGTATGTATAGAAGGTGACATTGTGTGTGAGCATATGTGTGTGTACTTACGAGAGGACATCTCCCATAAAGGCGTAGTAGGAGCAGCAGAAAGGGGGAGAGCCTTCACAGCAGTACTCCACACAGCCATCACACTGGGCCTCACTGTGACCTGCAGGAGAGATGCAATACATTATATGGAGACGCATACACACACACACACACCTACCTCTACTACGGACACATGCACACACTCACACACACCCTGCATCTAATATACTGAGAGAAAGGTAGGATGTGCTCTTTGGAATCAAGATTTCCAAAACCCTTTAAAAGGCCAAAATCACAATGCTGTTTTCATATTACAAAAGGTTAAAAACACAATGGAGAGTAGCTACGGCAGATACACTTAACACTTTGTCTTTTGCTTAGTTGAACCTTTTCTAAACACGGAAATGTCACTAAGATCAAGGCTTTAACTTAAGAGTTTTTTTAAACTAGAGTAATTGCACTTAAACTCAAAAAACAAGAACTAAGATATTTGATAAGTGGAAATATATAGTCCTTATAGAGGGTTTATGAAGGCTTCATTCAGCCTTAAAGGGTGTTCATCCTGTAGAGGGGGACCTAAGCATAAACCGACAAGCACACAAACACGGCACATCAAAAAGGGTGAAGGGTTGATAACAACAAGATGAGTTGTGTGACAACAGGGCTATGTGAATGGAGATCATCCAAGAATTGTCAGAAAATATTTTCTTTATGTGAAAGCGTATACTTTTTAGTCAACTGCACTATTCACTAACTTCACCTCTGTGTTCTTTCTCTCTGCACTAGTCTGAACCTGCCGATACCTCTCTCTCACCAAAGATCTTCCCTTTGTATACCCTGTTAGCCTTGGTTGGGTGGGGAGTGTGTGTGTGTGCGAGTGTAAAAAAAAAGGCACTTCTCTTTTCTGACTTGAACTGACTATTCTGATAAATAGTTTGTTGAGGGATACTGTACCTGGCACGATTGTGATGTGTTGTCTCTCCTAGCTACAGTATCTTAAGATGTATTTATTTTATTTAACCTTTATTTAACCAGGTAGGCAAGTTGAGAACAAGTTCTCATTTACAGTTGTGACCTGGCCAAGATAAAGCAAAGCAGTTCGACACATACAACAACACAGAGTTACACATGGAGGGAAACAAACATACAGTCAATAATACAGTAGGAAAATAAGTATATATACAATGTGAGCAAGTGAGGTGAGATAAGGGAGGTGAAGGCAAAAAAAAGGCCATGGTGGCGAAGTAAATACAATATACCGTAGCAAGTAAAACACTGGAATGGTTGATTTGCAGTGGAAGAATGTGCAAAGTAGAGATAGAAATAATGAGGTGCAAAGGAGCAAAATAAATAAATAAATAAATACAATAGGGAAAGAGGTAGTTGTTTGGGCTAAATTATAGATGGGCTAAGTACAGGTGCAGTAATATGTGAGCTGCTCTGACAGCTGGTGCTTAAAGCTAGTGAGGGCATCTGCTAAATAAGAGCATCTGCTAAATGACTTCAATGTAATCTAAAAATGTGTAAACCTGTGTGTGTATGTGAGCACGACAAAGACGAAGCACTGAAGGTTACAGGCACTCTGAGGATCTGGAGGGCCGGATTAACAAAACCTTCTTAAGAAGAAATTTCTTACGTTTTTTCGTTAAGTAATGTTTTGTGAATCGGCCCCTGGTGGTGAGAGTCCTTCAGTGGAGACACATGGATACGTGACAACTTGAAATGAAGGGGGTGGCTTAGGGAGAGTGGTCTCAAAATGAGAAAGCACTTGAAATAAAGGACATTTGAAAACACTACTTGTGGTTTTGTATTTGATTATTATTTATAGAGTATTTGAACGCACACGGTCTGTCTAAAGGTTGTGTGTCCTATATCTCAGTGTTTGCCCTCCTCAACCCCCCCATAATTTAACCCAGACACAGCCCTTCTGTTTCTCAACCTTCAAGCATACTGCCACAAATTACTGGTGTGTGTGTGTGTGTGTTCAAGGATTTTCATCTTCATTCCAGCTTTATTCTCACTTTGTTCAAAAGCTGGTGTATTTTCAACGCATCCCTCCAAACTGATGGCAGATTGTATTTTCCATCCCTGAAAAGGCTGTGTGGGCCTATTATAGTAGCCTTGACCATAGGGCTCTGGTCAAAAGTAGTGCACTGTGTAGGGAATAGGGCGCCATTTGGGCTGCATCCATATTTCTCACTGTGAAGTGTGGAGTGCAACTACTTTGATGTGCATGTCATCCAACGATGGGAGTCTATATGGGTGGTCCCTTGAGGTCTAGCTCCTTACCTCCACGCCCTGTCGCTTTTTACGCTGGGGACAATGGCAGTATAGTTCTGCGACTAGCGCCGAGCAAAGCTTGTACCCCCCCCCCCACACACACACACACACAGACGCTCGCACACACTTTTTTCTTCTATGTATATCGCTTCAGAGTTTTGATGTAAAGTGTTATGCAAATTGTTGGGTTACATTTACGAGATTAAAACTCAATTGAGCCTTTGTCTTTGTAGAAGTGGCGATACATACAGTAAGCTACAGTAGTTCTATTTACCCAGGGACTCTTACCATTGAGTAAATTAACGGTAGTATGTCTAAGTTAATGATCGGCTGCTACTTTAAAGCACGTATTTTTGCGATATAGCTACCGTTCGTTTACGTTGTGAAACCATCCATGCATTGGGTTGATGAGTTCACACTCACAATTAGCCTAATAAAAAAAGTCAACCATTATTAAAGGAACACTTTTGCTGATAATAAAACATTTGCGCACGTTGAAGGCGATAAAGCATTGTAGAGAACCAGGGACAAATGAACGAACTCTTACCGGTAAAAAGACAAAGTAGGAGAGAGTCCCGTAGGAATTTCCACCCCGCTGCCTCTGTTCTTTCCATATCGACTGATAGCACAGGCCTACTTGTTCTAAATGTTGCTCACAGTTATTCTCAAACGATAACGTCCGCGTTTTCCATCGATATGCGCCTACAAAGAAGACTATGGGATATAGTCGCTCGCCGAAACATCGCTAATATGCGCATTTCAATTGAGTTCTCTAAAAAGTTCCATCGAAGAGAGCCATGAACGCACATGAATGGATCTTTGCTCCAGTCATAAAAATGCTCCAGTCAGAATGAAACGTCTCGTTCGTTTCTTCTTCCATGTGTTCGTATCTCTAAAAGTGTTTTCCTTCACTCTTTCCTCGCTGTTTTCTTCTGTTCCATTTTCCCCTGGAGTGGGTCCTAGCGCTTCCCCTCCCCCGCAGCAACTATTTTCTCAAATTACTCTGTTGACTGGGTGGGAAAAGGGATGGAAGTACCTCAATAACATTCGCATCTCTCCGCCGCCCCAACCATCACGACCACATTGAAAATGAAAAAGATATATATAGGTCTATGTCGTGTACACCTCACGATCATTTTGAGAGGAAATTTGCTTTAAAAAAAACATTGTTTACCAACGACCCTAGTCAGAAACCAAACAATATCCACCCTGCCCCTCTCAACATGTCCTACAAAACATCCACGAACCTCTACTTTAAATGTTCAAGGAGCACGAAGTTTGTTTGATATAATTTATAAGTAAACTTCTTCATCTTGTAAAATGTAGGCTAAATGGGTTGCTCAAGAGTGTAGGATTGAATGACCCCCATCTCAAACACAATCTTTAATCAACCTAGGCCTATTTACCTTGTGTGACAGTCAAACATGGTTATGCCTTCATATAGGGCCACTCATTCTGCATAAAATACGAATTGTTTTAGGTGAGAACAGTCCAGTATCTCTTTATTATGAATATATATTATAATGCTAATAAAGACGGAATAAGCGTGAATCGCCTGTTTGGCTTTGCCATGATGCATGAAAGAGGAGCTTGGATATATAGATAGATTAATTCTAAAATGTACTGCATTAGTTCAAGTTGAAGTTTCCTCTAGGTGCAGATCTAGGATCAGCTTCCCCATCCCCAATCATAACCTTAACCGTTAGAGGGGGAAATGCAAAACTGACCCATGACCGTAGTCTAGGGGCAACTTCACCCTACACCTCAGAGTGGCATCTTGTCATTCTTATGACAGCTTTATTGCAGGAAGTGCCATCTTCAACTCCCACGTTACTATTCTGTTGGATCATATTTAACTTCATAGGGAACCGTGACCTTTTACAGAAATGCCACCCATTCATAATTGCTCACAGATGTCAGGGGTTTTAGGCAGTTAATTAATTGGGTGTTGTTGGTGGGAGTTTTTGCCTTTTGTTTTGCACCGGCAGGCAGAGATGGGAAAACTGAACAGAAGTACAACAATAGTGTAATTGTATTCTATAAAGTCCCAGTTCCCAAGGAAAGAAGCATTTTCCATTGGCAACAACAGCAACACAACTGTGGTAGGCTACCTGGTGGCAACTCCACAGTGCTTATGGGAAGAGCACAGCATTTAATATATATAGTCCTATACAGAGACTCTGTTGTAGTATGCTCTTTAAATAAATTGTAAGTCTGTCTTTTCAGTGGTTGAAACATGTATCACTGTAATGTGGACAAGTTAGCATTGAGCTTTAATGGTTTGGGCTTCCCTTTTCCTTTCCCTTCTTTGGCTCTTTCTTTCTTACAGTCAACATAAGCTAAACTTAGAGGGAATAGAGATTCAGGACATTATTTTTCTGTTCTGCAAACCTGTTTACAGAATCTGCTGCCACATTATGTGCGTCCCAAATGGCACCCTAGTCCCTTTATGGTGCACTACTATTGACCAGAGCCACATGGGCCCTGGTCAGTCAAGAGTAGTGCACTATATAGGGAATAGGGTGCCATTTGAGATGAGACCATTATGGTGTTACCGAAATTACAGTGATGTTGGAGTCTTCTTCTCCCATAATTACAGCGTAATGACTTCCTTTGAGTCTTGGCCCGCAATCACAAAGCGTCTCAAAGTAGGAGTGCTGATCTAGGATCTGCTCTCTGCTGTCTATATAATCTTATTCATTATGGACAATTTTTTTTGCAATTCCTACATCAGGGCCGTATTCATAAAGCTTCTCAGAATAAGTGTACTGATCTAGGATCAGGTTCCTGCTGTCTATGTTATCTATTAATTCATTATTGACTAAAAGGCTAAACTGATTATACATCAGAGCCTGTATAGGAGTGCTGAGATCATAATGCATAAGATTACATGGACAGGGGGTACTGATTTGAGATCAGTATTCCTATCCTGAGACCCAGAGGAAGTCAGGAGGGGCCACTGAAACACTGCCACCCAGTGGAAAATATGTTTATTACACATTATCCATAAGGAAGACATGATCAGACATATGAGTATAGAAGGGGATTATGTTTATTACACAAATCCCACCATATATTTGCTGACGAGGGCCATGTTTGTGAGTACGTTTGTGCGGTGTTTGAGTGTGTGTGCACGTGCATAGAGTGGAATAGATTGAGGTGTGTGTATAGAGTCGAATCTATTGAGCTGTGTGTGTGTGTAGGGATGCGTCAGAATACCAAGACACACCACACTCGTGACAACAGTATATAGATCAACGTGATACTTTATTCATAAACCTAGGACCATATATATAATACTGTATAAATACTCTATATACTCTACATCCTTCTGTTATTTCAATATAATAACAAATAAAAATACAACAATAATAATAATAAAAAGCAACAAGATTATATTTAACAAAAATAAATTATGTTTGGATATTCTGTACAAAACGTCATCATTAAAAAAAAACCTTCTCGGAAGGCAGGAGAGACTTACTTATGAAGTAGTAGCAGGAGAGAAGCCACACACACGCGCGTTCGCTTGCTCACACACCTCTTTGGTCTAGGACGGGGCCGAGTGATATGGCTTTGAAATTGGTTTTGTTCAGTCCAGGATGCATATTGAATAATACGTCTATTGGAATGAGTCTATTGGGAGATTCTACTGGAATGTTAGCAGCACATATCAACTTATTCAGGAATGACCGAAGTTGATTGAAATGAACTGTATTGAGTTAGTTTGGTTGCATACAAAGTCGTATGGATTAGGAGGGACAATTCGGGTTTGTCTTTTGCTCCGCACCCTTTGAAACAGGAAGTGCCTCCAACCGATACAGGGAGTGGAATGTGTGGCAGTGAGACCATTCATTTGTTTCTAACACATATACATACATCCTCACCCCAAGGTAGCCAATTCTGTACAGTGATACATCTGGCATATATAGTCCCTCCAAGATGTCTGTCCAGTCCAGCTAGGACAGACAGCCCCCCCCCCCCACACACACACACACACACACACACACACACACACACACACACACACACACACACACACACACACACACACACACACACACACACACACACACACACACACACACACACACACACACACACACACACACACACACACACACACACACACACACACACACACACACACACACACACACACACACACACCAACACAAGCATGTCATTGGCACCTAAAGCAGCATGCTTTTTCGAAAGAGAAGTGTCCACTTAAACTCTTCCTCCATCTCAGCTCCACTGACATGGGTGGGGGGTAGAGGGAGGGAGAAGGTCACAGTGTGCCTGCATTGTGCCCCCATGCCAGCCCAGTGAGCAGCTGCACCAAGTCTGTGTGGTGTTCTAGGGGTGGCAGTGCCACGAAGCAGACCCAAACAATACTAAAGTCTACCCTCAAAGAAGCTGGAGGGAGTTGAGAGAGAGGTTGTTGGCTCTGCAGTGTCAGTCAATCAGTCGGCCACATTGGACCCCCCGAAAACACCCACGAAAGCACTCTGCTTGGGATGTAAACATTCTCATGATAGGTCAATGTGTTATCAGGCGCAAAGTTCATGACGATATGGTTGTTTTAGTCTTTTTCATTCATTCTTTCTTTCTTTCTTTCATGAGCTGTCCTTCAGGGACGTAACAATGAGGTGAGTCCCGACAGTCTTAGCAGGCGCTCTGGTTGCACAAGTCCAGCAGTGGTCGAGGCCTGTCTTTGGGGTCGCAGCTCTCGTGGGCAAGCGTACGCCCGTTGTGTCCCACGCAGCGTAGCGGGCGCTTGCGGAACCCACGGCCACAGCTCTTGGAGCACGCCGACCACTCCCCCAGGAACCATGAAGGACAGGGTTGTGGGGCGCAGGGGCGTGAAGCCAACGGGCGCAGCTCCTCCGGGCACTCCCGCGATGGCCGCCCCTGGGGATCCAGACACAGCACCTCCCTCTGTTGAGTACCGACCCCACAGCTCTGCGAGCATGGGCCCCACTCCCGCAGGGTCCACTCAGCGTCCCCCAGCTCCCGGATGGCATTGATGGACTGGCGGCGTGCCACCGTTCCACCACTAGGTGATGCCAAAGCGGGCCTCGGGGCAAAGTAGCTGTATTTGACACGGGGACGGGGCGAGTCGCCTACAGACAATACCTGGATGGTCAGGGCCTCGGGGAGGGGCGAGAAGCTGCGTAGACGCTCCAGGGAGGCGGAGCTACCGCTGTATCGCAGCAACGCCCCCTTGAGGGCGATGTCTGTTTCGAGAGTCATCAGCTTGTAGTCGCCGTTCAGGAGGTAGGTGCCGTCCTGGCGCAACACTGCCAGGTAGCTGTTGTCATGGCGACCACCACCGGGGGCACGTTGCTTCACGTCCAGGTGAGTGGCGCCAGCGGGGATGGTCACGACGTTCTGGTAACCAGGCCTGAGGGACAGAAAAACACAAGGGTCAAACATAGCCAATGGTAAAAAGTTATGCATAAGTGTAAGAGTTAAGTTAATTGTAAGAGTAAGAGACTGGGTTAAAAAGAGATGGCAGGGCTAAGAGGTTTAGAGTGATAGAGATAGATTAATTAGAGAAAAATAGGATTCTACAGACTGTAGTAAAAGTTAGTAAATGGGTTCAACTAGAAAACAGTAATTTCTAGTCAAAGATGGCTGTTTTGAGGTCATAGGTCATTGTTCTCACCTGGCACGCTCCAGGGCACCCGACACTTTCTTGCAGGTTGAGCCGTTGCCTCCGCACACGCCGCACTTGTCGAAGCGACGGCTGGAGCCGATGATTCGGTCACAGCCCGCCTTCACACACTGACCCTGCACACACACTGAGGTGGAGTCCGGGCTGCAGGGAGTACCGTCAGCCACCTTACGGTTGGAGAGAAACAAATGTTAGCCTAGTTAGCCTAGACAGTGTTAGCCTAGTTTGCCTAGACAGCATTAGCTTAGTCTAGTTAGCCTAGAGACAGTGTTAGCCTAGTTTGCCTAGACAGTGTTAGCTTAGCCTAGTTAGCCTAGAGACTGTGTTAGCCTAGACAGTATTAGCCTAGTTAGCCTAGGCAGTGTTAGCTAGTCTAGCTAGCATAGATAGTGTTTGTCTACATTTTTGCAAAAGTATCTGTGGTGTGACCTCACTTACCTTGGGTTTCAGAATGAAGAAGTAGCCCGTGCCCTTGGCCCGGCACACCAGCTTGCAGCGGTCTTTGGGCGAGACGCCGGCATATTTGGGAACCCACTCCACGCCCTCTCCCGAACCGAACGACACCTGTGACGAAATATCGTTGTGGGCCAGACACTGCTCCTCGCGGAACGACACACCTATAGAAAAAGAGGGATGAAGAGAGAGAGAGAGAGAGAGAGAGAGAGAGAGAGAGGTGTGATATTCACTGTTAGTTTAGCTTGAGCCTTAGGTTTACTTTACAGTAGGCTGTGATATTCAAATATGGCTATTCTCGAACGTGTAAAAAGTATAAGTATGGGTACAATATGCAAGTCAGTGGCCTATGTGCCTAAATAAGGTTGTATAATTTGAAAGTATAAATATATGAATATGTGTGTGTAATAAGAGTAATTACTGTATTAGCTATGTAATAAGCATGAACTAAGTATGTAATAGGTGTGGCTAGCAGAGGCGCTTACCGTTGCTATCAGGGCAGATTTCTGTGTTACATGAGCGATATTGGATCCTCTTGCCCTCGCAGTACTTGCCCCCGTTTTTGGGCAGAGGGCTATCACAGTCCCTGAAGGAGAACTGCACCCCTCCGTCGCAGGTACGGGAACAGTCTCCCCATGGTCCCCATACTCCCCAGGCACCGTTGACTGGAGTCTGCAACAGGAGGGGACATCATCGTCATTCATAGTCACACACACTAGCCCATATAACACTTCAATAGTCCTATAGGTAGTCCTATAGCTAAAAAGCTAATAGTCACACACACTTTAGCCCCTATAACAGGGGTACTCAACTCTTACCCTATGAATTCCAGAGCCTGCTGGTTTTCTGTTCTACCTTATAATTAATTGCACACACCTGGTGTCCTTGGTCAAAATCAGTCTCTGATAACAAGGTAACAATGAAAAAATGCAGTGGAACTGGCTTCAAGGTCCAGATTTGAGTTTGAGGGTCCTATAACATTTCAACACTCTTATAGCTAGTCTGATATCTAAAAAAATACATAACATTGGACCTAATCCAATGTATCTAAAACTAGCCAATCCCAAAGCTGCATTACACTTCCTTTCCCCCCAATGGACCAATTCCATCACTCCCATTGACTTTAAGACTTTGTCATAGGGCCGAGTTATAACAGTGTTAACACCCACCTGGTGACGAGCGGCCTCCGTCTTGCTCAGACAATGTCCCGCCAGGCAGAAGCTGTCATGGCCACACCGTGTCCCATCAGCCCACGGGAAGTTCTTGGTCTGACAGACCAGCAGTCCATTGGTTGTGGTCACTGTGCACCAGAGCGCCACACATGTGGTACTCAGGTCGGGACAGTGCTGTGACTCCTCCCCGAAAGTCAGGCGACATTGGCGGTCGGCGTCGTACACGGTTCCGGGTAGCGTGGCAGGCAGCGGCTGGGACTTGTGGGGCTTGTCCAATAGGCACTGGCCGTGTCCATTGTCCATGAAGGAGGTGACCATGAGGGCGGAGCAAGGCGACCAGGGCTGGAGTTGGTCCAGGTTGGACAGGGTGGATGCCATCATGTGCGAGCCCCAATGGTCACCGTTGACGCTGGCACACTGCTTAGAATCATCGTGGGGCATGTTGAACACGTGGCCTAAGGCACAAAAGAGAGGGAGGAATGGAGAGAGGGGAGACAAGGGGTTGGTTTGGGACTGAGAAACGAGATGTGTACTGTGTGTGGCCAGTGACAGAGATGTGAATGTATGGTGCATATGTGTCAGCTTGGCATCAGGGTGGCATCTTACCGAGTTCGTGTGCCACGGTGAATGCCGCCTGCAGCCCGTCGTCCTCGATGATGGAGCAGCTCCTCTCCGGGTCGCACACCGTGCCCACATCCGCCATGCCTAGCGTGTCACAGGAGTGGGCGCCGCACAGGTCCTATAGGGGGTGAGAAGGGACAAAACACATCTGTCAAACTCACTGCCTTTCCCACATACACACACAGACACATAACCCATATCATAAAGCAGAACCCTGTTTCAAATCAAAAGTAGTGAACTATATAGTGAAATGGGTGCCATTTGGAAAGCAACCAAGTAGTTGTGAAGGTGTTGCCTGTTACCACAGTAGACATCGGTGTAAACACATTGTGAAAACAGTGTTAAAATGCAAACGCAACATACCGTTCGGGTGAAGAGCACGGCCGTGTCGTAGTGCTCTGGGTGGCGGTCGCTGGGCGGGTTGTGCTGCCGCTGCCACTGGCAGAAGTTGCGGAGGGTCAGGGCAGCGTTTGACGACACCTGGGGGCCGCTCTCCTCCTCGTAGACCACCAGGAGCTTGACCACGGCTAGGCTGATGGAGTTGTGGATGGTGGGGTGGCGGTAGAGGCGCGATGCCACCGCCATGATGGTGAGCAGGTAGGGCTTGAGTCCGGCACCGTGGAACTCGGCCATGGACTGATCGGCCACGATCATGATCTCCACGAAGCGAGGCGTGGACACGAAGCGCTTGGACCGCTGGTGGTGGGCTGGATGGAAAGAGAGAAGAATCGAGAGAGGTGAGACAAACTGGCCTAGAATCAGACTTTTAAGACAGTTCTCTTGTGAGAGCCTGGTTTCTCTGGTTTAAATTGATGAACTGTTAGTCTGTAAACAGTCTGATGAGAGATGAGAGACTTGAAGATGAAATGTCAAATTGCTTATGGCGAATATCTGAGTAGTCACAAGTGATTTTATTTGAGTTGTAACAAGTGATACTACAGGCCATCATGGATTGTAGGCTACAAAGTTGTATTTTCTAGGGCAGATGAAGAGCGCCTGAGCACTGAGCAGATCGACCTCTCCAGATGTGTCTGGAACAGCTCCAGCGGCTCTCATTGGGTGACTCAGCAGCCCCTTACTGAAAATCCACATGCATTTCACATGTGATTATTACATGTTTTAGTTTTCCAAAAACACGTTTTTACATGAGTTCACCTGTGAAATTTCACGTGAAATCGTTTTCTCTGTATGGGCGTCTCTTCCTAAGGACTACATTCCCAAATTTACCTTCACTGGGCGGAAATTATGTGTGAGATGGGGAGAAGAAAAAAAATCGGGGAAAATTTCTGACAGTGCTGACCTGCAACGTGCAGTACCAGGAGGCGGCGAGACTAGTTTCCACCAGCCCCCGTCCCCGGCCCGTACCTCCCTCCCTCCGTCACTCCCCGCTCACTTCCTCTGAGCCTTACCCTCCCCCTTCTCCCCTTGCCTGCGTATACTGTCAAAGCTGAGCCCATTCCCCGTTAACCCTAGCTGTGCACCGGTCAAAGTATCGACTTATCCACCCTTACCTCAACATTTAAATATATAGCCTTCGCTGTGTGTAATTATTAGAGGCTCAGATGTTTGCGTAAAAGTGGTATTTTACGTATCACTCCAAGACAGAAGATGAGGTAGTTTGGATAGACAAATCCTCCAGCTAAACTCTGCCCGTTTCAGGAATTGAAGCCCCAGGACACGGCTGGTACAGGAATTGGGCCAGAGTCCTTTTCGTTTGCCATACATGACGTAGACACACAACACAACTAAGTGACTATCTGGAACAGCTTGGCTTATTGTTTCTTCTTACTAAAAGACGTAGGCCTATGAATATGATGTAAAGTCAGCATATTCCTAAATGGACCCAAGTCAAAGGTTTTATAAGTGTTAATGCGTACCTGGGTGGTCGGGGTTAGTGGTTCCATGGTTTACTTTTGTCTCCTGATTCTCTGGCAACCTGTCCTCGTCCTCGTTGACCCCACACTTTGAGCTGCTCTCCTCTGCAAAAGATTCCCGACCTCTCCGGCGAATGAGGTGGAGGTCCCCATCAATAGGCTGTGCATCAGTCGAATTATTGGGATAGATGAAGTACTCTTCACCTTGGAGGTAGAAGCCGCCCCGTAGTCCGTGGCACAGGTTGAGCGCAGCTGCGGAGTCCTCCTCCCCGTTCACCGTGCCTGAGAAGAAGCACCGAGTCTCGGCTGCGCTGCTGTCAGATTCCCGCTGCGCCTGCAACTCCGGGCTCCCCACCACATGGAACACAAACCCAGGTGCCAGGAAGGTCTGGTCCGGCTCTAGCTCCAAGACCACCCGTTTGCCAAATACGTCCAACCGGTATACCCGCATCTCCGACTCCTTCTCTCTCTCCTCTACCGAAAGGGTCCGGCCCTGCTCGGCTTCCCTCTCCGGCCGAACCGGGTCGAGTCTGACCGGTACAACTGTACTTTCCTCCCATGTGCCGTGCGCCGCGCTCACGCACAGAGCGGTAATCAAACTGAACGAGACGCAAACGAACCACATCATATTCCGTGTCAAACCCTTCAAACTGAAAGATACAATTATATTGAAGTGTCTGGCGGAAGCAAGTAAAATCCGTAAAAGACTCCACTAATAACAAAATAATATCAGTCCAAGAACTAAAACACCTCCAGAAATTGTGTAAGTGTAAAAAAACTAAAACAGAAACAAATCCAGTGCAAAACCCATTCAAAATAGTCTACAGCTCAAACTTCATATCTTGTTGCTTCAAGTTCGAGTCTTCTTATATTCTCTTGGTCGAAAAAAGCTCAGCAGTAGATAAATTCCAACTCTTCGGAACGTTGGTGTTTCTTTCAGCCCTCTCTTGAATACTCAACAGCTGTTTGAGTTTCTATGTGACTTCGGGCGCAGGTTTTTTTCTACTGTGCCGTCTAGTTTCTGCTCTGATTTTGCCTTAAAGACGGACAGATCCCGGCTCCCTATATATCCCCCTACTCGGGACTACCCCTTCCTGAAGCCCCTTTGATCTTTTAGAGACGAAATCTCGTGCGCAACAAAACGCAGACATAGAGACGTGCCATAATAATCAATCAATGTGGAGTGGGACGCGTTTGGCCCAGAACCATTTTTTCCCCTGCTCTGCTTGTAGGCGGGACTATAGCCCTCACTCCTCTCCCCATACCACCGTCCTCCCCCTAAACGTTCTCATCATTTACACAAAAAAACTCACATACTTTTCGCCCCTGCTACTTTTACGCTGTGCTCATATAGCCTATAAGCTATACCCAAACGTTGAATGTAAGGTGGCAGTGGTTTATCTGTGGCAGTGTTGTGGTGTCTGTGAAACTGGAGATGTGGGGATAGCAGGTCAGACATGGCAACCATCGCAACGGGGCTCGATACGGGGAGCGAGGAGTCGTTTGCATAACCTCAGTGCCAAGCGAGCTGTGCGCGGTGTCGGCCTGGTGGGTTTCCGTAGCTCTTCGGGGAGAGGGAGCGCAGAGGGGCCGGTGGGTTCTTAAGGTGGAATAGTCCCTTCGACGCATCTCCTTCTCCACTCAACCCTCCGAGGCCAGGGCCCCTCTCCTTGGACGGACACCCCCTCCCCTCCCCGCGCTCGTCATCCCAGCTCCTCTTCTCAAACATATGGTGCAAACCGCATCACTTGTGTAAATCCAGTACTCTGGAACCTTTCCAAACGAATTATCGACGGATTACTCGCCCCCTCCCAGTGACCGAGTAAATATTTGCTAAGTATTATATATCACGTTTGAATATTGATACACGACACACAAATAAAATACTAAACCCAACGGTTTCTATGTATGGTAAGTCTACTTACATGTACATCTTAGTCTTAACAGGACAGAGAAGTGGTACATACCGTACGGGAACAACACGAGACGTCACAGGTACAGTGCAGGAACACCAATAGCCAAGAGATAAAGATCAAGAGATAAGATGGATAAAGTGCCATACACGGTGGTCTCAGCCTCTTAGTGAACTGTGAGTCTGTTATGAGTATGGCCTGCCTGGCAAGTAGAGCATATGAGGGAAACATTTATAATCAATTTTTAACGCATTAGTTGGAGCCCGTCATATGAATTTAACTTACAATTTCGAGGGGAGAATTGTGACGGGCCACCTTAAGCGCAACAGCTCGAGGAGAGGGAATAGTTGTAGTGACATAGTAGTCCAGCAGATGTCAGACGTGGACCGTGGAAGGAGTAACAAAGGACCACCAAAGGCTCTGTTACTGCCATAAATCCAACACATGGCACATGCTATTCCCACGTAAGACTAGACTCCCTTAAAAAACAATATAAAAAAAATACACTCCTTTGGCTCAGCATTTGCATGTCACATATGTAAGGGAAAAAAATATTAATTGGTTGTATGGAAGATCATCATTTCTATCTTAATTAACCCAGGTATGGAGGCATTAGGGATTCTAAATCAAAAAAGGGCCGTAAAATGAACAGGGCCATGATACCAGCCTCAACTGTACACCTCTCTGTGGCATAGAGGGGCATCTAGTCCCAATTTTTGTTGAGAGGTCATTGATTGCCAAATCCAATATCTTTGAATTCATTCTGTATTATGAATGACATCTTGTCCTGTATGGCTCAGTTGGTAGAGCATGGCACAGCAGGATTTTGGGTTAAATTCCCGGCGCCACCCATACGAAAAATGTATGCATACATAACTGTAAGTCTCTTAGGATAAAACAGTCTGATCAATGGCATATATTTCAATGGACCTGGCACCTCTGCTATCTCTAAATGACTTCTGATTCTGAGGGCCAATGGTATTTTGGGAACACAAGGGAAGGCAATAGGTTGTTGTTGCTTTGTTTTTATTGGGTATTTCATTTAGGCACAGAAAAGGGTTTGCAAGGCGTAGTCATGTAGTATTATTGTGTTGGTGAAGATCATTTATTGGTTACAAAAGCCCTATAGCCTGCAGATGGCAGCACAACATCACATTTGACCTCAGTGTTCTCAGACTTCAGTAACACCGGACTGGAACTTCCATCAATTCTTACACTCTACAGGGCCACATAGGGACTTACAGTGACTCCACAGCATTCTTACTAGTCCCTAGAAAGGAGCAATGCACTAGAACATAGTGACCATATCGGCCCTTAAAGGGGCAATCTGGGATTGCTACATCCATTTTTAAACTTTTAAATGAGTGATCACTGAACCCCATATTTCCTCTGTAAAGGGAATCAGGGCTATTATATAATATCATATGCAGCTACACCCTGATTCTTGTACACATATCAGTTTCTTAAGGGAGTAACAGTTATTCCGCTATGTTAGTGGACATGTCATATGGAGAGATGGAGTCTACTACACCACATTTAGCACACATATTAATTTATATGAGGGCGTGAAGGTGAATAAGTACACTCCATCCC
This sequence comes from Salvelinus alpinus, assembly GCF_045679555.1. NCBI lineage: Eukaryota > Metazoa > Chordata > Actinopteri > Salmoniformes > Salmonidae > Salvelinus > Salvelinus alpinus. Next base: position 11,427,983 of record NC_092123.1, read on the forward strand.
CATTGGCTATAAAAAGGAATGAATGTGACTACATTCTAGAGTGTGCGTGTGTGTAGGCGTGTGTGTCTAATGTGACGTCTACACTTTGGCATATCACACTCCATCCGCCCCTTCTCATCATGGAGTAGTTCATACAGTATGCCCTATGACCTTTGGATGTCTTTTTAAATAGCAACAGGGAAAACGCACTCACGCACGCACGCACGCACGCACTTCTACTCTCATCTGATCTGGGATTATGGTAAAATGATCTATCATCATCGTCATCAATCTTGTAGTGAAAGACAACACCTTAGTAAATGCAGGTGCAGGGGGAAGAAAAAGTATGCGATCACTTTAGAATTACCTGGATTTCTGCAAAAATTGGTCATAACATTTTATCTGCTCTTCATCTAAGTCACAACAATAGACAAACCCAGTCTGCTTAAACTAATAACACACAAACAATTATCATTTTGTATGTCTTTATTAAACACACCGTGTAAACATTCACAGTGCAGGTTGGAAAAGGTGTGTGAACCCTTGGATTTTAGAACAGGTTGACCCTCCTTTGGCAGCAATAACCTCAACCAAAGGTTTTCTGAGGTTGCGGATCAGAGGAATTTTGGACCATTCCTCTTTACAAAACTGTTTCAGTTCCACAATATTCTTGGGATGTCTGGTGTGAACCGCTCTCTTGAGGTCATGCCACAGCATCTCAATCGGGTTGAGGTCAGGACTGACTGGGCCACTCCAAAAGGTGTATTTTCTTCTGTTCAAGCCATTCTATTGTTGATTTACTTCTGTCCTTTGGGTTGTTGTCCTGTTGCATCACCTAACTTCTGTTGAGCTTCAATTGGCGAACAGATAGCCTTACATTCTCCTGCAAAATGTCTTGATAAACTTCGGAATTCATTTTTCTGTCGACGATAGCAAGCTGAGGCATCAAAGTAGCCCGTTGAGATGAGGTTTTGTTGTTGGTGTGCTGTGCCTTTTTTCTCTCCACACATAGTGTTGTGTGTTCCTTTCAAACAACACAACTTTAGTTTAATCTGTCCACAGAATATTTTGCCAGTAGCGCTGTGGAACATCCAGATGCTCTTTTGCGAACTTCAGACGTGTAGCAATGTTTTTATTGGAGTGGCTTCTTCCGCGGTGTCCTCCCATGAACACCATTCTTCTTTAGTGTTTTACGTATTGTAGACTCGTCAACAGAGATGTTAGAATCTTCCAGAGATTTCTGTAAGTCTTTAGCTGAGACTCTAGGATTCTTCTGAACCTCATTGAGCATTCTGCGCTGTGCTCTTGCAGTCATCTTTGCAGGACGGCCACTCCCAGGGAGAATAGCAACAGTGCTGAAATTTCTCCATTTATAGACAATTTGACTTACCATGGACTGACTTTTAGAGATACTTGTGTAACCCTTTCCAGCTTTATGCAAGGCAACAATTCAGACTTAGATGAAGATCAGATCAAATTATATATCAAATTTATGCAGAAATCCAGGTAATTCCAAAGGGTTCACATACTTTTTCTTGCCAGCCATTGAATAAAGAGAAGGGAAGAGCAAGTGTATGGTCTTCCTTAAACTCCATGAGGCGAGGGTGACACTAAACAGCAGCCAACTAGGTTTTTATGTTGCCTTTCTGAACTGTGACATATGCTGTGATTTATAATGGTTATACATTCATCACCTATCAGTTGTTTTCTCTCTTCTTCATAAAGAGTTGGAAAGGTCTTTGCGTTCTTCTCTCCTAGCTGTTATACTGTTGTAGATCGGTGTAGTCTGGCTGTCCGTCTCATTGTCAATAAAGATTTTTTAATGATTGAACTGGGATTTTAAGTCAGTCCATGAAGGGACTGATTACCGTACGTTCCATTTGACCTGAGTGCATTGTCACATGATCAAACAGGAGTAGTTCTGATCACATTGTGATGGGGCACAACTTTCACTGTAACCGCTGTATGCATGGTTGCATGACCATAGGCCATAATCTAAAACAATCTGGCAACAAGGCTTTAACCTCTTGTACATAAGGTCAGAGAGAGAGCGGGAGAGAGAGAGAGGGTGAAAAGCCAAAATGTGCAGTTTTGGCAGCCAAATATGTGTCCTCCTGCCACAGCCTGAGGGACAGCCAGTGAAAAATGCAAAGTAATGTTGATAATATTTCCCATTTAGCTTAGTTTTGTTTTGTCTTTCGTACCAGGTCATGTGTCTTCTCAGTCATGTTGACACTGGTCTACTACTGTTGCTTTAATGTATTGTTGTTCTGATTAATATTGTTGTTGTAGCTGTTATTAATGGTAATCCCATGTCCACTACTACTATTATTATTGCTGTTAATCCCACCATTTATTTATATATAAATATATATATATTTTGTGTATATATATACATACAGTGGGGAGAACAAGTATTTGATACACTGCCGATTTTGCAGGTTTTCCTACTTACAAAGCATGTAGAGGTCTGTAATTTTTATCATAGGTACACTTCAACTGTGAGAGACGGAATTTAAAACAAAAATCCAGAAAATCACATTGTATGATTTTTAAGTAATTAATTCGCATTTTATTGCATGACATAAGTATTTGATACATCAGAAAAGCAGAACTTAATATTTGGTACAGAAACCTTTGTTTGCAATTACAGAGATCATACGTTTCCTGTAGTTCTTGACCAGGTTTGCACACACTGCAGCAGGGATTTTGGCCCACTCCTCCATACAGACCTTCTCCAGATCCTTCAGGTTTCGGGGCTGTCGCTGGGCAATACGGACTTTCAGCTCCCTCCAAAGATTTTCTATTGGGTTCAGGTCTGGAGACTGGCTAGGCCACTCCAGGACCTTGAGATGCTTCTTACGGAGCCACTCCTTAGTTGCCCTGGCTGTGTGTTTCGGGTCGTTGTCATGCTGGAAGACCCAGCCACGACCTATCTTCAATGCTCTTACTGAGGGAAGGAGGTTGTTGGCCAAGATCTCGCGATGCATGGCCCCATCCATCCTCCCCTCAATACGGTGCAGTCATCCTGTCCCCTTTGCAGAAAAGCATCCCCAAAGAATGATGTTTCCACCTCCAAGCTTCACGGTTAGGATGGTGTTCTTGGGGTTGTACTAATCCTTCTTCTTCCTCCAAACACGGCGAGTGGAGTTTAGACCAAAAAGCTCTATTAATGTCTCATCAGACCACATGACCTTCTCCAATTCCTCCTCTGGATCATCCAGATGGTCATTGGCAAACTTCAGACGGGCCTGGACATGCGCTGGCTTGAGCAGGGGGACCTTGCGTGCGCTGCAGGATTTTAATCCATGACGGCGTAGTGTGTTACTAATGGTTTTCTTTGAGACTGTGGTCCCAGCTCTCTTCAAGTCATTAACCAGGTCCTGCCGTGTAGTTCTGGGCTGATCCCTCACCTTCCTCATGATCATTGATGCCCCACGAGGTGAGATCTTGCATGGAGCCCCAGACCGAGGGTGATTGACCGTCATCTTGAACTTCTTCCATTTTCTAATAATTGCGCCAACAGTTGTTGCCTTCTCACCAAGCTGCTTACCTATTGTCCTGTAGCCCATCCCAGCCTTGTGCAGGTCTACAATTTTATCCCTGATGTCCTTACACAGCTCTCTGGTCTTGGCCATTGTGGAGAGGTTGGAGTCTGTTTGATTGAGTGTGTGGACAGGTGTCTTTTATACAGGTAACGAGTTCAAACAGGTGCAGTTAATACAGGTAATGAGTGGAGAACAGGAGGGCTTCTTAAAGAAAAACTAACAGGTCTGTGAGAGCCGGAATTCTTACTGGTTGGTAGGTGATCAAATACTTATGTCATGCAATAAAATGCAAATTAATTACTTAAAAATCATACAATGTGATTTTCTGGATTTTTGTTTTAGATTCCGTCTCTCACAGTTGAAGTGTACCTATGATAAAAATGACAGACCTCTACATGCTTTGTAAGTAGGAAAACCTGCAAAATCGGCAGTGTATCAAATACTTGTTCTCCCCACTGTATATATTTTATTTAAATTTTTCGATATGTATACTTTGACAATGTAAGTAATAATAACTTGCCATGTCAATAAAGTCAATTGAATTGAATTGAGAGAGCGGAAGGGAGAGAGAGTATGACATTTGTAATGTCTTTATTATTTTGGATCTTCTATGAGTGTAATGTTTACTGTTCATTTTTATTGTTTATTTCACTTTTGTATATTATCTACTTCACTTGCTTTGGCAATGTTAACATATGTTTCCCATGCCAATAAAGCCCCTTGAAAAGAGAAAGAGAGAGAGAGGATACTTTGCTACTTTAGTTCAAGTCGCCCTTTCAAAAGAAGTTTCGTACCACAAGGGTCTTTCCTAGTAAATAAGAAAAAAGTTCTGGACACATCCAATAAATGAATGAAACCGACACAGAGCTTTTAAATATATACATTTTATATACATATATTCATGTAGATGACTAGAAAACACAATTTTCTTCAAAATGAATTATTCTGCACAGTCATATTCTTAGTTAAATAGTAAATATGATACAACATTACCATAATAATAAATAAATTCATCACATGGTTTTTTTTCACATACCAGTTGTACAAACAATAAATTACAAGTTCAGTGCTGTGTTTCTGTCGTTCAACGAAAGGGTCTTTTCCCATGGGAAGAGTCAAACAGTAATACATATACAGTATATTGGGGTGTGTGTGTGTTTGCATGCGTGTGGTTTAATTTTCTTTACATGTTTATGTGTGTGTGCAAAATGTATTCTGTACATATGTGATACTGGTGTTTCTATCTAAATGTGTATTGTAGTGTGCAAGTTAAAATGTGTGTATACATATGTGTGTATTACGCGTTAATGTGGGCCTAATACAGTGAAAATACTCTTAATTAAGTCATTTGGGGGTGTTGTGTATTCTTTATGTGAACGTGTGTCTGTGCCTGTGTATGACAAATAGTGAGTTGTGCCTGTGTTGCAAGATCCCATATGTATCCGCTATATTGCATGTCTATCACCACCCGTCAAAAGGGGTGTGGTTTAGCATTACAAGCTCGTGAGGGATAGAGGGATGACGGAGAATGGATGGTAGTGGATGTCAGAGTGAGAGAAAGACTTGAGTGTGAGAAATGGATAGCTTAAACAGGAACGTGTCAATATGTTGAATGGGAGATGGAGAGGAAGCGAGAGGGGGAGTGAGTGAGAGAGATGGAGAGAGAGATGGAGAGAGAGAGCGAGAGAGAGAGCTGTAGAAGTGTATTTGGTCAGGTATGACTGGGTTAGTTTCCCTCTTGCTGTATTTGCGAGTATCCAGTGCACACATTGTCATACTAGCAAGAATTGCTTTTTTTCCTAATCAGACAAACAGACAGAAAGACAGACAGACGTGGAGAGCCAATAAACACAGTGACAAAATGGTAGCGGCCCTCTAGCACCCGCATAGTGATACAAATGGAACTGAGGGTTAAAGTCCATTAACAGAGTTTAGGACACTGAGTATGACAAAAACACTATATGTTCACACTTGTATGTTCACAATATAAACAAACACACACACACACACACAAAGACAAACACTCAAATGTCAAGCTTAGCCCCACCCATTATGTAATCCTATATAATTACAACCTTTAACCTCCACAAAGGTCAGAGTTGAAGGGTCACCATGGTCTCTTGGCCCAGTGTCACTCTATAGGGGTCACTGGGAATTGGCAGTTGGTAGTGCTGAGCGATTAGTGCTTTTTGAGGTCGGTTCGGTTTCGGTTCGATTATTAAAATATAATCATGGTTTTCGATTTCAATCATTTTTGAAAACATTAAATGCACTATGCATTATGTGGGTTGAATGCTGTAACACAGAATAAAACAAGTAATAATTATAGTGACTGCCCAGTACTGCTTATCACTTACTAAAACATTTCAGTTGTGTATATTACATTTGTTTAATTTGATGATTTTATTATTTAATTCCAAGTCATTTCTATATATCTGCTGCCTATGCTGTCTGACAAAATCACTATCGCAGTAGTTTTTCAAAGTAAATAAGGCATACTTTTATGCCTGCTGAATACCAACTACCAACCACTTAGACTATGTATTTTCAGGTAGAGATACTTCACTAAGTAACTGCTCTCTATCCCACTCGAGTGCACATTCTTCTGTACTAACCTAATGTTGCAGGCATAAAAGAAACACAGACCGGCAATCTATTATGATCCTTGTAGTTAATTAGCATGTTTTCTGCACTAAACTATTTAGAATATTGGCCTGATGTAAACTACAACTCCCAACTAGACTACAACTCCCAGATCGCACAGGGCTTGATCTGATTTATTTCTAGAGAAACTGATCAATGTGCACATTGAGTCCACAGAAAAAAAACATAACTACATGGAATCCAAATAATTAAAACAAAGTCTGTCAATTAGTTGTTTAAAAACCAAAATAATAAACTAAATGTAGGTTAATCGCTCAGCACTAGCTGTTGGGCACAACTCTGCCCCAACTCAGTCTATCACTGTATGTCCATTTTCTGACCTGGGATGTTTGCAGTACGGTTCAACCCCATTTCTGGACTGGTTACAGTACGGATCGTTTGCTCTTGGTTGTGCCCCCAGGCTACTTCCTGGTCCGCAATCCAAAACAGGAAGTTGGATAGACCAATCTTATGTGGAGAATCGGCCGTGGGAGGAGCAAAAAGAAAAAAGGGGACCCCGAACGGAAGTGGAGAAAAAGTGCCCCACAACAGACTAGTACGGAGGCCCATGGTCCAGAGGTGCGCAGTCACACAAGACAAAGAGACAAAGCGGACAATCATGAAAAACCCACAGTAGCAAGAACATACAGAAAAGCAAACAAAAAAGTGTCATTAACAGAGGAATACAAACGAAACCTTCAGATAGAGGAGGGATTTGACAAGTGGGGGTTGATTGGGCGGCTGCACTATTCGGAAGTGTCCACATGTATCCGTCGTATGTCTGTAGCTGTGCCAAGCAGGGCCTGCCATAGTAGGGTGTGGGGTAAGGAAGAGGAGGGGTTGACTGTCAATAGCCAGTGTCTCTGTCTGTGTGTACCCCCTACTTTCATGGGAGTCTAGTTTCTGGTCCTCTCAACACTTTTTCACTAGGCATTGTTTGAAGGCGGAGAGGCGGTCGCCCAGAGGGCAGCCCTTGGCCAGCTTGGCCTGCGGGTCCTTGCACTGCACCGTGCGGCTCTGCCAGCCCGTGTCACAAGTCCTGGAGCAGATCATCCAGGGGCCAGTCACCCACTGGGGCCCAGAGGCCGCCGTCGACACCCCTGGGGCTCTAGAGAGAGCCAGAGCCGAAAACAGGGCCGATGTGGTTCTACTGCTTGATCTAGCAGAGGTGGTTGTTGTAGTAGTAGTGGTGGGTGTAGTTGTGGAGGTGTGCGGAGGAGGTGGCGGTGGTGGAGCCGAAACACGACGAGGCATGAAGAAGCTGTAGCGGATATCCAGGGGCCTCTTGGCGTCCGTGGCCAGAATCTGAACTGTAAGGGCCTCTCTGAGGGCCCCAGGGCCCATGCTGTGTAGCCACTCGTCCCGCTGGCTCCAGCCACTGTAGTTGAGCACCGAGCCGTTGAGGGGGATGACTGTCTCTGAGGTAGAGATCATGAACTTGCCGTTGAGAAGGTAGTCGCCACTGGGACGACGCAGGGCCAGGTAGGCTGTGTAACGGGGTTGGTCCTTGGGCTTGTGCTGGCGGACCTTGATGTGGGTGGAGCCCGCTGGGATCTTCACGACGTCTGTGTAGCCCTTACTGCATGGGGGAGGGAAAGAGGGGAAAAATAAGTTACAGGAGAGTGAGGAGTGTGTGTATGTCCCCGGTATGTTGTACACTACATGACCAAAAGTACGTGGACACCTGCCTGTCAAACATCTCATTCCAAAATCATGGGCATTAATATGGAGTTGATCTCCCCTTTGCTGCTATAACAGCCTCCACTCTTTTGTGAAGGCTTTCCACTAGATGTTGGAACATTGCTGCGTGGAATTGCTTCCATTCAGCCACAAGAGCATCAGTGAGGTCGGGGACTGATGTTGGGGTATTAGGCCTGGCTCGCAGTCGGGGTTCCAATTCATCCCAAAGGTGTTAGATGGGTTTGAGGTCAGGGGTCTTTTGCAGGCCAGTCAAGTTCTTCCACACCAATCTCGACAAACCATTTCTGTATGGACCTCGCTTTGCACACGGGGGAATTATCATGCTGAAACAGGAAAGGGCCTTCCCCAAACTTTTGGAAGCACAGAATTGTCTAGAATGTCATTGACGTTAAGACTTCCATTCACTGGAACTAAGGGGCCTAGCCCGAACCATGAAAAACAGCCCCAGACCATGATTCTTCCTCCACCAAACTTTACAGTTGGCACTATGCATTGGGGCAAGTAATGTTCTCCTGGCATCCGCCAAACCCAGATTTGTCCGTCGGACTGCCAGTTGGTGAAGCGTGATTCATCACTCCAGAGAACGCGTTTTCCACTGCTCCAGAGTCCAATGGTGGCGAGCTTTACGCCACTCCAGCCAACGCTTGACATTGCACATAATGATCTTAGGCTTGTGTGCGGCTGCTCGGCCATAGAAACCCATTTCATGAAGCTCCCGACGAACAGTTCTTGTGCTGACGTTGCTTCCAGAGACAGTTTGGAACTCGGTGGTGAGTGTTGCAACCGAAGACGGACAATTTTTGCGTACTACGCACTTCAGCACTTCGGCCGTCCCGTCCTGTGAGCTTGTGTGGACTACCACTTCGCGGCTGAGCCGTTGTTGCTCCTCGATGTTTCCACTTCACAATAACAGAACTTACAGTTGACCGGGGCAGCTCTAGCAGGGGAGAAATTTGACAAACTGACTTGAGGGAGAAGGGTGGATGTTAGAGGGAGTGAAAGAGTGAGTGTGAGAAATTGATATCATGAAGAAGAATGTGTCAATGTGTTGAATGAAAGATGGAGATGGAGAGGAAGACAATCTATAGACCATTCCATCAAATGTACTCAAGATGTACAGATACGTGAACATACAGTTTACCCTTTCTCTTTACAATCGAGTGCAACAGAGCAGAAGGTTCTGTTTTTATTTTTCAAAATAGTTTGAACGACTATTTTTTCCATTTGGCACCTGCAACTTACTACATGTGAGATTAATTACACAACAAACAAGAATCAGCCTCCAACCAAATATTTAGAATTTTGAATAATTAAGCGAAGACCATTTTTTGACTTTGAAGTGAAAAATCAAAATTTCAGTTTTGATTTGTCTTGTAAACACATTTAAACACCAATTGTTTATTCAATTTCAGTGTGTATATGTGTATGTGGGTTCCCTTACCTCTTCTTGGTGAAGTTGCCTATCACTCTGATGCAGCCAGTGCTGTCCCCTCCGCAGATGCCACACTTGTCAAACTGCAGCTTGGAGCCAATGATGCCGTCACATCCGGTACGCACACACTTGCCCTTCACACACACTGAGCTGCTGTACGGCCGGCATTCTGTCCCGTCCACCACCTGGAGGAGACATAAGATATTATCATCTTTGTTGTTGTTGTAGTCTTCATCATCCTCATCAGAGGCTCGCCTCGTAGGAGATTGTTGCTGATTACTGCCGAGGTGTGGTGGACTCCCAGGCGCTTTTAGCTGCCGAAGCATTACCCAGGTGGGTGCTACAGATTCGGTGGTAGATGTTCTAGCCTACCTACAAAGGAAGAGTATCTGTGAACTTCAAAGACAGAGGTGCCTGATGAAGAGCTGACTGACTGCCTGACTGTTATTTTTCCCTCGCCGGCTGTATGATGAACTATCGACGCCACCTGCACTCAACTCTACTTTACTGAACTGCATCATCGTTTATCGGTGGGAGATCATCTCCCTGAGATATATATTTTTAAAGCGACTGTGAGATTCTGTATGAATAGCGGTATATAAAATAAATCTATCATCATCATTATCATCATCAGTATTCTCACGGTCATCGTGGGTATATTATCTTGTACAGTGCCTTCAGAAAGTATTCACACCACTTGACTTTTTCAATTCTTTGTTCTGTTACAGCCTGATCTACACACAATACCCCATAATGTCAAAGTGGAATTTTGTTTGTAGAACATTTTTGAAATTAATAAAAATTAAAAGCTGAAATGTCTTGAGTCAATAAGTATTCAAACCCTTTGTTATGGCATGCTTAAATAAGTTCAGGAGTAAACATTTGCTTAAAACACATAATGAGTTGCATGGACTCGCTCTGTGGTCAATAATAGTGGTAAACATGATTTTTTGAATGACTACCCCATCTCTGTACCCCACACATACAATTATTTGTTAAGGTCCCTCAATCGAGTAATGAATTTCAAGCAAAAGAAAGGCACTGATTGGTAGATGTGTAACAAAACAAAAAAAACTGATGTTGAATAGCCTTTTGATCATGGTGAAGTTATTAATTACACTTTGGATGGTGTATCAATACACCCAGTCACTACAAAGATACAGGCGTCCTTCCCAACTCAGTTGTCCGGAGAGGAAGGATTTCACCATGCCTGTACACCAAGCATGTACAGAATAAAAAATATTCCAAAACATGCATACTTTTTGCAACAAGGCACTTAAGTAATACTGAAATTTACTTTTTGTCCTGAATACAAAGCGTTATGTATGGGGTCAACACAACACATCACTTAGTACCAATCTTCATATTTTCAAGCATGGTGGTGGCTGCATCATGTTATGGGTATGCTTGTCATCGGCAAGAACTAGGGAGTTTTTGGGGGGGATAAAAAGAAACAGAATACAGCTAAGCACAGGCAAAATCCTAGAGGAAAACCTGGTTCAGTCTTCTTTCCAACAAACACTGGGAGATGAATTCACCTTTCAGCAGGACAATAACCTAAAGCACAAGGCCAAATATACACTGGAGTTGCTTTCCAAGACGACATTGAATGTTCCTGTGCGGCCTAGTTACAGAATAAGAAAAATGGGCAAATATTGTACAATTCAGGTGTGCAAATCTCTTAGAGACTTACCCAAAAAGACTCACAGCTGTAAATGCTGCCAAAGGTGTTTCTAACATGTTTTGTCTCAAGGGGGTGAATACTTATCTAATCAAGATATATTAGGGATTTTGTTTTATTGTTAAAATTTTTCTTCCACTTTGACATTACTGACTATTTTGACCAAAAATGACAACTTTATCAATTTTAATCCCACTTTGTAACACAACAACATGTGGGAAAAGTCAAGGGGCGTGAATATTTTCTGAAGGCACTGTATATATCATTATCATGGGTATATATCATCATCTTTATCATTATCATACTAGCAGAACGGACACTACAAGTCGTGCTAACCAAAGGTAGTGGACTAGTGATAGTGGAAGACAGCACTCCAAAGTACTGTACCCTCACTCACACTCTTTCACTCCCCAGTGCCCTTCTCTTATTCACTCACCCTCTGCGAGAACACTACATAGTAGCCTGTGCCCTTGGCCCGGCAGGTCAGCTTGCACACATCTTTAGGCAGCACTCCTGCGAACTTGGGTACCCACTCCACAAAGGTCTTGACCCCCTTAGGGTCTGTCTGGGGGCCGTTCCGCACCTCACACTGCTCCTGGCGGAAACTCTTACCTAGAGGAGGTAAGTTCCACCACATGTTAGAGTGGGAACATTAGAACTTCAGACTGTGTGTGTGTGTGTGTGTGTGAGAGAGAGAGAGATAGAGAGACAAAATATTTACCATTCATTGATCTATTGTAAGCTTGTGTATTTGCATGAGCAAATGTATACTTGTGTGTGCTTATGTGTGTCTATAGCACTATGTGATCACACGCGTCAGCCTGTCAATCTGCAGTACTAAACTCACTGGGCGAGGGGCATGGGGTGACACTGCAGGACTTGTAGATGGCTCTCTTGCCGGTGCAGTAGCGCCCATTGTTTCGGGGCGGCGGGTTGTTACACAGACGCTGGGCGAACTGCACCCCTCCACCACACGTCCTCGAACATGCCCCCCACGGACCCCACGAACTCCAACTACCATGGTTAGATGCCTTGGAGAGGAGAATGAGGAGAGGAGAGCGGGAAGATGAAAGAGAAAGAGGAGATAGGAGAGCGGGAGGCGATATGAAAGAGATTGAGAGAGAGATAGAGAGAAAGAGAGATCAGAGGGAGAGAGGAAGGGGAGAGATAGGAGAGTACTGTTAAAGTTGCCTAGTGAGCACGTTAACAGTTGGATTGGCCGGCAGCCAAGCCACGTGTAAAATGTGTGTGTGTGTCTGTGTGTGTGATGCATGTGCTTATGTGTGTGTGTTTGATCCATTTGTGCATCTGCATGCACGTGATTGTCTGTGCAAGTGGAATACATTGAGAGGGGTGTGGGGCGGCATGAGGATAGAAATTAAAGTAATGTTCAAAGGCGACCCAGTACATCAAGGCAAAGTCAGACTGTAGCAATGTGCTATACTAGCTCACATGCTAGCCTACAACAAGTTGCCCCTAGATGCTGATCTTGGATCATTTTAGCATTTTCACAACTAATGGTTAAGGTTAGGATTGGGGGAGAGAAAGCTGATCTGAACTGTCTTGATTTTTTATGTATTGTCTCTATTCTTCTTTGTTTATTTGTTCTGTGTTTTTTTATTTTACATTTGTATGATTATTTCTTCTTAATTACTGGGCCTACTATCATTGGAGAGGCAACAGATGTTGCTATCATTATTACATCATCTAGAATGTTGATATTTGTGATGACATCACAAAGATACATCTATCCTGATTTACCTCTATGACATCAGCATTTACCATGGCAACGGATGGTGTAAACATTCCAATGTTACGCCATCCAGGCACAAATCAGATTCCATTTATTTCTGGACTGCTACCAACACTATCTGCTACTAGCTGCAAACACCTGCGAAATATTCAACCAAATCTATTCTATTTTATTGTACTCTATTTTTGGTACATTATATATTTCCTCATATTATTTGTTTTATTTGCTGCTTATTTCTATATATATATTGTTTGTATAGTATTTTGTATTGCTTTAGGTCTTGACGATGAAGGGGAGGTCACGGAGGCTGGCAGTCTCTAAAGTGAGTGTCAAGTTTCTGTATTTTACTTAATGTATTTGATGTACTTTGTGCATTTGACCGTTTATAAACATCCATGATATTATTAGACTAATGGTAACAAGTCCGTCATCATGGAAAGGTATAATGTTGTTAGTAGATCTGGGTTCAAAGAAGCCTAGTATTTGAAATCTTCAAAAATATATAATACTTTGAGCCTGTCTGAGGTGCCGGATGGGCAGGGTCCACACTTTTGGGAGTATTCCATTGGTTCCAATGTGCCAGGCAAGCTCAATCAAGCACAGATTTTAAACTCAGGTCTAGTTGTTAGATAGAATTAGAATACAGAGAACCTGTAGAACGAATCATTCTTATTCTATCTTACTACAACTATCAACCCATAGAATTAGAATGATTCATTCTATGGGTTCTATTCATTCTAATTCTATAACACTACAACTAACAACCTATATAACTACAATAATTCATTCTAATTCTATATTCCATCACACTACACTTCATTCTCTTGGTTTATTCTATGGGTTGTTAGTTGTAGTGGGTTCAGACCTGGGTTCAGGACCTTGTGCTCGATTGAGCTTTCCTGGCTCAATAGACCAATAGAATAGTCCCAAAACGGTAAACCCAACCCATTTAGCACTCCAAGCAGTATAGAGCAACGCTCAAGGTATTTGAAAGATTTCAAATAGTATTTGAACCCAGGTCTGAGTGGGTCATCATGACCAGAGACTGACTGTTGTGCTGAGATGGTCTGTAAAATGAACATGTACTCTCTTACTGACTTACAGAGTGTCATTCTTACAGACTGTCCTTCAGCTCAAAGCCATGGAGGAGGATAAGAAGAGGGTGGAGTCCAACCAGAAGAAGGAGGAGGAGTTTAGGTGGATGGAGGAGGAGTTTAAGAGGAGGGAGGAGGTAATGGAGAAGAGGGAGGAGCAGGTGGAGAGGAAAGAGGTGGAGGTGGAGAAGAGGGAGCTGCAGGTGGAGAAGAGAGAGGAGCAGGTGATGGTGGAAAGGAGGGAGGTAGCGGAGGAGAAAACGGGGGTGAAGGAGGAGAGGAAGAAGGTGGCGGAGGAGAGGAAGAAGGTAGCGGAGGAGAAAACGGGGGTGAAGGAGGAGAGGAAGAAGGTGGCGGAGGAGAGGAAGGAGGTGGCGGAGGAGAGGAAGGAGGTGGAGGTGGCAAGGAGGGAAGTGGAGAAGAGGGAGATGCAGGTGGAGAAGATGGAGAAGACTGCAGGGAGAGAAGGGAAGATTCTGAGAAGAGAGAGGCGGCAGATCATTCTGAAAAGCGAGTGGCTGATGGAAGAGAGGATGGCTGTCAGGGAGGAGAAGGAGAATGTTCAGAACTGGGCAGATGAAGTGAAGGTGAAGGTGGAGGAGGTGGAGGTGAAGGGAGAGGAGGTGGAGAGGGTGAGAGCGCAGCTGACAAAAGAGAAAGAGTTGACAGAGGGAAAGATAAGGAAGATGGAGAAGGAGAAGGAGAGGCTGAGGAAGGCGAGGAAAGCGGTGGAAAGAAACAGAGTGCAGATGGAGAGAGAGAGGATGGAGATGAATAGACTGGGGCAGGAGTCAATGTTGAAGAGATGGAGAGAGGAGGACTCTGGCAAAAAGAACAGAGCGATAGAGAAGAGAGAAAAGGACATCGCAGACAAGAAGTGGATGAGGAAGGAGTTGGAGAGGAGGAAGGAGGAGCAAGAGGCATTGGTGAATGAGAGACAGAGGCTGGTGAGTAGGATGGTCGAGAATGAAAGAGAAATGAAATCCTACAGGGGAAGTTGCTATGTAGCATTAAGGCGAGGAGTAGAACATTGTATAGCCCTAACCCAACACATAACCAATAAACTAACAATGGACTGTAACCCCTCACCTTTGATCCTAGGATTAACCTAACCCCCTTATGTCCTGTTTTTATTTTGTTGCAGCTCTCAATGGGTCGTTGTACCCCCCTCCTCTTCACCCGTAGGCCCCCTAGGGGGACCCCCCTCCAGCAGGTGTGAAACCTCCTGTCCTCTCCTGTGCTCTCCTCACCTATCCTCCCATCCCCTCCCCTCTCCTCTTCCCATCCAAAATAAACATGCATATTTTCATTGAACATTTTGTTTGCGATTACTTTGAAATAGATTGTTGGTCTAGATAGATCTACTGTATATTCTAGTTAGATGTCTAGTAAGTGGGTCTAGATATACAATATAGACAGTGTTTGGGAATCTACTCTGAAGATATAGTTTACCAAGCTACCAAATACTGCACACTGGAAGAAGTTAAGCTACACTAAATCTACCCTTAATAAAAAATATAGTTTACTTAACTCAAGTTACTAAATCTGAAATTGCAAGAACAGATCACTCTGGAGACATACTTTAACAGGGTGTGTAATTTAGCCTATTAAACACAAAACATGTGTTTCAAGTGAGAATTAGGCAGGTCTGCTGCTGAAAAAGAAAGGAAAGTCTTGCCAACAACCATATCTTTTTTAAGTAGTGTATATTTCCAGTAGTTAGCTACACCACTACATGGCAAAAAAGTAATTAACTACTGAAAACACTAACAAGCTACTTTAAAATGTGGTTAAATTACTAGTTACACTACATGTAGTTCACTACTCCCCAACACTGAATATAGATGTCTAGTTGGTCTAGAACTAAATTCTAGTTAGGTGACTACAGCCTGACATATCATTAGTGTCAATAGCCACAAGTCTAAATATGAATAACCAAAACATATACAGTAGGCTTTGTATATTCTGTTGAGAGTGATTCTGGTGGGATGTCTCTTTTAAAATATTTCAAAATGAAGTGACACTCTTACACTGTAACTCTAATAGAACGAACGTTTTTTTTTAACGTACCGCTTCGACACAAAGACAACCGAAATGGCGGTGACGATTAAAGTATAGTGAAAAGTTGAAAAGACTCAAACAGAATCAGCCGGCTAAGAGAACAGTCTGAGAGGAGGGTAAACACACAGGCACGCCCACATACAAAATAAACATTATTTCCCTCCTTCTCCGACCTGCCAATAATACACACAGACACTCCTCTAGTAATCTTGTATCAAATCAAATTCAATGGAATTAGATTAATTGAGAGTCTGTGACAGTAAAGACCAAATAAATGACAATGTGCAGTAAACGTTACGGAAACCTTCTAATTCTTTCCAACTCTCTCCTACCCTCCCTCTACACGGAGTGTACAAAACATTAAGGACACCTTGTATATGTAAAGACAATATTAAATCAAGAATAGTCTGATGAGTGACAATATTAGCCTATCACTTGTGAATGCTATATTATCACTTGTGAATGATGCCCAGCTTAAGGCAAGAAAGACTTCTTAAAATCATAGTCACACACCTCATGTAGCCTAGACCATAGGCCTATATGTTATGATAAGGCTTGTATCAAGACACTAAAGTGGCCAAATAACTTCTTAAAATGAAGCACATTAATCTGCTTTACAACGGGTGTGGAGCCTAACTGGCATACACATTGCAGCACGTGAGATTCAAGTTTAGGGAATAACTTTTTCACCATAAAAATGCACCTTTATAATAATAGCATTACATGCATAATCGCACTTGCAGTCACTATTGAGAATGGTGATTTCCAGCTAATGGAAAATTCATACTTATAGCCTACTGCCGTGTGCACATTGCTGCGCTTATAATGTGAAGAAATAGCCTCATAGTTTATCAACATTTTAAGCTAAATGTTCTGATCTGTTGCGTCAGGCTCATTGCTTAAAACAGGTATTTTTTATTCTAGTGCTTGTATTAATTAGGGATCTATTGCGTCCCACAATTGTCTCAGACTATGTTTGGAATATTTATTTCTTGCACAGAATAGGTCAACTTTTGTACTATGGGGGATAGTAGATGGACATAGGCTAGTGCTTTTGCTGTTCATTAGGCATAATCATCTTGGTGGCTGACGAAAAGTAAATGTGGACAGGTCTTCCAATATCTTCAATATGCTCCTCGGAATTAGATAAGGATGTGTGCAGTTGCATCCCCCAATGTGTCTGTCTTTACTTGTAGCCTGTGAGAAAGACCCAATCACGTGAGAGCCATGTGAGTAAGAGGTGCTTCGTGTCGCAGCAGGGAGAAGGGAATTATAATTATTATATTCAGCCCAAGGGCACAATGGTCACCGGCCGCAAAAGGCATGGACTTTTTTAGGGAGCATTACGGCCACACAAAAGGGAAGCAGCTGGGAAATTTGAGGCACTATCAAGTGCTTGTTAGATTGTGAATGAGAGACTGATGAAGTGTGTACAGCCTGCCATAAAAAACAAAGCAGAGCTCATGCCTTTCATGCAACTTAGAATGTATTAAAAATCAAAACATATAGCCCAACATTTGTATCACAACTAAAGTTACATAAATAACTCTAAATTAAGCATATAGGAGTATCTGTTTCTTTGTTAACCGCTCCACACAGAATATAGCCGCATGTGCGCACTCCCTGAAATCTTTCGGGGGGGAAATATAATTTCTATTTTATTCAGGTATTTTCAATTTTATTCTTTTTACTACAAAATGATATAAAATACTGCCACGGAATTCTAAGCAAATCTTGTCTGCTAAATGAACTAGTGTAGCCCACAGTCATATGGCATAGACAGATCAGGACAACTCAGAGTATGCTATTCTGTTCTTCTGAAATAGAAAACATTTTATTCATATCATGTTTCTTTAGACCTGTCTAAAATAAATAATGGATTTATTGTGACGGTGTAGCCTATTTTACATGGATTAATTAGACTTAAAATGTAGATGTTCCAAAGGTCTGCATCAGTGGTTTTTAGGCTATGCGTGGAAGCTAGGAGAAGCTAAATGTGTTTATGGTAATTAACGGTCAATTACCATGAGACCATCAGTTATTTGCTTGACAATCACCGGCTGACAAAATTTCATGACCGCCACAGCCCTATGCCTGGCCAATACTAACATACCCCGTTCAAAGGCACTTAAATCTTTCGTCTTGCCCAGTCACCCTCTGAATGACACATGTACACAATCCATGTCTCAATTGTCTCAAGGCTTAAAAATTGTTCTTTAAAATTGTCTCATCCCCTTCATCTACACTGATTGAAGTGGATTTAACAGGTGATATCAATAAGGGATCATAGCTTTCACCTGGATTCACCTGGTCAATCTATGTCATTGAAAGAGCAGGTGTCCTTAATGTTTTGTACACTCAGTATATATCTCCTGTGGCTCTTGTCCACACTTTCACCCAACTCCATCCCTGCCTCCCATTCTCTCTGTCCCTCTCTCTACACTCCCTCCCTCATTCCTTCTCTCCTTGTTTTATAGTGTCTCTCATTGCTATTGTTGACACTCTCACCCTACCCCACAGTCCACCCGCCCCCCTCTCTCTCCCACCATTCCTCTTACCAAGTAGTATAAGTTGAGAGACTTGTCTATGTTGTCACCCTATTGGGCAGGAGGTAGCCTAGTGGTTATAGCGTTGGGTGAGTAATCGAAAGGTCGCTGGTTTGAATACCTGAGCCGACAAAGTGAAAATCTGTCGATTGCATGCCTATGTGTGTTTGCATGCATGCTTGTGTCTCCGTGTGTGTGTGTGTGTGTTGAGCCTCCCATACCCTCTCTCAACACTCTTCCTCTCCTTCCCATCCCCTCCTTTCCTCCCTCCCTCCTTCCCTCTCTAGAGAATAATACATAATAATAAAGTAGCACTCTGCTCTTTCACTATCTTCCACTCTGTCTATGCTGTCAGCCTATTGCGTTGTTGCTTCCCATTCCCTCCCTCCCTCCCTCCCTCCCTCCCTTTCCTTACCGAGTAGTGTCTCTTGCGGGTCTTGTCCACGCACTTGCCCTGGAGGCAGATGCGACCCTTGCCACACGGCGTGCCCTCCACAGCGGGCAGCTTCTTGGTCAGGCACACCATCTGCCCCTGGCGTATCACTGCGCACCACAGGCGGGCGCACACGTCCATGCCCGGGCAGACCGTGTACTCAGGTCCAAACGCCAGGCGGCATTGGCGCACAGCGTCGTAGCTCTGGCCGGGCAGCTCCTCTGAGCCGAGCAGGGGCTGGCGAGGGGGGTCCAGGAGACACTCGGCTGTAGAGGGGGAGAGGGGTGGACATGGTCCAATGCCAAAGGCTGTTTGTCTGGTTTGTCAATCCTCCGATCATTCTAATCTGCCACTCGATAGGTGTGAAGGGACATTGGATTATATTTGGCAAAGACAACAGCACATGAACTATGTACAGTAGGTGAGCCCAACCCTCATTGTTTAACCAAGTAAGTCATTGAGGTATTCGCCTGACTTTTAAAATAAAGACTTGGTTACTTCCCTAACCATTAGTTCAGGGCTAGTCAACTCTAGGCCTGGAGTGCCAAAATACTTTCATTCTCTCCTCTCCGCTCTCCTCTTCTCACCCCCCTCTATCCTATCCTGACATTCTTCCCTGCTCTCCCCCCCTCATCCCCCGTCTTCATTTCTTACCGTTGCCATCGTCAAAGAAGTCAGTGATGGTAGCTGAGGTGCAGCGGCTCCAGGGTTTGGAGGCGTCGATGGAGGTCAGGATGGACGACATCAGACGCTTGTCCGCGCTGGCCCCGAAACGCTCTTCGCAGAACTTGGAGTCGTCGTGAGACAGGCCCAGCAAGTGACCTTTGGTTCACAGACAGAGAGACGGACAGGCAGGCAGACAGATATACAAATCATTTTTTGGGGGGTGTTACACAGCGAGTATTGTGTTCTTGAGAGTGTGTATTTGTATTTGTATTTATGAAGAATCTCTTCCTGGAGTCCAAAAAGAAATAAAACAGTACAACATACAACACATTATTACACCACGACTCTACCATCACATATCTACAATACAAAACGTATCATACCACAACACAACAATATTACAACATTACAATGTACGTGTGTTAGTGTGTGTTTGTGTCTCTTCAGTCAGCTTCGTTCCATAACCTGTAGTTGTATCTGTTTTCCAAATCAGATTTGACTGGAACAGAGATCCATGTAGTCATGGTTCTATGTAGTACTGTGTGTTTTCCAGATTCTGCTCTGGATTTGGGGACTGCGAAGAGACCTCAGGTGACAGTGATAGCAATAGAGTTTTGATGTGTGTTTGCATGTGCTTACGTACATGAAACAAACGTGTGGGAATGTGAGTGTGTATGCATGTACTGGCAGGTAATTGAGTGTGTGTGTGTCTGTTTGTATGCAGGCGTGTGAGCGGTGCCCACCTATCTCGTGTGCCACGGTGAAGGCGGCATGGAGTCCGTCGTCCTCTATGACGGCACAGCTCCTCTCTGGTGTACAGATGGTGCCAACGTCGGCCATGCCCAGTGTGTCACACGAGTGGTGCCCACACAGGTCCTATACAGGGGGCACAAGCAAACAGGTTCGTGGAAAGGGTGATATTACATAAAAATACCTGCCTGCACATTATAAATATTGCTTTACTTTGTCCATCACCTGAGATTGAATGTATGTATCATGTTAAATGTTGATTTTAAAGTTAGTGTAAAGTAAGGGCACACACATATACTGTAGAACTCACACATACACATCAGAACACAGACAATGCAAGGACAAGCTGGATAGTTTACAGATGAGAAATGAGAGAAGATCAGACCTTATTTTGACCCATATTTTGTTGATGCTATTCAGTTCTCTATTTCTGCTCTTTCTTTCCTCTCTCTGTTCTCTTTCTCTCTCCAATCCTTGTTTCTCTCTCTCTCTCTTAGATACAGAGCACTGTGTATTGACCAGTGTTCCAGCTCCCACACAGATCTATACAGATGATGCCCAGAGGGCTTGAAGCTACTCTGCTGTGTAAAGGAATCAATCAGTCAATCAAACACTGTGTCCCTATGCCATCGACTGTCTCGTTCTCCGAAACACACACACACACACACGGAGACACAAGCATGCATGCACACACACATAGGCATGCAAGTATGCACACACAAACACACACACTCTCACAGTATACATACAGTGTGTACATTATTAACTGTAAAAGTGCACGTGTCATCTATGAATGAGATAAGGGCGGACACACACACTCCTCTCCACTCCACCCACCACCCCAGGCTCCCCTCCCACACACACCCTGGGGACAGGATGAATTCCCTGTTAAGTGATGTTGACAGGCCCGCTGTGCCATGTGTGAGAGACTCTCTGGGGTGTGTATTTACTCGTCTCGGATGAAACACTTTAGGAACAAGCCCGTCTATGTTCTGTTCTGGGCTCTCCAACACATGACCAACAGGGGGGAACGCCTCATACACTCACTCCAGACACAAACTCTGGCAGTGTCCGAAATGACACCCTATTCCCTACATAGTGCACTACTTTTGACCAGGGTCCATAGGGCCATCAGTGCCATTTCGGCCGTAGCTCTAGTGCGGTACCCTATTTACCCTATATAGTGAACTACTTAGGGCTCTGGTCAAAAATAATGCACTATGTAGGGAATAGGGTGCCATTTTGGACACCTTTTTTCTTTAGACAGAGACTCTTCAAAGAGAAAGTCCCCTACATACTAAAGGAGAGATAAAAACAGTCAAATACAGTCCAGTCTGATTCCATTCCACTAAATGCATTGTGTTGGTCATTGTTAAGATTTTGCCCCCTGATGTGTGTTTAGATGGGAGAGAATAGACATGACATGTTTTGAACTCCTTGTTGTCACTATCAGATGAACTAGCCAATCGGGAGGGACAATGAAGAAAGGGTTAATCTCCCTAGCCAATCGGGAGGGACATTGTAGAAACCAACATGTTCACCATAGATGTGTTGGTTTGACAATTTCTTACTTCCTAGCTGTCCCCGTCTCTCTTTCTCTCTCTCTCACTCTCTTTTGTTCACTTGAACTTGTTGTCCCTAACTCTCTCTGCCCACTGCCCTTACACTCTGTCCCCTTCTCTCTCATGTTCCCCGTCTTGCTCACTTTCACTCTCTGTCCGTCTCTCTTTTCTTCTCCTCTCCCTCCCGCTCTCCAGTGCGTTTCCAGCTTGGTATTTCCCTTTTATCCTAAGGGGCTTTCACAGACATATGAGAGGGTGAGCGAGAGAAAGAAAGAAAGAGGGCGGGTGAGAAAGCGAGAGCAAGAGAAATACAGTTATGGAATCAGACACCTGGGGAAAGGGATGGGAGGATGGAGGAAATTAAACGAGAGGAGGAAAGAATGGAGGGAATGGGCCGTTATGGAAACATTGAGAAAAACAACCTCCGGTGGAAAGGTATTTAGGTCAGTAGACGATCATATAAGAAGCCTGAGTGTGTGTGTGTCTGTGTGTGAGAAAGAGAGCCAGGGTGTGTTTGTGTTTGCCTGTACATGTACATGTGTACGTGTGTGTGTGTTTGTGTGTGAGTCTCGGGTCAACCGGGGAACACACCCTGGCTGCGTTCGAAAAACACACTGCCACTCTGAGTAAAGGAGAGTGTCAATCACAGACACACACTGTCAGTTTGTGGCATTAGCGCGCATGCACACACACACCGCTAATACTGTATCGTGGAGAGAGTCCAGAGAGACTAACCACAACAACTTGTCACTCAAAAATCAGCGTCAACAATGTAAGTGTCAACTAACCGTGAAATGAATGGCCTGCCAATCATCGGTGAGAGTGACATTAGCCTATTAAATGGCAATCGTACTAGGCTAGAGCCCACCCTTAAAAGTTTTCCTGGTCAGGCCCTGACAAAACTCCTGGCCCAGTGACCTATGTCACACATCTAAGAGGCTACCTTCATCCAATAACCTGGTAGTATCCTTCATATTCAACCATATCAGCCTATCAGAGAGACTGTGATCGTCATTCCAGAGGTAGGATGTAAAAAGGTTTCATCCTAGAGCAGCAATTCTACTCTGAGATGCCCGGTGAATATCATCCCAGACCTTAACTGCTAGCTGATCATTTCAGTTCATGGCGTTGTTTTGTCTACTAAACGAATCAGACAGCGACAGACAGACCCCCTTCCAAAACGTCCATATGTCCATACTCTATCATTCCTACTCCAGTGCACATGCGCACATTCTATCGTGTGCCGTGGAGAACTGAGTATGTACGCACGTGTATTATTCGATTTGAGCAGAGTATGTCCTATGTGCTCTCCCGTCGCTTCTTCTCCTCGCTCATGTTTGTTGTGTGTATGTGTGAGTGTTTGTGTATACTGTGTGTATGGTGTGTGTCTGCTTAAGGGGTGTGTGTGTGTGTGTGTGCATGTGTGCGAACATGCGCGCATGTGTTTAAGGTGTGTGTTTCCCGGTCCTCTCCTCCCATAGGTAGGCCTATATCTCCTCTATTTGTTATAAGACTGGGGTATTTCACAGGTCCTATATTTCATGCCTATATAAACTCGGCCATTCAACTTTCGACCCATCACTCGGTACACGTGACTGGTAAGGAACATCTTGTTACATGCCATAGCTGCCTAGGAAGAGTGTGCGATAGGCTACTCTGCCTCACAGATTATGAATTCACTTTTCAGACCCGGCAACTGCATAAGGTGGTTGTGTGTTTTGTATATAAAGTGACAATGACCTAGGTGTTAATGGTTTGAGCAAAGCCACGGGGCTGCGCCCCAACGGTTGGTCTGTTTGTCTGGTGAAACTAACAGGGACATCTGCAGGGTACTGTACTTTAACATAGAGACATCAATAATTGAACTTCTCATTATGAATAAGAGGGCGGATCTGATCCTAGATCAGTAGTCCTACTTTGGGACGTTTGGCGAATACGTGCCCTTAACCTTCGACAGACACGTAAACCTTCAGCAAAAACGGAGATGTAGCCTAACGTTTCTATGCTTTCTTTGCTCTCTGCAGTCACACTCGTCTCGTTCTCAGAGTCCTCGCTCTGTCCCTCTCTCCCTGTCTCTTCCTCAGAGTAAACACCCAATCTTGCTCCCTCGCTTTCTTTCTCTGTGTCCTCTCTCTATCACTCTACCCCCCGCTGTCCTAGTGCATGAGGGAACAATCAAAGTAAGAGACTACAATAAACATGATCATCTCGAGGATGTAATATTTATGGTGAATATTTCCATGCTGCATATTCATGTAATTAATTATGTTTTCGTGGCTATTTCAAGTGGATTATTTCTGGGCTCTTTCTGTCTCTCATTATGTCAGGGTTCCTTAACTGGCGGCTCACGGGACAATTTTATTTGGCCTCCCAAGTTTTCTGAGCAGAAAACTCTATAGTGTTTTTTTTAATTACATTTGCTATTGTTGGACATAGACTGTAAAAACACCAGCAAATCAACTCCAAGTGATTTCAATTTTGGAAATCTGTTTCAAAGTACTCTCACACATAATTGAGAGATATATGTGATCGTATACAAATGTAAGCAAGGTTTGAAAGGATTATGTTTCAGTCAAATATTATATCTGTTTGGGCTTCTTGCAGTTCATTTGCAGTCTACAAATTATTTGTAATTATGTCCCGGCCCCCTGAACATCCGCTCCGGAAGAAAATAGGCCCGCGGCTGAATCTAGTCAATGATCCCTGCTCTATGTTCTGTCAGTAGAGAGCTCTTCTCCTCACAGTGAGGCTTTGTTTAATGTCCCGGTCCCTGGCGAGAGCAGTCATGCGTCGGGTCACACTGTGACGTAACACCTAATAATCACACACACACAGGCACGAACACACACAAGCGCATGCACGCACCCACAACTGCACACGCATACAAATGACAAATGCATACACACACTGAGTCCCCTCAATGTGTCTCTTGTTCTGTCGCGGTGCGGCATGCACAGAGCCCGGTGACACTGGCACGAGGGTCAGCTCACTCAGGACCACGGGGATGTTGGGACCGGAGTAATTGGACCCATGCATGAATAACCCCATGTTCCAATAAACTCCCCCCCTCTACGTCACCAAAGAATGGATGGGTCTTGTCTCTGACTGTGAGAATACAGTCTGCTGAGGGATTTGACTTCCATTGAATGAGCGTGACTCACCCAAGCTACGACATTAACTTCTTTGATGACAAGCTACAGCAATGAGAGACAAATGAATGGAAGGGTTGCGTTTTAAAGATACAGTGATCTGACACTACAGCCAATCATGGAATCAAGAGTTCAAATCCTATCGGCTGAGGGGGTTCACTGACCTTTGACCTTTTGATAAGTCATGACCCACTCCAAACACCTTGCAGGTGTTATCATGTTGTTATGCTATGGAGTTGTTACGTTGTTATTACCTGTCACTTGCCCCTGGGTAGTGCCAGTGCCAGGTATCTCCGTGCCCATTTTGCCAGCCACTGTGCCAACCATGCCACACAGAGGGAAAGCACTGCCAAGTGGGTGGGAAGTCCATGCCCATGCAGGTGGTGGTGGTAATAGTTGGCACACCGTTGCTCTGCCTACCTACCAAGCCCAGGTATGCTCACGTGGCACTGCCAACAGGATCCACCAGGGCGCCGGGGCCAAAAAAAAGTAACCTCGGTATTCCCTGGTATTTGGAGCCGTCTCCAGCACACAAAAAACCTTGCATGACTTAGTTACACGTACCACAATCCTGAGGCAAGAAAGATACCTGACACCTCAACCACAGCCGACGGACCAAGAAACCACACCAGAGGGGTGAAAAATGCAGAGATTTTAGTGGGTTTGAGATGTGTGTGTGTGTGTTAAACGCAGGCAGATCGCTCAAGATTGACTTAGAAATTGGAGGTCTGTCCATGTCCTCAGGACATCCGGAAATACCTTCACAACCGGCCACTAGGGGCAACAGTGAGCACTATTACCATCATAATCCCATGATTTGGATCCGTAGGTCATATATTCAATCCCTGTGGTAGACACAAATTTTAATTGTTTTTATTTAATTTACTTTTAACCCTTAACCATTCGGAATAAAGGCCTAAACTTTATGTTTTAACCCTATCCAAAACCGTAACCCTTAACTTCAAATGTTATGTTTGCAGAAATGAAAAGATGCTGAGCAGGAGGAGTCAACACAGTGTGCCAAAAACAATTAGAAATGTGATGTTTGGAGAAATGTGAATATAGGTCAGAATCTGAAGTCAAATTGGCAAAAGCATGAGCTCTTGTATAAAAGGAGTGTGGTCTTGGTCAATGTAGGCTATTGGTTTTCAGAGGGGTAACATAAAATGTCGAGAAGACGGCGCAGGAGAAGATGGCTGACATTTTACATTCTCCTAACCGATTGTGTTTTTATGTTCGTTTTTTTCTAACTTATTATTTTCACTTATTTTGTACATAATGTTGCTGCTACCGTCTCTTATGATCGAAAATAACTTCTGGACATCAGAACAGCAATTACTCACCACGAACTGGCAGAAGCTTTTTCCTTTAACGAGTCCGACGAGCCTGATGTGAACGACATATTGCTTTCCCGGGAACAGGTCCAAATCCCCGTCATTTGCGTGAAGAGACGACGGAGAAAAAGAGGACGGAGGTTGGGCTCCCTTCTGAGAATTCGTAGGCGATCTAATAAACACCCCCCTGCCTTCCGTTCTACTAGCTAAAGTGCAATCATTGGAAAATAAAATATAGACGACCTACGAGGAAGATTAAACTCCCAACGGGACATTAAAAACTGTAATATCTTATGCTTCACGGAGTCGTAACTGAACGATGACATTATCAACATACAGCTGGCTGGTTATACGCTGTATCGGCAGGATAGAACAGCGGTGTCTAGTAAGACAAGGGGTGGCGGACTATGCATATATGTAAACAACAGCTGGTGCATGATATCTAAGGAAGTCTCAAGGTTTTGCTCGTCTGAGGTAGAGTATCGCATGATAAGCTGTAGACCACACTATCTACCTAGCGAGTATTTTTCGTAGCTGTCTGGAACTGCTGGAACTAAGAACGCACTCAATGAGCTGTATTCCGCCATAAGCAAACAGGAAAACGCTCATCCAGAGGCGGCCCTCCTAGTAACCGGGGACTTTAATGCGGGGAAACTTAAATCCGTTTTACCTCATTTCTATCAGCATGTTAAATGTGCAACCAGAGGGGAAAAAAAACTTTAGACCACCTTTACTCCACACACAGAGACGCGTACAAAGCTCTCTCTCTCGCCCTCCATTTGGCAAATCTGACCATAATTCTATCCTCCTAATTCCTCCTAATTCCTGCTTACAAGCCAAAATTAAAGCAGGAAGCACCAGTGACTCGATCAATAAAAAAGTGGTCAGATGAAACAGATACAGCTACAGGACTGTTTTGCTAGCACAGACTGGAATATGTTCCGGGATTCTTCCTATGGCATTGAGGAGACACCACATCAGTCATTGCCTTCATCAATAAGTGCATTGATGATGTCGTCCCCACAGTGAACGTACGTACATACCCCAACCAGAAGCAATGGATTACAGGCAACAATCCGCAGTGAGCTAAATGCTAGAGCCGCCGTTTTCAAGGAGCGTGACTCTAACACGGAAGCTTGTAAGAAATCCTGCTATGCACTCCGACGAACCATCAAACAGGCAAAGTGTCAATACAGGACTAAGATCGAATCGTACTACACCGGCTCCGACGCTCGTCGGATGTGGCAGGGCTTGCAAACCATTACAGACTACAAAGGATGGCACAGCCGAGAGCTGCCCAGTGACACGAGCCTACCTGAGGTGTACTGCGAGCATGCGCTGACCTATCTGCCTACCGACCCGTAGCACTCACGTCTGTAGCCATGAAGTGCTTTGAGGCTGGCAATGGCTCACATCAACACCATTATCCCAGAAACCCTAGACCCACTCCAATTTGCATACCACCCACACAGATCCACAGATGACGCAATTGCACTCCACACTGCCATTTCCCACCTGGACAAAAGGAACACCTATGCGAAAATGCCATTCATTGACTACAGCTCAGCGTTCAACACCATAGTGCCCTCAAAGCTCATCAATAAGCTAAGGACCCTGGGACTAAACACCTCCCTCTGCAACTTGATCCTGGACTTCCTGACGGGCCACCCCTAGGTGGTAAGGGTAGGTAACAACACATCCGCCACGCTGATCCTCAACACAGGGGCCCCTCAGGGGTGCATGCTCAGTCCCCTCCTGTACTCCATGTTCACTCATGACTGCACGGCCAGGCACGACTCCAACACCATCATTAAGTTTGCCGATCACACAACAGTGGTAGATCATGATCACCGACAACAACGAGACAGCCAATAGAGAGGAGGTCAAAGACCTGGTCCATGTGGTGCCAGGACAACAACCTCTCCCTCAACGTGATCAAGATGAAGGAGATGACTGTGGACTACAGGAAAAGGAGGACCGAGCACGCCCCCATTCTCATCGACGGGGCTGTAGTGGCGCAGGTTGAGAGCTTCAAGTTCCTTGGGGTCCACATCACCAACATGGTCCAAGCACACCAAGACAGTCATGAAGAGAACACGACAAAACCTATTCCCCCTCAGGAGACTGAAAATATTTGGCATGGGTCCTCAGATCCTCAAAGTTCTACAGCTGCACCATCGAGAGCATCCTGACTGGTTGCATCACTGCCAGGTATGGCAACTGCTCGGCCTCCGACCGGAAGGCACTACAGAGGGTAGTGAGTACGGCCCAGTACATCACTGGGGCCAAGCTTCCTGCCATCCAGGCGGTGTCAGAGGAAGGCCGTAAAAATTGTCAAAAGACTCCAGCCACCCTAATCATAGACTGTTCTCTCTGCTACCGCATGGCAAGCGGTACTGGAGCGCCAAGTCTAGGTACAAGTGGCTTCTAAACAGCTTCTATCCAACAAGCCATAAGACTCCTGAATAAAGGTCGACCGATTATGATTTTTCAACGCCGATACCGATACCGATTACTGGAGGACCAAAAATGCCAATACCTATTAATCGGACGATTTTTAAAATGTATTTGTAATGATGACAATTACAACAATACTGAATGAACACTTATTTTAACTTAATATAATACATCAATAAAATCAATTTAGCCTCAAATAAATAATGAAACATGTTCAATTTGGTTTAAATAATACAAAAACAAAGTGTTGGAGAAGAAAAGAAAAGTGCAATATGTGCCATGTAAGAAAGCTAACGTTGAAGTTCCTTGCTCAGAACATGAGAACATATGAAAGCTGGTGGTTCCTTTTAACATGAGTCTTCAATATCCCCAAGTAAGAAGTTTTAGGTTGTAGTTGTTATAGGAATTATAGGACTAATTCTCTCTATACGATTTGTATTTCATATACCTTTGACTATTGGATGTTCTTATAGGCACTTTAGTATTGCCAGTGTAACAGTGTAGCTTCCGTCCCTCTCCTCGCTCCTACCTGGGCTCGAAACAGGAACACATCGACAACATCCACCCTCGAAGCAGCGTTACCCATCGCTCCACAAAAGCTGCGGCCCTTGCAGAGCAAGGGGAACAACTACTCCAAGTCTCAGAGCGAGTGACGTTTGAAACGCTATTAGCGCGCACCCCGCTAACTAGCTAGCCATTTCACATCGGTTACACCAGCCTAATCTCGGGAGTTGATAGGCTTGAAGTCATAAACAGCTGAGCTGCTGGCAAAACGCACAAAAGTGCTGTTTGAATGAATGCTTATAAGCTTGCTGGTGCCTACCATCGCTCAGTCAGACTGCTCTATCAAATCATAGACTTAATTATAACATAATAACACACAGAAACACGAGCCTTAGGTCATTAATACGGTCAAATCCGGAAACTATCATCTCGAAAACAAAAGATTTATTCTTTCAGTGAAATACAGAACCGTTCCGTATTTTATCTAACGGGTGGCTAAATATTCCTGTTACATTGCACAACCTTCAATGTTATGTCATAATTACGTAAAAGTCTGGCAAATTAGTTCGCAACGAGCCAGGCGGTCCAAACTGTTGCATATACCCTGACACTGTGTGCAATGAACGCAAGAGAAGTGACACAATTTAATCTGGTTAACATTGCCTGCTAACCTGGATTTCTTTTAGCTAAATATGCAGGTTTAAAAATATATACTTCTGTCTATTGATTTTAAGAAAGGCGTTGATGTTTATGGTTAGGTACAGTCGTTCACAATGATTGTGCTTTTTTCGCAAATGCGCTTTTGTTAAATCATCCCCCGTTTGGTGAAGTTGGCTGTCTTTGTTAGAAAGAAATAGTCTTCACACAGTTCGCAACGAGCCAGGCAACTGCTGCATATACCCTGACTCTGTTGCAAGAGAAGTGACACAAAGAAATTTGTGTTAGCAGGCAATATGAACTAAATATGCAGGTTTAAAAATATATACTTGTGTATTGATTTTAAGAAAGGCATTGATGTTTATGGTTAGGTATCTTTTTCGCCAATCCGCACCGCATCGATTATATGCAACGCAGGACACGCTAGATAAACTAGTAATATCATCAACCATGTGTAGTTAACTAGTGATTATGATTGATTGATTGTTTTTTATGAGATAAGTTTAATGCTAGCTAGCAACTTACCTTGGCTTCTTACTGCATTCGCGTAACAGGCAGGCTCCTCGTGGAGTGCAATGAGAGGCAGGTGGTTAGAGCGTTGGACTAGTTAACCGTAAGGTTGCAAGATTGAATCCCCGAGCTGACATGGTAAAAATCTGTCGGTCTGCCCCTGAACAAGGCAGTTAACCTACTATTCCTAGGCCGTCATTGAAAATAAGAATGTGTTCTTAATTGATTTGCCAAGTTAAATAAAAGGTGTAAAAAAATATATAAAAAATTAAAAATACATTTTTTTTTAAATCGGCAAAATCGGTGTCCAAAACTGAGCAAGAGGACAAGTACATTAGAGTGTCTAGTTTGAGAAGACACCTCACACGTCCTCAACTGGCAGCTTCATTAAATAGTACCCACAAAACACCAGTCTCAACGTCAACAGTGAAGAGGCGACTCCGGGATGCTGGCCTTCTAGGCAGAGTTGCAAAGAAAAAAAGCCATATCTCAGACTGGCCAATAAAAATAAATGATTAAGACTGGTGTTTTGAAATGATTAAGACTGGTGTTTTGCGG
The DNA here is from genome assembly GCF_045679555.1 of Salvelinus alpinus. Lineage (NCBI taxonomy): Eukaryota > Metazoa > Chordata > Actinopteri > Salmoniformes > Salmonidae > Salvelinus > Salvelinus alpinus. Next base: position 11,459,001 of record NC_092123.1, read on the forward strand.
GTACTATTTAATGAAGCTGCCAGTTGAGGACTTGTGAGGAGTCCGTTTCTCAAACTAGACACTCTAATGTACTTGTCCTCTTGCTCAGTTGTGCACCGGGGCCTCCCACTCCTCTTTCTATTCTGGTTAGAGACCGTTTGCGCTGTTCTGTGAAGGGAGTAGTACACAGCATTGTACGAGATCTTCAGTTTCTTGGCAATTTCTCGCATGGAATAGCCTTCATTTTTCAGAACAAGAATAGACTGACGAGTTTCACAAGAAAGTTCTTTGTTTCTGACCATTTTGAGCCCAAAAATCAAACTCACAAATGCTGATGCTCCAGATACTCAACTAGTCTAAAGAAGGCCAGTTTTATTGCTTCTTTAGTCAGTACACAGTTTTCAGCGGTGCTAACATAATTGCAAAAGGGTTTTCTAATGATCAATTAGCCTTTTAAAATGATAAACTTGGATTAGCTAACACTACGTGCTATTGGAACACAGGAGTGACTTTGCTGATAATGGACCTCTGTGCGCCTATGTAGATATTCCATAAAAAAATCTGCCATTTCCAGCTACAATAGTCATTTACAAGATTAACAATGTCTACACTGTATTTCTGATCAATTTGATGTTATTTTAATGGACAAAAAAACGTGATTTTCTTTAAAAAACAAAGACAATTCTAAGTGACCCCAAACTTTTGAATGGTAGTGTATGTGTTTGCTTTTTTGACAGTCCCAGCTCTGCTCAGAGAAAAAAATGTAGGAGGGGGAAAAAGAAAAAGAAAACGGGAAGGAAAAAATTAAGGGAAAAAAAACTTAAGGCTGAAGGCTGGCTGCGGTTTCCAGTTGAGAGTAACATTCTGAACTCTAACCAGCAGCTGATTTCAACTACATCCCTTCAACCGTGGAAGAATGTGCGTGCGCAGCGGGTGCGATAGATCACACGGGCTCGAGACATTGGTTGTCAGGGGACTGGGAGAGTCAGACAAGAGGCTGCCCATAAAAACACCAGCGGAGGAAACGCAATTTTTTAGGGTTGTTATAAGACACGCGCGAGAGCCCACACAGAGGAGGGAGGCTGACAGACAGAGAGAAATAGAGAGAGTGACGCACAATCACTCAAATTGGAAACACTAAACCGAAGCAGATTTCTGCTTGATAACAACAATGTAAATAACATAGTTAGGGCCAAATGACTCCCCCGAATAACAGGTACGAGTACAGAAACGGTCTGTCACGCAAGCAGTACCATAACAACAACACACACCGACGTCATGCTTGGCGTAACACCTCAGTGTGAAATGCGCTCTAGTCCAGTGAGTGGGAAGGGATGGACCTGGCGCGCAGTGGTATGTGTTTTGTCAGCCAAGTGATGGGGGGTGGGGGGGGGGGGGTGGGGGTGAGAGTCGGACTCTGTGGTTTTGTTTGTTTGTTTACCTGCCTGGTGAAGAGGATGGCGGCGTCGTGGTGGTGCTGGTTGTCATCGTCCAGTGGGTTCTGCTGGTTCTGCCACTTGCAGAAGCTCTTGAGGGTGGCGGCTGCGTTCTTGGACACCTCCAGCCCCTTCTCCTTCTCCGTGACCATGGTCACCTTCACAACGGACAGACGGATGGGATTCTCGATGCTGGCATGGCCGTACAACTTGGAAGCGATGGAGGCCAGCGTGAGCAGGTAGTGGTGCAGGTCCTTGCCGTACTTCTTGGACATGGACTCATCGGCGACCAGCAGGAGCTCCACGTGCCTTGCGCGCGAAACCGACCTCTTGCGCCGACTTCCCAGTGAGGGTGGAGAGGCAGGTTTGGACAACTGTGTCCACCATCTTCTGCCTTGCGCTCTGCTGCGCTCCTCGCCCCTGTCCAGGGTGACACCATGCCGGTCGCGTTTCCCGTTCCCTCGACCCTTACGCCGGTGTTTCCTCGATGCATCCATGCGCCCGCGCCCTTCCTTGGTCCCACAGCTCTCGCTCACAGGCATGGCTTCGAAGCTGAAGCTCTCCCGCGTGAAGTAGTGGAGCGCGCTCTCCGCATCCTTGTCAACCAGCGAACGCACGTCGTTATCGTGTCCCTTGGTTCGGATGAGAAGTGTGATTGTGTAGCGTGCGTGTTTCAAAGCGAAAAATCCCTCTAGACCCCCACCACAGAGGCTGAAAACCGCCAGGGACTCGGGGTTGGAGTCCACAGTTCCCCGGTAAACACACTCCCGGTGCAGAGGCGCGGCGCCTTCTCCCGCCCCCATCAGGGCCATCACATATTTTGGACTGGAGTGATGTGACAAAATTGACTCATCCCTCTCCATATCTAACTGAAACCTTCTCCCATCCATGTAGAGTAGGTAACCAACCTTCCCACCCCCATGGTAAATCCGATCGACGGTCCGTACAACACCCTCTTGTGCAGGTGGAGCGAAAGCCCTGAAAGTGGTGAGACCGGCGGCGAGCACAGCATCGCAGTCAGTATGCATCTCCACGATGCACAGCAAAAGAATGCGAAACACCAACATGACTCCAGCAAAAGCACAAAAGACACGGGTCATCTTTACCCCAAAACAAGCAGTGCACGGCGAAACATTTATATTCCAACTAAAACAATAATGAAAACGAAGAACAAACAATTTTCAGAACAGGTCCCATTTGAATGCGCATGATCTCGATATCCAGAATTGCAATGAAAAGTGTAAAAACGCAGAAAAATTAAGGAATCGGAGGGAATGGAAGAAAATAGCGAAGATGGAAGAAAGGAGCAGCGGAGAACACGGCTTGAGGACCGAGCTGAACTTGGAGAACAAAACACAAAAGTTTCCTCTTAATAGAGGAGAGAGAAAAAGTCCTGCCCCTTTGCACTCACTCGCCACTCCACCCCCCTCGTCTCTCTCCCTGCTGCGTTCTCGTGTCTGCAGAAATCAAAGCAAAGTCAAGTGCTGGAGGCTTCCCGAGTCTGCCGCCCCACCCAACTCCACTTTTTGGTCCTGTCCCCGGCGCCCGAGACGCAAACAGGAGAGTAAAGGAGGACTAGAACAATGCATTTTTCAATAGTCACCCATATCTTCAGCATTCCCACTAGTTGGGACAGAAAGAGCGTGGCATTCGGTCTGTGTGCGTTTTTAAGCGCGCGAGCGTGTGTGTAGTCTAAATATGAGCGCGCGCAAGGGTTCAATTCGAAGGGGTCATCCCTCAAAATCTTCTTCCTTTGTGAGATAAAAAAAAAAAGACACTCGTGTTTTGGAAGGAGATATAACAAAACGTGCTGTCATTTACAGTCACATGGAGTGCTATGTCATTTGCAGTCACTCTATGGACTGCTATGGAAAACCAGCGCTGTGCTACAACGCTCCAGCTACCCCAGTCGCCCGCGGGTTTAGCCTACTCTGTACAGAATAACGGCTATTGTGTGCTGGGAGCAGTGGCATTCACTCTGGTGATGTGTGGCTCTATTGGAGCTCAATTCACTCAAGCGTGACATCATCACTACTAGCAGCCACACAATGTCAACAATAACAACAACACCAGCCACCACCACAACTCATAAGCTCCCGCTCTTGTTATAGTTAAATAAAGGTTACCTTTTTTTATTTTATATAGTAGGCCAAATAAAAAACAGCACTCTTTATCTCAGCATTCGAATGCGTGTATTTAACACTTGTCTGTTATTTTTAAACTTCCTAAGTGTGGCTCTTTTAATAATTGAAGGGGCAACTGTAACAGTGGGCTGGAGAGTGTCTGAAGTCTTAACTGTACAACTGTAGAGATGGATAATTTATGGCATTTTCAGAATAGAAGTTCTCACAGTTCAACTGTCTCAAAAAGCGTGTGTGTATTCACAGTGCTGAGAACACGTGTTTCTCTTTGTGTGCGGGAGGAATTTCTTCAGAATCCTGATGTTAAATAGTCGCTGTCGTGTCTTCTTCACCACGGTGACCATGTGGTTTGGCCATTTCCACTCCTCTGAGATGTGTACGCTGAGGAACTTGACGTTTTTGACCGCCTCCACGGCAGCCCCGTTGATGAGGATGGGGGCGTGGCCAGCTTGGTTCCTCCTGAAGTCCACAATCAGTTCCTTTGTTTTACTGATGTTGAGGGAGAGGTGGTTTACCTAGCACCATGCCATCAAAATGCCTACTTCCTCCCTGTAGGCCGTCTCGTCGTTTTTAGTAATCAGGCCTACTACTCTCGTGTCATCAGCGAACTTGATAATGGAGTGGGAACTGTGTGAGGCCATGCAGTCATGGGGTATACAAGGAGTACAGGAGGGGACTGAGGATGCACTCTTGTGGGGCACCCTTGTTAAGAATCAGAGTCAAAATCAAATCAAATTTTATTGGTCACATACACGTGTTTAGCAGATGTTATTGCAGGTGTAGCGAAATGCTTGTGCTTCTAGTTCCGACAGTGCAGCAATATCTAACATGTAATATCTAGCAATTTCACAACATATACCCTATACACACAAATCTAAGTAAAGGAATGGAATTAAGAATATATAAATATATGGATGAGCAATGTCAGAGCGGCATAGACTAAAATACAGTAGAATAGTATAGAATACAGTATATACATATGAGATGAGTAATGCAAGATATGGAAACATTATTAAAGTGAAATTATTCAAGTGACTAGTGTTCCATTTATTAAAGTGGCCAATGATTTCAAGTCTGTGTATGTAGACAGCAGCCTCTCTGGGCTGTTTAACAGTCTGATGGCCTTGAGAAGCTGTTTTTCAGTCTCTCGGGCCCAGTTTTGACGCACCTTTACTGACCTCGCCTTCTGTATGATAACGGTGAGAACAGGCAGTGGCTCGGGTGGTTGTTGTCCTTGATTATCTTTTTGGCCTTCCTGTGACATCGGGTGCTGTAGGTGTCCTGGAGGGCAGGTAGTTTGCCCCCGGTGATGCGTTATGCAGACCGCACCACCCTCTGGAGAGCCCTGTGGTTGTGGGCGGTGCAGTTGCCGTACCAGGCAGTGATACAGCCCGACAGGATGCTCTCAATTGTGCATCTGTAAAAGTTTGTGAGGGTTTTAGGTAATAAGCCAAATTTCTTCAGCCTCCTGAGGTTGAAGACGGGCTGTTATGCCTTCTTCACCACACTGTCTGTGTGGGTGGACCATTTCAGTTTGTCAATAATGTGTACGCTGAGGAACTTAAAACTTTCCACCTTCTCCACTGCTGTCCCGATGATGTGGATCGGGGGGTGCTCCCTCTGCTGTTTCCTGAAGTCCACGATCATCGCCTTTGTTTTGTTGACGTTGAGTCAGAGGTTATTTTCCTGGCACCACACCCCCTGAGCCCTCACCTACTCTCTGTAGGCTGTCTCGTCGATGTTGCTAATCAAGCCTACTACTGTTGTGTCATCTGCAAACTTGATGATTGAGTTGGAGGCGTGCTTGACCACGCAGTCATGGGTGAACAGGGAGTATAGGAGGGGGCTGAGCACACACCCTTGTGGGGCCCCAGTGTTGAGGATCAGCGAAGTGGAGGTGTTGTTTCCTACCTTCACCATCTGGGGACGACACGTCAGGAAGTCCAGGACCCAGTTGCACAGGGCGGGGTTCAGACCCAGGGCCTCGAGCTTAATGATGAGCTTGGAGGGTACTATGGTGTTGAATGCTGAGCTATAGTCAATAAACAGCATTCTTAGATAGGTATTCCTCTTGTCCAGATGGGATAGGGCAGTGTGATGGCGATTGCATCGTCAGTGGACCTATTGGTGTGGTAAGCGAATTGAAGTGGGTCTAGGCCTGACCGGTAAGGAAAGGTTATGTTGCTTACCTTCACCACCTGGTAGCGGCCCTTCATGAAGTCCAGGACCCAGTTGCATAGGGAGGAGTTCAGTCCCAGGTCTGTGAGGAGGGACTGTTTTGGGACTGTCAGTGTGTGTGTCTTGGCAATTGATTGTGTCTTCAGGGAAGTGTGTGTGTGCCAGGGGTGTCATGCCTGTGTGTTTGGAGAGAGCTGAGGCATACATAGCAGTCTAGGGCCAAACTCTCAAAGGGGAAGTGTGACTCCTCATGCGTCTCCAGCACTGTGTTTATTTGTTAGTTTACTGGTGGCTGAGTCACAGAACAGTGTTTTCCCATAGGAGCCATCAAAATACACAGAGAGGGAGGGAGATATGGAAACTTCCTTCTGTTTAGCTGTAAACACCCACGCAAGCACGCACGCACCCATACACACACGCACACACACACAGTGTTGTACAACTAACCTTGTGGGGACACACAATTCAGTCCCATTCAAAATTCTATTTTCCCCTAACTCCTAACCGTAAACTTAACCCTAACCTTATCCCTAAAACTAACCCTAGCTCCTAACACTAAACCTAATTCTAACGTTAACATTAATTCTAACCTTAACCCTAAACCCCCTAGAAATAGCATTTGACCTTGTGGGCATTGGTGGAAAAAGTACTGGTTCAATAGGGTCTGGTTCGGCGGATGATTGGATGGCTTTTAAACGTCTTTGAAATATGGGTGTGGCTATTATCTGAAAATTGAAATCTACTTCGGATAATTGAAATAATCCTTCCTAATTTTGGCAAGTAGTGAAAGTTTTGGAGTGCAAAAAAGATACACAGCTTCCCAAACAATTGTTGGTAGACACACAGATTGTAAGTGAGAGAACCTCCATTCTGAAAGCCTTAAATCAGCATTTTAGATGCAGGCAGATTATTTGAAAAGGACAAAGGTATAAATGAACCCCCTATGAATTTACCTGACACCCCTGTGCACTCCTTCGCTAGGTTCTCCTTTTCATCCTTCTCTGTTTCAGAAGTGCGTAAAGCCCTGAAAGAAATGTATAGAAAAAAATCTCCTGGCCCTGATGAACTAGACCCCCGCTTCCTACGCTGCTGACATCATTGCTCCCCCTTAAACATGTATTTTTAACCTTACGCTTGACGTTAAGGAAATCCCCCAATTTATTGAAATCTGCTTTTGTACTGCCTCTCCTGAAAGGTGGAGATCCTTCGCTACTTGACAACTATCGTCCCATATCAAAATTGTCTGTACTATCAAAAGGTACTGGAGTCCTTAGTTCGCAGCTGAAGGCCTACCTCCACGAAAACAACATCTTAAATGGAATGCAATCAGGCTTTAGGTCTGGCCACAGCACTGTTTCAGCAAAATTGAATGTTTTAAATGTGTCTGTCTTTATTGATTTGTCGAAGGCATTTGACACCGTGGACCATGCTGTGTTGCTGCAAAGGTTAAAAAGTTGTGGAATTACTTGTCATGCTCTAGATTGGTTTATAAATTACCTATTAACTCGAACACAATGTGTAATGGCGGATGGTTGAAAATCTGAGTCCATAGAGGTGTGCTCAGGTGTTCCGCAAGGTTCTATTTTGGGCCCACTGTTGTTCATTTTGTTTATCAACAACATTGTGGATCTTATTGAAACAGTTGATGTTCATTTTTATGCAGATGATACTGTTCTTTATTCAAGTGGTAGTAGTTTATCTTTAGCTTTTGAAAATTCCCAAAGAGCATTTAACATCATACAACAGAATCGGTATGATTTGAAGCTGGTTCTGAATTTGGGTAAAACAAAATGCATGGTATTTTCAAATGCAAGGTATGTCACTAATGTCATTGCTACATTGGCTGGACATGCTGTAGACCAAGTCAAAGTGTACAAATATTTGGGTGTGTGGGTTGATGACTAGCTGAGCTTCACTGTTCATGTGGAGAACTTGATAAGGAAGCTCAAGCTGAGAATAGGTTTTAATTACCGGCAAAAGGCTTGTTTTTCTCTGGAGGCCAGGAAGAAGCTGGTACTATGTACATTACTGGCAGTTTTATATTTTAGTGATGTTATATACAATTGAAGTCGGAAGTTTACATACACCTTAGCCAAATACATTTAAACTCAGTTTTTCACAATTCCTGACATTTAATCCCAGTAAAAATTCCCTGTCTTAGGTCAGTTAGGATCACCACTTTATTTTAAGAATGTGAAATGTCAGACTATTAGTAGAGCGAATGATTTATTTCAGGTTTTATTTCCTTCATCACATTCCCAGTGGGTCAGAAGTTAACATACACTCAATTAGTATTTGGTAGAATTGCCTTTAAATTGTTTAACTTGGGTCAAACATTTCGGGTAGCCTTCCACAAGCTTCCCACAATAAGTTGGGTGAATTTTGGCCCATTCCTCCTGACAGAGCTGGTGTAACTGAGTCAGGTTTGTAGGCCTCCTTGCTCGCACACGCTTTTTCAGTTCTGCCCACAAATTTTCTGTAGGATTGAGGTAAGGGCTTTGTGATGGTCACTCCAATACCTTGACCTTGTTGTCCTTAAGCCATTTTGCTACAACTTTGGAAGTATGCTTGGGGTTATTGTCCATTCGGAGGACCCATTTGCAACCAAGCTTTAACTTTCTGACTGATGTCTTGAGATGTTGCTTCAATATATCCACATTGTTTTCCTCCCTCATGATGCCATCTACTTTGTGAAGTGCACCAGTCCATCCTGCTGCAAAGCACCCCCACAACATGATGCTGCCACCCCTGTGCTTCGCGGTTGTGATGGTGTTCTTCGGCTTGCAAGCCTCCCCCTTTTTCCTCCAAACATAACCACTGTCATTGTGGCCAAACAGTTCTATTTTTGTTTAATCAGACCAGAGGATATTTCTCCAAAAAGTGCGATCTTTGTTCCCATGTGCCGTTGCAAACCGTAGTCTGGCTTTTTTATGGCGGTTTTGGAGCAGTGGCTTCTTCCTTGCTGAGCGGCCTTTCAGGTTATGTCGATATAGGACTCGTTTGACTGTGGATATAGATACTTTTGTACCAGTTTCCTCCAGCATCTTTACAGGGTCCTTTGCTGCTGTTCTGATTTGCACTTTTCGCACCAAAGTACGTTCATCTCTAGGAGACAGAATGCGTCTCCTCCCTGAGCGGTATGACGGCTGCGTGGTCCCATGGTGTTTATACTTGCGTACTATTGTTTGTACAGATGAACGTGGTACCTTCAGGCGTTTGGAAATTGCTCCCAAGGATGAACCATTCTTGCGGAGGTCTACAATTGTTTCTCTGAGGTCTTGGCTGATTTCTTTTGATTTTCCCATGATGTCAAGCAAAGAGGCACTGAGTTTGAAAGTAGGTCTTGAAATACATCCACAGGTACACCTCCAATGGACTCAGGCTAATTGACATAATTTGTCAGAAGCTTCTAAAGCCATGACATCATTTTCTGGAATTTTCCAAGTTGTTTAAAGGCACAGTCAATTTAGTGTATGTAAACTTCTGACCCACTGGAATTGTGATACAGTGAATTATAAGTGAAATAATCTGTCTGTAAACAATTGTTGGAGACATTACTTGTGTCATGCACAAAGAAGATGTCCTAACCGACTTGCCAAAACTATAGTTTGTTAACAAGAAATTTATGGTTGAAAAATGAGTTTTAATGACTCCAACCTAAGTGTATGTAAACTTCCGACTTCAACTGTATATGCAGGCCTCAACCACTACCCTGAGAGCACTTGATTCAGTATATCACGAGGCCCTCAGGTTCATTACCAATCAAAAATGTCTAACACATCATTGCGATCTTTACAGCACCATTGGCTGGTCGTCATTGACCTTGCGTAGGCATAAAACACTTGTATACACTGATTTATAAGGCCATATTGGGTAATCAGGTCAGTAAATAAATATAAAATTACAGTCCCATTCTCATTTGTCCCAGGAATTAGAACAGGTCATGGTAGAAATAGTTTTAGTTACTCAGCTCCGTGGTCCTGGATTTCTCTCCTGAACATTTACAAATTTGTTGATCTAGTCACGTTGGTGGAGTTTAAACACTTCATCAATGTAAATATCATAGAAGAGTGTAATTGTCTTTAGGACAGCTGTTTTTAAGTTGTGACAATCATGTTTTTTTCCCCCGTAATATGTAATTGTTGTGCTGTATGTGTGCCTATAGTTTTGTTAATTGTTGTGTTAGTGTATATAAGTAGTTTTTCCTGAAACTTTGTTCCCCATGCTGCTATTGGACCAGGTCTCTCTTGAAAAAGAGATGTTATCTCAATGATAAAAAAATAAACAAAAATTGTCATACTTGAGTAAAAGTAAAGATACCTTAATAATAGAAAATGACTCAAGTAAAATGAAAGTCACCCAGTAAAATACTACTTGAGTAAAAGTCTAAAAGTATTTTCAATATACTTAAGTATCAAAAGTAAGTTAAATTGCTAAAATGTACTTAAGTATCAAAAGTAAAAGTATAAACCATTTCAAATTCCTTATGTTAAACAACCAGACGGCATCATTTTATTTTTGCCAGGGGCACGCTCCAACACTCAGACATAATTTACAAACGAAGCATTTGTGTCTAGTGAGTCCACCAGATCAGAGGCAGTAGGAATGACCAGGGATGTTCTCTTGATAAGTGTCTGAATTGGACCATTTTCCTGTCAAAATGTATGGAGTAAAAAGTACATTATTTTCTTTAGGAACGTAATGAAGTAAAAGTAGGCAAAAATAGAAATAGTAAAGTACAGATACCCCCCAAAACTACTTAAGTAGTACTTTAAAGTATTTGTTACTTAAGTACTTTACACCACTGCTTGTGGAGACCAACAAAATGTTCCGTTGGTCAAATTGTTGTTTACTATTCTTGTGTGGACTTCTGGTCCCCACAAGTATAGTTAAACACGTCCACACACACACACACACACACGCACGCACACAACCACCCTCCTTCCAACCCACCAGGTCCATTTGTCCCCTTGAGAAATGCCTAGCTAAAACATTAGGTTATCGATAAATGTGCATTTTTGTGTGGGTGAACCCTACTCTCCTCTACCGAGTGCCCATCCTCCCCTCTAAAATCCTGAGATGTCCCTTGTCGTACTAATCCAGTAATATTGTGGCCTAGTATGAGAGAGAGGGCGAGAGAGAGCGAGAAAGAGGGTGTGTGTGGGTGGACTTCTAAGCACGGCCAAAACATTAAACAGAACACCATGTGCTGACTGCCACACTAAGACTCTTCACCTCTCACACCTCCACATGCATGACCCACACAACCAATGGCCCCCCACATTACAGCAGGTTAGAATGTTTTTCCTCATGAATCTTGTTCTGGAGGCAGCTCTGCAGAGTGGTCACTAGCTGGCACAGTCACAAAGTCATAACATCGGATTTTAAAGCTAACCCTAACCTTAACCACACTGCTAACCCTAATGCTTAACCCTAACCTTAAATAAAAAGAAAATGTTTGTTTTCGTGAATTTTTACAATTTAGCCAATTTTGACTTTGCAGCTGGCCCATCTAGCGGAAATCGCTCAGTTCTGCCTCAAGGACAAGACCAATAAACGTCTACCTGCCACATTACATGGAAAATTATAGGGTCCATTGTTTCATGATGCCCCTCTCGATGATAAACAAACAAAAATAAATGCATGGTAATAGGTAACCTTTTTATATGAATTTGATTTCTATGAACAATACATTTCCTGAGTTAATCATAACTTTCCCCTCCCTTGATAACTGAAGTTTGTGTCAGACCCAATGATGTGTATAAACCCTGGATTGCGGCACGTACCCTAGCGGTTAAGAAGAGCGTTGGGCTTCGAAACATCGAAAGGTTGTTGGTTTGAATCCCAGAGCCGAGTAGGTGATGAGCCGATGTGCCCTTGAGCAATGTACTTTCCCCAATTGCTCACTCTGGATAAGAGTGTATGCTAAACGACTAAAATATTTCTGCCAATTTCACAAGCTACACATTTGACAAATGAATAAACAAAAACAAGTATAAATACATTGGAAACCACTGAGGTGAATTCAGAATACGTGTGAATTTTACAACTACATGTAAACCAATGACAGTCAATGCTATAGCCGGTAATTTTTGTGTTTGCTTACACCAAATCATGCGATTTGCTACACAAAGAACAACTTATAAAGCAATTGGTGATGATGGCAAAAAAAAACTATATTTCAAGGGGAGAGAGAGTAGGAAAGGGATAGAAAAAGTAGCCTAGATGGCATAGAAAGAGGAAAAGGAGGTGGGTGGGTTACAGACAACCTAAACAATCAAACAGTATAGAGCTTGGGCATGGACAAACTGCATCTGCCACACATCCTCCAATACGTGTCTGTCTTTCATTCCCCCTATCTCTCACACACACTGGATCATTTCTAATCCTGATCAGCTGAAACAGAGGATGTATGCCAGGGAACCATATGGGCCTGAACTAACCACCCCCTCATCTCCACACACACAGTACAATGATAGATCGCACATTCTGCACAGGATTCCCAGAGTATCTAAAATACTCATCACCAAAACAACATGTGCATAACCACGCGTGCACAGACACGAGTGGAGCAGAGACAACCCAGTTCTATAGTCGCCTGCTGTGGGGGAATCCAATACAGCTAATTGACAACGGACCCTTTTACACAACCAACTGGCTAAGTGATGGTGGATGGTTCCAGAATTAATCTCATGACTTTCGGCACATGTCCCAAATGGCACCCTATTCCCTATATAGTGCACTACTTAGTGCACTATGTAGGGAATAGGGCACCATTTGGGATGTAGACACTCTCTTTTACTCACATGCTCTCCCTCTCTCATCCATAATAGACTACTAATGCCCGCTGGGATAGAAATACATCCGATAAAGAGCCTTGGCACAATAATGAGAATCATTATTTGTATAATTTGTTCATTTGTTCTATTAAACGTTATATCATTTGTTCTCGAGTGATGGATGACAAGTTGGCTTTGATCCTTTCTAAAGGAGCCCCTCCCTCTCTTCATCGCCATCTCTCACTCTAAAGTGTGGTGTGCCTGTTCAGAGGCGCTCTCTCTTCTGTCATCCGTTGGCGTGGCAGCCAGGGGGTTAGGTGACAAGTACAGGGTGTCCCCTAGGACCTAGGTCACAGAGGTAACGTACCTACGCCAGCGAAATAGGACTCACTGGGGCCCTTGCTCCCTGCCATCCAGGACCTCTATATCAGGTGGTGTGAACGGAAGGCCCGGAAAATCGTTCGACTCCAGCCACAGACAGTTCTCTCTGCTTCCGCACGGCAAGTGGAACCGGTGCATCAAGTATGACACCAAGTCTCCTGAACAGCTTCTATCTCCAAGACATAACTGCTAAATATCTAACAAAATAATTACACACACTGAGTTGACCCTTTTTTGCAGTCTCTATACAAACTCACAGGGCCCTACACACTCACACTGACACTCCAACACACACTTCATAATTTGCTCAAACACACACACACATCATATACTCTATCATATATCCTGATGCCTAGTCAATCGATTATGGCAGCCCCCCGCACCTCTCTGATTCAGAGGGGTTGGGTTAAATGCGGAAGACATTTCAGTTGAATGCATTCAGTTGTACAACTGACTAGGTATCCCCCTTTCCCTTTACACATCTACCCCTCCAGTATCCCTGCACATTGTACATATGGTACTGGAACTGACTGACCCGGATTTTGTTCTACCTTATGCTATTTTTAGTATTACATTGTTATTGATTACTGCATTTAGAGCTGGCAAGAAAGGCATTTCAGTCTACTTGTGCACGTGACATTAAAAATGTAAACTCTGTGGACGAACACAGTCTTCTGCACGCACACACGCAGACAGGCACACACGCAGACAGGCACACACGCAGACACATACGTATGCACACACTTGTTTAATACAACACAAGCATGTTTGTTTTTTTATCATGATTTCAATGAGAAAGTAAATCAAAGAAACACGTTACTGAAATATAAAGTGTCATATCCATGGCTCACAATTTGTACACCGAGATGACAGTGTACGTTTCCAGCAGCTTTGAGAAGTAAAATAGAACACATTGGGTCATGATTAGCCACAGTTGTCACATACCGTAGAACAAGAAAATAGTTACAGGGATTTTCACATGATTGAAGACCTTCCATTATGCCATTAGATTACATAAAGTAGAACCTCAAAGATACGAGCCTCAGAGTTACGGATTGACCAGTCAACCGAACGGGCAATATGAAACTGGGAACTTCTGTAAAATGTAAATGTTGTTTACATGGTCTAAAAAACAAAATCAGATATTATTACAGTATCTAGATAAATGATTAGAAAACACATGTAAAACAAATATATATACACGTATATATTTTCTATAACAAATAATTTATATAAAAATATATTAAATCAATATATTCTATAAAGGTTTGATGAGTTTTTAAAGTGAATTGCAAAGCTACGGACATTTCAGTGTTCTGAAGGACCTCCATTCCTGACATGTTCGTATGTCGGAGTTCCTACTATATACTGAGAGTACAAAACACCTTCCTAATATTGAGTTGCACCCCCTTTTGCCCTTTAGAACAGTCTCAATTCGTCAGGGCATGAACTCTACGAGGTGTCGAAAGCGTTGCACATGGATGCTGGCCTATGTTGACGCAAATGCTTCCCATAGTTGTGTCAAGTCGGCTGGATGTCCTTTGGGTGGTGGACCATTCTTGATACACTCGAGAAACTATTGAGCGTGACAAACCCAGCAGCGTTGCAGTTCTTGAGACTCAAACCGGTGTGCCTGGCACCTACTACTACCCTACCCAGTACAAAGGCACTTAAAATATTTTGTTTTGCCCATTCACCTTCTGAATGGCACAAATACACAATCCATGTCTCAATGCTTAAAAATCCTTCTTTAACCTGCCTCCTCTCCTTCATCTACACTGATTGACGTGGACTTACTGTTATTATACCTTTATCTCAACAAGGAACACAGACTGAGACCGAGGTCTCTTTTACAGCTGGGCCCTGCGTATACATGTTTACACAAACAGTTTAGGTACTATGACTTAACAAGTGACATCGATAAGTCATCATAGCGTTCACATCGATTCACCTGGATAGTCTGTCATGGAAAGAGCAGATGTTCCTGAAGTTTTGTACACTCAGTGTATAGTATGTCTCTCTGATTATTACTTATGTTTTCAACATGGTACTATTGCATTCATTTAACTTGATTCATTATTTCATTGTTCAACACAATAAATAGCAAAAAGGAGAAAAGATCTTTTAAGGTATGATTTTTTTCACTACTTCCAGTCCAGATTTCTCATTTTCTGTAAACAGTTTCACTTAATGCCTTAACTCAATTAGCCAATTAAAGACTCTGAAATGGCACCATATTTTCTACATTTCCTATATTTCCTATATTCCCTAGCGGCCCTGGTTAAAAGTAATAGTGTACTATATAGGGAGGGAATAGGGTACCATTTCAGACCCAATCAGTCTGATCAAAATAGTCCAGTCAGAAACCATTGGCTAGTCTGACTGAAATTATGACGAGGTAATTTCCCTCTCTTTCCCCCCTCCCCCCCTCCTTCATTCACAAAAATACACACAGTTAGCGGCATGTCACTAAGCCCGGTCCACATATCCCAGGCCCAACAGCATACAGGCTGGATTCCATCACAGTTTCAACCACCATCCTGTCTCCATTTACCAGTGAGAACACAACAGAGGGGCAGAGGCCTTCCCATCTCCATAGAAACATCCCATGATCCCTGATTCTGATCTGTCCCATTGGTGCGCAGAAACCGTATTGGCTAAACCCAGGGTGGTCGTACCTAGATCACGTCTGCGATTGGCTCATTGGATTTCCGGCAGTGAGAGCTAGACAAGGTTCAAAGGTGAGAGAGGTGGTCCGGTGGTCCATGGCCAAATTGGAGTCGGGAGCAGGACGACACAGCCGGCGGAAACGCTACGGGTCAACAGGAGAGATGGACGAGATGTTAGTCACACACAACATATACCTTAATGCACTGTACAGTATGTCTTATACGCTTAGTACAGTCTTGTGCCCTGAATTACTGGCCAACCTATTCACTATAGCATGATGGGAAGGTACAAGTTATTTTCAAGACACACTAACGAATGTCTTGTGTAATCATGAGGGTAAGTCACAGGGGAGATGGAGGTAATTAAGTGTAGAGTCAGTCCACATAGTGCAGTGTTGGACGGTAGGGGCAAGAGTAACAGTTAATGTGGGAGTCTGGGTTATGGCAGGGCCAAGTGTAGCAGTTGGCTGTTGGTGTAAAAATGTTACTGTGTGACTGACCTGTGTTAGGCTGCCGGGGGTGGTGGCAAGGGCGTAAAGTGCACAGAGGGGCAGCAGGGAGACAGAGGAGAGGGTGAGGAGCCATCCCAGAGCTGTGGCCCACCCCGGGGCTACTATGCCCTTCCCCAGGGACAGAGGGGACCAGCACACCAAGGAGAACACAAACGTCGCCTGGTGAGAGAGAAAGAGAGTTGCACACACACATTGCTTGTCTGAATATGACACACTGGTCCAAGATGAATCCATTGGGTCAGTCTGATCCATTTGTAGGGTAAGAAATGTACAGAGAAAAGTCACAACTAGATTCTGCAAAAAAGGTAACCAAAATAATTCACACAGTTACTCAAATGTGTACACAGATATCCCAATTGTGTCTGTCATTGTATATATGAAGTTCACAGGACTCTTCCCACACACAGGGGTCAAGGGTTAAAGGTCACTCACCGTGCACAAGGCTGGCGTCAGGTAGCGCCAGCACAGCTTGAAGAAGGGTAGCGGGCTGTAGCCAATCATGTGCTTAATGTTGTCATTGAACCTGTCAGGCCCTAAGGAACAGGGCGAGGGGTTATTACATGGTTCTGTGGTCAAGGCTGGGTTCTGACCACAACAGTGGTTTAACCATGGTTCTGAATTGTAAGGACCAAACAAGGTCAATCTGAAGTCCAGGCAATCGTAAAGACCAGTAATTGAAAACTAGAAAATGGTCCTAAAGGTCCCAAACCACTTAAATTGGAGACCCATATAAGATGGTAGAACTATAGTACAGGATAGTGTCTAAGGTCCCGAATAGACAACCTTTAAATACCACTGTCGTAATGACCATAGAGGAACTACTGGAGACCTGACCATGGACAAATACCATTTCCACAGCTCTCCACGGGGATGCTCAGAAAGTAGTAAAGCATGGCTACCTCAACTCTCCCAAGTGTATTCGGAAAGTATTCAGACCCCTTCCCTTTTTCCACATTTTGTTACGTTACAGCCTAATTCTAAAATTGATTAAATTAACTTTGTTCCTCATCAATCTACACACATTACACCATAACGACAAAGCAAAAACAGGTTCTTAGAAATGTTTGTAAATTTACATAAGTATTCAGATCCTTTGCTATGAGACACGACATTGAGCTCAGTCGCATCCTGTTTCCATTGATCATCCTTGAGATGTTTCTACAACTTGATTGGAGTCCACCTGTGGTAAATTCAATTGATTGGACATGATTTGGAACGGCACACACTTGTCTATATAAGGTCCTACAGTTGACAGTGCATGTCAGAGCAAAAACCAAGCCATGAGGTCGAAGGAAATGTCCGTAGAGCTCAGAGACAGGATTGTGTCGAGGCACAGATCTGGAGAAGGGTACCAAAAAATGTCTGTAGCATTGAAGGTCCCCAAGAACACATTTGCCTCCATCATTCTTAAATGGAAGAAGCTTGGAACCACCAAGACTCTTCCTAGAGCTGGCCGCCCGGCCAAACTGAGCAATTGGGGGAGAAGGGCTTTGGTCAGGGAGGTGACCAACAACCCGATGGTCACTCTGACAGAGCTCCAGAGTTCGTCTGTAGAGATGGGAGAACCTTCTAGAAGGACAGCCATCTCTGCAGCACTCCACCAATCAGGCCTTTATGGTAGAGTGGCCAGATGGAAGCCACACCTCAGTAAAAGGCACATGACAGCCCGCTTGGAGTTTGCAAAAAGGCACCTAAAGGACTCTCAGACCATGAGAAACAAGATTCTCTGGTCTGATGAAGCCAAGATTGAACTCTTTGGCCTGAATGCCAAGCATCATGTCTGGAGGAAACCTGGCACCATCCCTAAGGTGAAGCAAGGTGGTGGCAGCATCATGCTGTGGGGATGTTTTTCAGCGGCAAGGACTGGGAGACTAGTCAGGATCAAGGGAAAGATGAACGGAGCAAAGTAGAGGGAGGTCCTTGATGAAAACCTGCTCCAGAGCACTCAGGACCACAGTCTGGGGCGAAGGTTCACCTTCCAACAGGACAAGGACCCTAAGCACACAGCCAAGACAACTCAGGAGCGGCTTCGGGGACAAATCTCTGAATGTCCTTGAGTGGCCCAGCCAGAGCCCGGACTTGAACCCCATCGAACACCTCTGGAGAGACCGGGCTCCCTGAGTGTCGCAGCGGTCTAACGCACTGCATTTCAGTGCTAGAGGCGTTACTACAGACCCTGGTTCGATCCTGGGCTGTATCACATCAGGCCGTGATTGGGAGTCCCATAGGGTGCCGCACAATTGGCCCAGCGTCGTCAGGGTTTGGCCGGGGTAGGCCGTCATTGTATGTAAGAATTTGTTCTTAACTGACTTGCCTACTTAAATAAAGGTTAAATAAAAATATAATAAAAAGACCTGAAAATAGCTGTGCAGTGACGCTCTCCATCCAACCTGACAGAGTTTGAGAGGATCTGCAGAGAAGAATAGGAGAAATTCCCCAAATATAGGTGTGCCAAGCTTGTAGCGTCATACCCAAGAAGACTCAAGGCTGTAATCGCTGCCAAACAAAAGTACTGAGTAAAGGGTCTGAATACTTAAATGTAATATTTCAGTTTAACATGTTTTATACATTAGCAAAATGTTCTAAAAACCTGTTTTTACTTCGCAACTATGTGGTATTGTGTGGAGATAGATGTGGGGAAAACAAATTTGAATCCATTTTAGAATAAGGCTTTAACGTAACAAAAATAGTGAAGGGGTCTGAATACTTTCCGAATGCACTGTAGGCACACATGTATGAAGTTAAACGCGCGCGTACACACACACACACACACACTTCCCACTTCTTAGGAATCCACCAGAGCAGAGAGGTTCCCACCTCACACAGACTGCTCCAGTCCCCATCATCATTCCTATCTACAGCCCGTGTCTCTACCTTCTGGCTAGGGCTCTTATCGTAAAACAACAATCCTCTCTTACACTCTCAACTTACATGGAAACAAATTAAAGTAGATCACCCAAAATCCCTCTACAGTTCCACTGTAGACTCTCTGCAGATTTTCACTCTGGCTTTTCTGTGTCTGAGCTTGTCTATGTTAGAGACTTAGTGTTAGCATTTGAGGTATATCTATGCCCAGGCTTTTCTGTGTCAGGAACTTTTGGGATGTTAGCGTTAGAATCTTAGCGTTCGAAGAAGATTTATGCTCAGGTTTTTCTATCACCGGAGTTTTTCTGTGTTAGATGATAACATGCTAACGCTAAGTCGCTAAGGGAGATTCATGCCTGAGCTTTTCTTTGCCTATGCTTTTTGTGTGTTAGTATCTGAGGCAGCTACTGTGGGCTCCCCATTGCCCCATGGCTGAGACTGTGTGGCGACACATTCAGCGGGAAGATTTAGGGTCTGGGGAGACAGCGACTCATGAATAGATCTGGCGCTGGCTCGGCCTCCACTACACTACAGCTCACACTGAATGTCTTCTGCCCGCAATAGACTACTCCAGATTCATATACTGTTGACCTGAATAGGAATGTGGAAGGTAAGGTGAGAGGACATACAAGATTTGTGCATAGTTAAACACCACTGTTAGCTCACTTTGTATGTATTTGCACAATTGAGAGATCGCCATAGCAAGATATATAGATAACAGAAAGAAAGTACGGTGTTGAGGCACACGTCAGAGGGTGTGTTCAGTACAGGTGTACAGTGTCAAGTCTACATGAGGTTGAAAGATGTTGTGTTAAGGTTGTGATAAGGTATTTATTGTGCACAACCTCTGGACTCACCATAAACCCAGCCCACGATCACCGACTGGAAGATGGACAGGAGCAGCAGACTGGCCCCACTACAGGAGTAGTGGTCATAGATCTGGAACACATAGAGACCACCCTATCCAAAGAGATTGAGAGAACTTTACATCACAGATTTATCACCACATCATAGATCTACACAATTGAAAAGACAGAGGGAGATCATTTAATTGGGAGAAGACATTTGGATAATGTACTAATTGTAACAGAGTGTCTAGCAGTAAGTGGATATATCAACTAGTCGGGCATTATTTCAAATAGACAGACAGACAACCAATCATGTAGACAGACAGGCAAGCAGACTGAGACAGACAGTCAGCTATCCAGCCATGTAGCCAGTCACGTAGACAGCCACCCAAGCTAACCAACCAGTCATGTGGCCAGTAAAACAGACAACCATCCATCCATCCACCTAGCCTGACAACTCACACTAAATTCTTCTGCTGCTCTGTCATTGGCTACAGACTTTAGGGGCACAAGGGGCATTTTATAAAACAAAGTAATCAGCGATTGGATCGTCTCTAACCAATCGGAGAATCAAAGCCAAAGATGAATTTTCAAACTGCCGCTTTACCCACGTGTGCTTTGGCTGTGGCCTAACCCATCAGTTTCTTGACCAATCAGACGGCCCTGAATGTGTTCGCATTTGGTGAAGGGTTGGGGAGGCACTCAAGATTCAGACTTCCAGAGAAGAAACTAACGTCCAAGGGCGTGGGGTAGCACTTGGCTGGAGCAAGGAGTCTGGGTAGCCAAGAAATCATCTACCCATGCATCCATCCAACCAGACTCACCGGGGTGACCATGACCAGGCCAACCAGGAAGCAGACGACACACACCATCAGCAGCAGCAGCTCTCGTCGATAACCCCGCCGGATCACCGTAGGGTAGAGGTCAGTCACAGAGGTCATCAGGGCCTCCAGGCTCACAAACTGGACAGGGGGTGGAAGGGGGAGGGGAACGGGGTAGGTTGGCGTTGGTAAGACGGCTGTTACATTGCAATGCTTGTCTGTTGCATACTGTGTGGGTGTGTCTGTGTGTGCATGTGGATACGATGCTTGTTACATTGTAATTCATATTTGTTATACACTGGATGCATGTGTGGAAGAGACCCTGTGCGTTTGTGTGTGTGCCATACACACACACCTGTGTGTCCAGCCCCAGCATGATGATCATGAGGAAGAAGCACACAGCCCACAGCTGAGGGAGAGGCATCATGGCTACAGCCCGAGGGTACGCTATAAAGGCCAGCCCAGGGCCTGGAGAGAAACAAACACAGCCATACAACACCGAGTCAGACACATATAGAAAGTATTCAAACCCCTCGACTTTTCCCACATTTTGTTCTGTTACAAAGTGGGATTAAAATGGATTTAATTGTATTTTTTGTCACAAAAATACTGTCAAAGTGGAAGAATAAAAATAAAAAAAGTATTAAAAAGTTATAAACAATAAAACACAACTATATCTTGATTATATAAGTATTCAACCCCCTGAGTCAATACATGTTAGAAACACCTTTGGCAGCAATTACAGCTGTGAGTCTTTTGGGGTAAGTCTCTAAGAGCTTTGCACACCTGGATTGTACAATATTTGCCCATTATTCTTATTAAAATTCTTCAAGCTCTGTCAAGTTGATCATTGCTAAACAGCCACTTTCAAGTCTTGCTAAATATTTTCAAGACGATTTAAGTCAAAACTGTAACTCGGCCACTCAGGAACATTCAATGTCATCTTGGTTAGCAACTCCAGTGAAGATTTTGTCTTGTGATTTAGGTTATTCTCCTGCTGTAACATGAATTAATCTCCCAGTGTGTTGGAAATCAGACAGAAACAGGGTTTCCTATAGGATTTTGCCTGTGCTTAGCTGTACTCCATTTCCTTTTTATCCTAAAAAACTTTAGTCCTCACCCATGACATGCATACCCATAACATGATGCAACCACCACCATGCTTGAAAATTTGAAGAGTGGTACTCTGTGACGTGTTGTGTTGAATTGCTTTGTATTCAGGACAAAAAGTACATTTATTTGCCACATTTTGCCTTGTTGCAAACATGAGGCATTCTTTGGAATATTTGTTATTGGGTACAAGCTTCCTTCATCCACACTGTCATTTAGGTTAGTATTGTAGGATAACTACAATGTTGTTGATCCATCTTCAATTCTCATATCACAACTAGGGATGTTGAGGTGACTATTATCGCCTCACCGGCTAGGCCTACTATATTTATTTCTCAATTTTCCTAATATTAAGCACATTGCTTATATTTACAACAGGAATATAGCCTACCTGGCTGGCATAAAAATAAACCACGGGGAAAAGCATCCTCCATTCACTATATAAGTGCATAGATTACATGTATTTGTTCCGCTGCCCCTGGTTCGATACAGGTGCATGATATTGGTCCATTCTAAATCAAAA
Source organism: Salvelinus alpinus (assembly GCF_045679555.1). Lineage (NCBI taxonomy): Eukaryota > Metazoa > Chordata > Actinopteri > Salmoniformes > Salmonidae > Salvelinus > Salvelinus alpinus. The sequence goes on from NC_092123.1 coordinate 11,481,243, forward strand.
CAAATGTCACACATGATTTAGTATACGTAAAGACAAGATTAAATCAAGAATAGTCTTATGGGTGAAAATATTAGCCTACCCCTTGTGAATGATCCCCAGCATAAAAAACTGCCTTTTTTTGTGACTTTTTCTTATCATAGTCTCACACCTCATGTAGCCTATCCCATAGGCCAATATATTTTAATAAGGTTTGGATCACAACTAAAGTGGCCAAATAACTTCTTAAAATTAAGCACATTAACCCTTTACAAGGGGTGTAGAGCTTAACTGTCATACACAGTTGAAGTCGGAAGTTCACATACACTTAGGTTGGAATCATTAAAACTCGTTTTTCAACAACTCCACAAATTTCTTGTTAACAAACTATAGTTTTGGCAAGTCGGTTAGGACATCTTCTTTGTGCATGACACAAGTCATTTTTCCAACAATTGTTTACAGACAGATAATTTGACTTATAATTTACTGTATCACAATTCCAGTGGGTCAGAAGTTTACATACACTAAGTTGACTGTGCCTTTAATTCCAGAAAATGATGTCATGGATTTAGAAGCTTCTGATAGGAAAATTGACATAATTTGAGTCAATTGGAGGTGTACCTGTGGATGTATTTCAAGGCCTACCTTCAAACTCAGTGCCTCTTTGCTTGACATCATGGGAAAATCAAAAGAAATCAGCCAAGAACTCAGAATTTTTTTTGTAGACCTCCACAAGTCTGGTTCATCCTTGGGAGCAATTTCCAAACGCCTGAAGGTACCACGTTCATGTCAACAAACAATAGTACGCAAGTATAAACACAATGGGACTACGCAGCCGTCAGGAAGGAGACGTGTTCTGTCTCCTAGAGATGAATGTACTTTGGTGCGAAAAGTGCAAATCGATCCCAGAACAGCAGCAAAGGACCTTGTGAAGATGCTGGATGAAACAGGTACAAAAGTATCTATATCCACAGTAAAACGAGTCCTATATCAACATAACCTGAAAGGCCGCTCAGCAAGGAAGAAGCCACTGCTCCAAAACCACCCTAAAAAAGCCAGACTACGATTTGCAATTGCACATGGGGACAAAGATCGTATTTTTTGGAGAAATGTCCAATGGTCTGATGAAACAAAAATAGAACTGTTTGGCCATAATGGGTCTTAATAATCGTTATGTTTGGAGGAAAAAGGGGGAGGCTTGCAAGCCGAAGAACACCATCCCAACCGTGAAGCACAGGGGTGGCAGCATCATGTTTTGGGGCGGCAGCGTAGCCTAGTGGTTAGAGCGTTGGACTAGTAACCGAAAGGTTGCAAGATCAAATCCCAGAGCTGACAAGGTACAAATCTGTCGTTCTGCCCCTGAACAGGCAGTTAACCCACTGTTCCTAGGCCGTCATTGAAAATAAGAATTTGTTCTTAACTGACTTGCCTAGTAAAATAAAGGTAAAAAAAAAAAAAAAAAAAAAAAAAAAAAAATGTTGTGGGGGTGCTTTGCTGCAGGAGAGACTGATGCACTTCACAAAATAGATGGCATCATGAGGTAGGAAAATTATGTGGATATATTGAAGCAACATCTCAAGACATAAGTCAGGAAGTTAAAGCTTTATCACAAATGGGTCTTCCAAATGGACAATGACCCCAAGCATACTTCCAAAGTTCTGGCAACAAAGTCAAGGCATTGGAGTGGCCATCACAAAGCCCTGACCTCAATCATATAGAACATTTGTGGGCAGAACTGAAAAAGCATGTGCCAGCAAGGAGGCCTACAAACCTGACTCAGTTACACCAGCTCTGTCAGGAGGAATGGGCCAAAATGCACCCAACTTATTGTGGGAAGCTTGTGGAAGGCTACCCGAAATGTTTGACCGAAGTTAAGCAATTTAAAGGCAATGTTACCAAATACTAATTGAGTGTATGTAAATTTCTGACCCACTGGGAATGTGACAAAATAAATAAAAGCTGAAATAAATCATTCTCTCTACTATTATTCTGACATTTCACATTCTTAAAATAAAGTGGTGATCCTAACTGACCTAAGACAGGGAATGTTTACTAGGATTAAATGTCAGGAATTGTGAAAAACTGAGTTTAAAATGTCTTTGGCTAAGGTGTATGTAAACTTCCGACTTCAACTGTACAGCCCAATGTTTGTAAAACAACTAAACGTACAGTAATAACTCTAAATTAAGCATATAGGAGTACCTATTTCTTTGTTAACCGCTCAACACAGAATAGTGCACACTCCCTCAAATCATTTGGAGAAAATATCCTTTCTATTTCATTCAGCTTAGTTCAATTGTATTCTTCATACTATAAAATAATATAAAATAATGATATGGAATTATAAGCAAATCTTGTCTGCTAAATGAACTAGTGGAGCCCACAGCCATTTGGCATAACCAGATCAGGACCTAACATAAGGATGACTCAGAGTATGCTATTCTTTTCTTCTGAAATAGAAAACATTTTCTTCATATCATGTTTCTTTAGACCTGTCTAAAATAAATAATGGATTTATTGTGAAGGTGTGGGCTATATTACATGGATTTATTAGATGTTTTAAAATGGAAGCAAAGAGATGCTAAATGTGTTTATGTTAATTAACGGTCAATTACCATGTGACCGACAGTTATTTGCTTGACAATCACCGGCTGACGAAATTTCGTGACCGCCACAGCCCTAATCACAACCATTAAACCGGAAACTGTTTTCACCATCGACCTCATGGTGAAATCCCAGAGTGGTTTCCTTCCTCTTTCCGGCAACTGAGTCAGAAAAGACGCCTGTATCTTTGTAGTGACTGGGTTTATTGATACACCATCCAAAGTGTAATTAATAACTTCACCATGCTCAAAGGGATATTCAGCATTTGCAATTTTTTAAATATATATATATATATATATATATATATATATATATATATATTTTCACACATCTACCAATCGATGCCCTTCTTTGCAAGGCATTGGAAAACCTCCCTGGTCTTTATGGTTGAATCTGTGCTTGAAATTCATTACTCGATTGAGGGACCTTACACATAATTGTATGTGTGGGGTACAGAGATGGGGCAGTCATTAAAAATCATGTTAACCACTATTATTGAACACAGAATGAGTCCATGCAACATATGTGATTCGTTAAGCACATTTTTACTCCTGAACTTATTTAAGCTTGCATAACAAAAGGGATGAATACGTATTGACTCAAGATCTCTTAGCTTTTCATTTGTAATTAATTTGTAAAAAAAAATAATAAAAAAAAATCAAAATTCCACTGAGGGTTATGGGGTATTGTGTGTAAATCAGTGGCAAAAAAATCTTAATTTAATCAATTTTAAATTCAGGCTGTAACAACAAAATGTAGAAAATGTAAAGAGGTGTGAATACTTTCAGAATCCGCTATGTATACAACTGTACATGTTACACACAGTCAGCGACATAGACACAAATACAGATGCGTTTAAATAGTCAAACACATATATCGGCATAGAAAAAACAACTACACAAGCAACCCCCCCCCAGTAATGTACCTGACTGGGCCACATCTGCGATGTCCACACCCTGCTCCTGAGCCATGAAGCCTAGCACAGAGAAGATGGCAAAGCCTGCCAGGAAGCTGGTGCCACTGTTCAGCAGGCACAGGGAAAAACAGTCCCTGGCAAACCACACAGACAATCACAATCAATCACTGAGTAAATATAGGGAACAGACAATCTCAATCAATCACGACTTTAAAGTAAGTATAAAAAAAGAACAATAATCAATAAATAAATGAAAACACAATCAGTCAGTTAATCAATGAATCAAATATCTGATCTGCTAAATAATCGATAAATTGATTAACGAGAATGTTAAAAAGCACACAATGGCAAGAAGACTGTCAATACATCTGAATAAATTAGTCTTTCAAAAAATACTATACAGCCCCATACAATTGATCAACCCAATCAATCAAAACAAGACATGAATCATTCCATAGTGGCATAAAAAGAAGGGATCATGTTCAAAAGAGTAATCAGTTATCTTTATGGTCCGGCGCCAGCTTCAACTTTCAAAGAGCTGTCCAGCTACAAAAGAAGCCTGGGTCATGTATATTGTGTACCACCCCCCCCCCCCAAAAAAAAGACAAACAGGGAGGGACTACCTGGACCTGTCCAATAAGAAACGCACATTTTTGTTTTTCCGTTGCAAAGTGCTTTAAAACGTTTTCCATTATGTTCCCGAATGAACACAACCCAGGGTTTGTAATTGCCAGGACCTGCATGTCAGTGTGGGAAACAGACAGTGTGGGATTTTGTTCTAGGTGGAGTACGGTGTCAGTGTTTTCCCTGTCATTCCAGGCATTCTTTTTGTAAAATATCTGGGGACTGGGAGTTGGGGGATGCATCCTAAATGAATCCCTATTACCTATTCCCCGGGTCAAAAGTAGTGCACTACATAGGGAATTGGGTGCCATTTGGAACAAAGGCAGGGAGTACCTTAAGAAAGCAAAAGTTCTACGGATAAATCTGCCAATTCATGAGATGAAAACTGAAAGGTGAAATTATCCCTTTGCTTTATTTGTCTTGGTGAGCTAAGTTGATGAAATTAGTACCACTTTGTGTGTATTTGGTTTCTATCATCTACTGTGTGTGTGCATGTGCGTGTGTGTGTGAGGCTCACTTATAGCAGTCGTTGTTGTATTTGTTGTAGCTGCCCAGGGCGGTAAGGCTCCCCAGACAGATGCCATAAGAGAAGAATATCTGAGTCCCCGCATCCATCCATACCTAAACAGAGATGGACATATAGAGGGACGGAAGGAAGGATGGAGAGAGAAAAAATACAAATGAGGAAAAGAGAAAGGGTAAAAGTAGAGAGAGAGAGAGAGCGCACGACAAAAAGAGAGAGAAAGAAAGACAAAGACAGAGATAGAGAGCGCATGGCTGCATAGATATATGCATAGACTAGGGTGTCGAATCAAAAATGCCTATTTTTACCAATGGGTAATATGTTATTTCTTTATTTAGGGGGAAGATCAACTTTAATATTGCAGATAGATTGTAGCTTCCATAAATGTAATTGTCTGCATCATTTCCAATCCCCCATATATACTTTTTGTAAACACACACATATGGTATGAATGAATGAATGAATGAATGTATGAATGTATGAATGTACACTGCTCAAAAAAATAAAGGGAACACTTAAAAACAACGCAATGTAACTCCAAGTCAATCACACTTCTGTGAAATCAAACTGTCCACTTAGGAAGCAACACTGATTGACAATAAATTTCACATGCTGTTGTGCAAATGGAATAGACAAAAAGTGGAAATTATAGGCAATTAGCAAGACACCCCCAATAAAGGAGTGGTTCTGGAGGTGGTGACCACAGACCACTTCTCAGTTCCTATGCTTCCTGGCTGATGTTTTGGTCACTTTTGAATGCTGGCGGTGCTTTCACTCTAGTGGTAGCATGAGACGGAGTCTACAACCCACACAAGTGGCTCAGGTAGTGCAGCTCATCCAGGATGGCACATCAATGCGAGCTGTGGCAAGAAGGTTTGCTGTGTCTGTCAGCATAGTGTCCAGAGCATGGAGGCGCTACCAGGAGACAGGCCAGTACATCAGGAGACGTGGAGGAGGCCGTAGGAGGGCAACAACCCAGCAGCAGGACCGCTACCTCCGCCTTTGTGCAAGGAGGAGCAGGTGGAGCACTGCCAGAGCCCTGCAAAATGACCTCCAGCAGGCCACAAATGTGCATGTGTCTGCTCAAACGGTCAGAAACAGACTCCATGAGGGTGGTATGAGGGCCCGACGTCCACAGGTGGGGGTTGAGCTTACAGCCCAACACCGTACAGGACGTTTGGCATTTGCCAGAGAACACCAAGATTGGCAAATTCGCCACTGGCGCCCTGTGCTCTTCACAGATGAAAGCAGGTTCACACTGAGCACATGTGACAGACGTGACAGAGTCTGGAGACGCCGTGGAGAACGTTCTGCTGCCTGCAACATCCTCCAGCATGACCGGTTTGGCGGTGGGTCAGTCATGGTGTGGGGTGGCATTTCTTTGGGGGGCCGCACAGCCCTCCATGTGCTCGCCAGAGGTAGCCTGACTGCCATTAGGTACCGAGATGAGATCCTCAGACCCCTTGTGAGACCATATGCTGGTGCGGTTGGCCCTGGGTTCCTCCTAATGCAAAACAATGCTAGACCTCATGTGGCTGGAGTGTGTCAGCAGTTCCTGCAAGAGGAAGGCATTGATGCTATGGACTGGCCCGCCCGTTCCCCAGACCTGAATCCAATTGAGCACATCTGGGACATCATGTCTCGCTCCATCCACCAACGCCACGTTGCACCACAGACTGTCCAGGAGTTGGCAGATGCTTTAGTCCAGGTCTGGGAGGAGATCCCTCAGGAGACCATCCGCCACCTCATCAGGAGCATGCCCAGGCGTTGTAGGGAGGTCATACAGGCACGTGGAGGCCACACACACTACTGAGCCTCATTTTGACTTGTTTTAAAGGACATTACATCAAAGTTGGATCAGCCTGTAGTGTGGTTTTCCACTTTAATTTTGAGTGTGACTCCAAATCCAGACCTCCATGGGTTGATAAATTTGATTTCCATTGATCATTTTTGTGTGATTTTGTTGTCAGCACATTCAACTATGTAAAGAAAAAAGTATTTAATAAGAATATTTCATTCATTCAGATCTAGGATGTGTTATTTTAGTGTTCCCTTTATTTTTTTGAGCAGTGTATGTATGTATATACAGAGGGGAGAACAAGTATTTGATACACTGCCGATTTTGCAGGTTTTCCTACTTACAAAGCATGTAGAGGTCTCTAATTTTTATCATAGGTACACTTCAACTGTGAGAGACGGAATCTAAAACAAAAATCCAGAAAATCCCATTGTATGACTTTTTAGTAATTAATTTGCATTTTATTGCATGACATAAGTATTTGATACATCAGAAAAGCAGAACTTAATATTTGGTACAGAAACCTTTGTTTGCAATTACAGAGATCTACGTTTGCTGTAGTTCTTAACCAGGTTTGCACATACTGCAGCAGGGATTTTGGCCCACTCCTCCATACAGACCTTCTCCAGATCCTTCAGGTTTCGGGGCTGTCGCTGGGCAATACAGACTTTCAGCTCCCTCCAAAGATTTTCTATTGGGTTCAGGTCTGGAGACTGGCTAGGCCACTCCAGGACCTTGAGATGCTTCTTACGGAGCCACTCCTTAGTTGCCCTGGCTGTGTGTTTCGGGTCTTTGTCATGCTGGAAGACCCAGCCACGACCCATCTTCAATGCTCTTACTGAGGGAAGGAGGTTGTTGGCCAAGATCTCGCGATACATGGCCCCATCCATCCTCCCCTCAATACGGTGCAGTCGTCTTGTCCCCTTTGCAAAACAGCATCCCCAAAGAATGATGTTTCCACCTCCATGCTTCACGGTTGGGATGGTGTTCTTGGGGTTGTACTCATCCTTCTTCCTCCAAACACGGCGAGTGGAGTTTAGACCAAAAAGCTCTATTTTTGTCTCATCAGACCACATGACCTTCTCCCATTCCTCCTCTGGATCATCCAGATGGTCATTGGCAAACTTCAGACAGGCCTGGACATGCGCTGGCTTGAGCAGGGGGACCTTGCGTGCGCTGCAGGATTTTAATCCATGACGGCGTAGTGTGTTACTAATGGTTTTCTTTGAGACTGTGGTCCCAGCTCTCTTCAGGTCATTAACCAGGTCCTGCCGTGTAGTTCTGGGCTGATCCCTCACCTTCCTCATGATCATTGATGCCCCACGAGGTGAGATCTTGCATGGAGCCCCAGACCGAGGGTGATTGACCGTCATCTTGAACTTCTTCCATTTTCTAATAATTGCGCCAACAGTTGTTGCCTTCTCACCAAGCTGCTTGCCTATTGTCCTGTAGCCCATCCCAGCCTTGTGCAGGTCTACAATTTTAGCCCTGATGTCCTTACACAGCTCTCTGGTCTTGGCCATTGTGGAGAGGTTGGAGTCTGTTTGATTGAGCGTGTGGACAGGTGTCTTTTATACAGGTAACGAGTTCAAACAGGTGTAGTTAATACAGGTAATGAGTGGAGAACAGGAGGGCTTCTTAAAGAAAAACTAACAGGTCTGTGAGAGCCGGAATTCTTACTGGTTGGTAGGTGATCAAATACTTATTTCATGCAATAAAATGCAAATTATTTACTTAAAAATCATACAATGTGATTTTCTGGATTTTTGTTTTAGATTCCGCCTCTCACAGTTGAAGTGTACCTATGATAAAAATTACAGACCTCTGTCAAGCATGGTGGAGGCAATGTGATGGTCTGCGGGTGCTTTGGTGGTGGTAAAGTGGGAGATTTGTACAGGGTAAAAGGGATCTTGAAGAAGTAAGGCTGTCACTCCATTTTGGAACACCATGCCATACCCTGTGGACGGCACTTAATTGGATCCAATTTCCTCCTACAACAGGACAATGACCCAAAGCACAGATCCAAACTATGCAAGAACTATTTACGGAAGAAGCAGGTAGCTGGTATTCTGTCTATAATGAAATGGCCAGCACAGTCACCAGATCTCAAACCTACTGAGCTGTTGTGGGAGCAGCTTGACCGTATGGTACATAAGTGCCCATCAAGCCAATCCAACTTGTGGGAGGTGCTTAAGGAAGCATGGGGTGAAATCTCTTCAGATTACCTCAAAAAATTGACAACTAGAATGCCTAAAGTCTGCAAGGCTGTAATTGCTGCAAATGGAGGGTTATTTGACGAAAGCAAAGTTTGAAGGACACAATTATTATTTCAATTAAAAATCATTATTTATAACCTTGTCAACGACTATATTTCCTATTCATTTTGCAACTAATTTCATGTATGTTTTCATGGAAAACAAGGACATTTCTAAGTGACCCCAAACTTTTGAACGGTAGTGTATGTCTTCACTATTATTCTACAATGTAGAAAATAATACAAATAAAGAAAAGTCTTGAATGAGTAGGTGTGTCCAAACTCTTGACTGGTACTGTGTATATATATATATATCTTTTTAAAATATATTTTCCTTTATTATATTCCCCTAACCCTTCCCTAATTGGAGTAAAATAATGGACAACAACACTTATGATTCTACATACTATATGAATTTTACGGACACAATGTATTTTACAATAGTTATTTGGTTTAATCTCATCCTTCAGCTACACTCAACCCCTCCCATCTATCTCTTAACACAATCCAGTTTTCCACTTGCCATATATTTTTCAACTGTGCTGTGATGTTTCACAAAAGTTCTGAACCTTTCTATTCTCGAGAAATAGGCTGGATATAGGTAGGCTGGATATATGATATATACTTTATTGTCCCCTATGGAAAATTTCAATTAGAAAATAGATGTTTGGATGCTGTGCGAGAATGAAGACTAACTGACAGGCTCACTTTGCTGTTAAACTCGTCATCTTTGTTCTCGAAACCGCAGGACAAAAAACAATAGAGGTAAGATAGATATTTATTTTTTAGGGTGCATTACGGCCACACAAAGGGGATGCCGCCGGGAAATTCGAGGCATTATTATGTGCTTGTCAAATTGAAAATGAGAGACAGATGAAGTGTGTACAGCCTGCGCAAAAAACAAAGCAGAGCTCATGCCTTCAAGCTACTTTTTTCAAATCATCATTAGAGACACTTCATGTAGCCTTACAATGTATTAAAAATCCAAACATAGAGCCCAATGTTTGAAGAACAACTAAAGTTACATAAATAACTCTAAATTAAGCATATAGGAGTACCCGCTTCTTTGCTAACCGCACAACACAGAATAGCCGCATGTGCGCACTCCCTCAAATCCTTTGGAGAAAATATCCTTTCTATTTTATTCAGCTTAGTTCAATTGTATTCTTCATACCATAAAATAATGGCATGGCATTCTAACCAAATCTTGTCTGCTAAATGAACTAGTGTAGCCCACAGCCATATGGCATAACCCGATCAGGGTTGCGGATGGTAACCTAGTGGTTAGAGTGTTGGGCCGGTAACCGAAAGGTTGCAAGATTGAATCCGCGAGCTGACAAGGTAAAAATCTGTTGTTCTGCCCCTGAACACGGCAGTTAACCCACTGTTCCTTCGCCAACATTGTAAATAAGAATTTGTTCTTAATTGACTTGCGTAGTTAAATCAAAAAATAATAATCAGGACATAACATAAATGAGTGTGCTAAGTGTGCTATTCTTTTCTTCTGAAAAAGACTACATTTTCTTCATATCATGTTTCTTTAGACCTGTCTAAAAATAAATAATGGATTTATTGTGAAGGTGTAGGCTATTTTACATGGATCTATTAGAGTTATTAAAATGTACATGTTCCAAAGGTCTGCATCAGTGGCTTGTAGTGGAAGCCAGGAGATGCTAAATGTGTTGATGTTAATTAAACGGTCAATTACCGTGAGACCCGACAATTAGTTTCTTGACATTCACTGGCTGACGAAATTTCGTGACCGCCACAGCCCTAATTATGACGACTTCCAGAGGACGTCCTTCAACTTACCTTTAACTTATCAGAGCTCTTGCAGCATGAACTGACATGTTGTCCATTCACTCAAAGGATCAGAGAATGAATCTAGTACCGAAAGCATAAACTACTGCCGTACATAGTGTGTGGTGAGTAGTTGACTCAAAGACAATAGTTTTACAGTTTTGAACAAACGACATTTTTTCAAAATTTAAAGAAGAAGCAGCAGAGGGAGAGCTAGCTATATTTTGTTGTATCGTTTTCTCTTTAGTTTACCTTTCACTTACTTAGCTAGCTAATGCAGCTAATTTAGCATACTCAACAACCTGAAACAAACAGTGAGACGAATGCAATTTATGTTAGCTAGCTGGCTATCCAACACTGCAACTCTTCCAAGTGAAAGTAAGCTTTTAGTCATATTCATTTATTGCCAACGGGGCTGGCCGGTGTAACTGCTAAACAGCTTGCTGTACACTGTACTGTGTGATTGTACATATGGATTGGATTGTGGGTTTACTAATGAGTCAGTTCTAGTAGCTATGTTGACTATGACGTTAGATAATATGGTGACAACGATGTAGGCAGTGTAGTGGTTAATGGTTATGGTATGAAGGTTTGGCTTGGAGAGGTTTTTTCACTTGGTCACAGACAGCTGTTGTGTTGTGCACTGAAGTCCACTAGCGAAGGGAAAAAGTGAGAGGAGGAGAGCACATAGATGCGAGAAGGATTTATACACTGTGGAAAGTGATGATGCTGTATATGGCTGCTAAGAAAGTGAACTGTTTGCGCGGGTTATCAGGGGTATACTTATTCCGCAGATTCTGTTGCAAAATGTTTCCTAAATGGAAGCAAACGCAATGAAACAGGGATGAACCGAGCTGAATTTGTTTTAGTTGCAAAACGGAAGGTTTTGCAACTGTTTGGACGAATGATTACACACCAGATCAGCTAGATGCAGGCAAGAGGGTATTGAATGTGTCACTGTCTGTCACCTTGATTACTCTCAACCTGTGCACCTACATTATAAACTTTCACTTGTAGGCTAGGTTGTAGCAACCTCATGATGGGTATAGTGCAAATTTAAGTATCATGTAGTAGCCTAAACCTATGTTACATTGAGCTGGGTAAATGGAATATCAGTCATCCAATATGCTGTAATAGAAATAAGGCCATGCTCAAAGAAAACTAAATCGTCCTCCCTAATCTTAAACGGCACCGACCGCCACTGGTATTATATGTTATGTCGCCCAAACCGAATAATCATATTTGTCTTCGTAAAATGTGTTTATAACATAAGGAAGAGAAATGTCAACACCAAAGTGGTTTTCAACCACTCTGGGTCGAGTGGGTTGACACCCTACATAGACTGATTCAGACTAGACCTACTCCAATAGAGGGGCGCTTGGGACTCGCTAAAAAGCAGCCAGTCCAATCAGTATCCTCTCAGAAATGACCAGGGTCGTGTTTATTAGTGCACACATTGAAAAACGTTCTAAAAGGTTTCACAATGTAAGCTTTTCTTATGGGACAAGTTCTGGTAGTCTCTCCCTGTTTCAGTCAGTTTTCTTCAGTTTTGTGCCTAATCAAAAAAAACAGTATGTTGGCGGGTATGGGCGTGGGTAGTGGGCGGGTATGAGGGTGGGTCGCAGGTACCTGTGGGTCTGCCAGGCGGGTGATGTTGGGATTGAGATAGTAGACGATGCCCTGGGAAGCTCCAGGCAGGGTGATGCCACGTACCAGCAGGATGGCCAGCATCAAGTAGGGGAACGTGGTGGTAAGGTAGACCACCTGGAACAACAGTAGGATAGCTTCTAGATTAATAATATCTGAAATCCAACCGAAAATGGCATGATAAGTTTTAGAATCTAGATTCTATATCAATCACATATATGTAACTGTACATCTATGATACCTTATGTCAACCACATCTATACTGTACATTTCAATTCCATTCGAAAATGCTATAATACCTTCTAAACTCAGCAAAAAAATAAATGTCCCCTTTTCAGGACCCTGTCTTTCAAAGATAATTCGTAAAAATCCAAATACCTTCAAAGATTTTCATTGTAAAGGGTTTAAACACTGTTTCCCATGCTTGTTCAATGAACCATAAACAATTAATGAACATGCACCTGTGGAACGGTCGTTAAGACACTAACAGCTTACAAACGGTAGGCAATTAAGGTCACAGTTATGAAAGCTTAGGACACTAAAGAGGCCTTTCTACTGACTCTGAAAAACACCAAAAGAAAGACGCCCAGGGTCCCTGCTCATCTGTGTGAACGTGCCTTAGGCATGCTGCAAGGAGGCATGAGGACTGCAGATGTGGCCAGGGCAATAAATTGTATTGTCTGTACAGTGAGACACCTAAGATAGCGCTACAGGGAGACAGGACGGACAGCTGATCATCCTCGCAGTGGCAGACCACGTGTATCAACACCTGCACAGGATCAGTACATCCGAACATCACACCACCGGGACAGGTACAGGATGGCAACAACAACTGCCCGAGTTACACCAGGAACGCACAATCCCTCCATCAGTGCTGTCCGCAATAGGCTGAGAGAGGCTGGACTGAGGGCTTGTAGGCCTGTTGTAAGGCAGGTTCTCACCAGACATCACCGGCAACAACATTGCCTATGGGCACAAACCCACCGTCGCTGGACCAGACAGGACTGGCAAAAAGTGCTCTTCACTGATGAGTGGCGGTTTTGTCTCAGGGGTGATGTCGGGATTCGCGTTCATCGTCGAAGGAATGAAGGTTACACCGAGGCCTGTACTCTGGACCGGGATCGATTTGGAGGTGGAGGGTCCGTCATGGTCTGGGGCGGTGTGTCACAGCATTATCGGACTGAGCTTGTTGTTATTGCAGGCAATCTCAACGCTGTGCGTTACAAGGAGACATCCTCCTCCCTCATGTGGTACCCTTCCTGTAGGCTCATCCTGACATGACCCTCCAGCATGACAATGTCACCAGCCATACTGCTCGTTCTGTGCGTGATTTCCTGCAAGACAGGAATGTCAGTGTTCTGCCATGGCCAGCGAAGAGCCCGGATCTCAATCCCATTGAGCACATCTGGGACCTGTTGGATCGGAGGGTGAGGGATAGGGCCAATCCCCCCAGAAATGTCCCTGAACTTGCAGGTGCCTTGGTGGAAGAGTGAGGTAACATCTTACAGCAAGAACTGGAAAATCTGGTGCAGTCCATGAGGAGATGCACTGCATTACTTAATGCAGCTGGTGGCCAAACCAGATACTGACGGTTACTTTTGACCCCCCCTTTGTTCAGGGACACATTATTCAATTTCTGTTAGTCACATGTCTGTGGAACTTGTTCAGTTTATGTCTCAGTTGTTGAATCTTGTTATGTTCTTACAAATATTAACACGTTAAGTTTGCTGAAAATAAATGCAGTTGACAGTGAGAGGACGTTTCTTTTTTTGCTGAGTTCATATTCTATATCAGGTATTCCCAAACTGGGGTACCCCCAGGGGCACGCGCAACGCCGTCGGGGGTACGCCAAATAAAAATGTGATTCACATTTTCAAACAGTACATTTCTTCCAACGGGGCTATACATTTGGGTGAGGATTATTTCCTCGCCTGAGTAGCCTCGTTGCACTGCCAAATATAAAATTAAACCATTTAGTGTTCAGGGAAATAACAACACAATGTCAAATACAGGTAGCCTAGTCAAATAATTAACATCTAATCACATTAACCGTTACTCTCTCAAGGGAAACCTTCACTCTTGCGAAGACATTTAGAAATGAAACATGACAATTTTTTACATAAGACACAGGAGTTTTTTGAGCGAGAATAAAGACGACTTTCGAGTAGTAAGACATGTATAAAATCAACAGATACCATTAATGAGAAGGGGCTAGAAGAGTCTTATATGTTGAGCTAACGAGTGGCTAGGACAGGCAAGCCCTGTTGTGGAGGACTTCATTCTTCCTGCTGCTGCGGATATGGCTGGGACAATGCTGGAGGAAAAGGCCCAAAAAATTATAAAAGACAATGACTTCATCAAACAACACTTTTTCACAACGCATCAGTAACATGGCAGGAGATGTTTTGAAACAATTATTGCTTCGCATACAAGCCAGTGAATTATATGCATTACAGCAGGATGAGTCAACAGACGTGGCGGGCCTGGCACAGCTCCTGGTATATGTCCGTTACGTTTATGGGGGGTCAATTAAGGAAGACATCCTCTTCTGCAAACCACTGGAAACCAGGACAACATTAGAGGATATTTCTAAGTACTGGACAGCTTTGTGACATCAAATGGACTTTGGTGGTCAAGATATGTTGGTATCTGTACTGATGGCGCAAAAGCCATGACAGGGAGACATAGTGGAGTGGTAATGAGCATGCAAGCAGTTGCTCCCAACGCCACTTGGGTACACTGCAGCATCCACCGAGAGGCTCTTGCTGCCAAGGGAATGCCTGATAGCTTGAAAGACGTTTTGGACACTACAGTGAAAATGGCTAACTTTGTTAAAGCCAGGCCCCTGAACTCTCGTGTATTTTCTGCATTATGCAATGATATGGGCAGCGACCATGTAACGCTTTTACAACATAAAGAAGTGCGCTGGTTATCAAGGGGCAAAGTATTGACACGTTTTTTTGAATTGAGAGACGAGCTTAAAGTTTTCTTTACTGACCCTAATTTTCACTTGTCTGACCTCTTGCATGATGACGAGTTTCTCACATGACTGGCCTATCTGGGTGATATTTTTTCTCGCCTGAATGATCTGAATCTAGGATTACAGGGTCTCTCCGCAACTATGTTCAAAATTGAGGCTATGATTAAGAAGTTGGAGCTCTTTTCTGTCTGCATTAACAAAAACAACACACAGGTCTTTCCATCATTGTATGATTTTTTGCATGCAAATGAACTCAAGCTTACAGATAATGTCAAATGTGATATAGCGAAGCACCTGAGTGAGATGGGTGTGCAATTACACAGGTACTTTCCCGAAATGGACGACACAAACAACTGGATTCCTTATCCCGTTCATGCCCTGCCTCCAGTCCACTTACCGATACCTGAACAAGAGAGCCTCATACAAATTGCAACAAGTGGTTCTGTGAAAATGTAATTTAATCAAAAGCCACTGCCAGATTTCTGGATAGGGCGGCACTCAGAGTTTCTCGCCTTGGCAAATCACGTGGTTAAGACACTGATGCCCTATGTGAGAGTGGATTCTCAGCCCTCACTAGCATGTAAACTAAATACAGGCACAGACTGTGTGTGGAAAATGATTTAAGACTGAGACTCTCTCCAATACAACCCAACATTGTAGAGTTATGTGCATCCTTTCAAGCACACCCTTCTCATTAACCTGTGGTGAGTTATTCACAGTTTTTTATGAACAAATACGGTTTTATATGTAAGATGGCTAAATCAAGACGAAAATGAATGATTATTACTATATTATTATTTGTGCTCTGGTCCTATAAGAGCGCTTTGTCACTTCCCACGAGCCGAGTTGTGACAAAAACTCACTCATTCTTATGTTTAATGAATGTATTGTGTAATGTGTGTGTGGCAGGCTTCAAATGATGACAAAACACAACATTTGAGAGTGCGCTGACCCTGGTGCTAGAGAGGGTACTTAACTGGAGGTTGAATGTTTGAAGGGGTACGGGACTATAAAAAGTTTGGGAACCACTGTTCTATATCAATCACATCTGTTCAACTGTACATCTATGATACCTTCTATATCAACCGGATCTATACTGTCCATCTCCAATCCATTGGCCATGAAGGTTTAAGTGGAATTCTTCATGTACAGTACTCCCATAGCAAAGGAGGTATGATTACTGTTGGTCGATAGCAGGGTTGTTCAATTTCGGTCCTGGAGGGCTGAAACACTTCTAATTTTGGTTTCTACCTGGTAGTTAATTGCACTCACCTGGTGTTCCAGGTCTGAATCAGTCCCTGATTAGAAGGAGTGGATGAAAACCATAGGATTTAGCCAGAATGGGTGTTGTGTGTGATGGCTTTTGGTCAAGCTCATTGGTGAGTGTTTTCTTGATTTGGTTGCTGTGCCTTGATTACAGCTTTGCACATGCTTGGCATTCTCTCAACCAGCTTTATGAAGTAGTCACCTGGAATGCATTTCAATTAACAGGTGTGGCTTCATAAAAGTTAATTTGTAGAATTTCTTTCCTTCTTAATGCGTTTGAGCCAATAAGTTGTGTTGTGACAAGGTAGGGGTGGTATACAGACGATAGGCCCATTTGGTAAAAGACCAAATCCATATTATGGCAAGAACAGCTTCAAATAAGAAAAGAGAAACGACAGTCTATCTGGAAAATTTGAAGAACTTTGAAAGTTTCTTCAAGTGGTCACAAAAACCATCAAGCGCTATGATGAAGCTGGCTCTCATGAGGACCGCCACAGGAAATTAAGACCCAGAGTTACCTCTGCTGCAGAGGATAAGTTCATTAGAGTTAACTGAAGATTGCAGCCCAAATAAATGCTTCACAGAGTTCAAGTAACAGACACATCTTAACATCAAATGTTCAGAGGAGACTGCGTGAATCAGGCCTTCATTGTTGAATTGCTGCAAAGAAACGACTACTAAAGGACAGCAAAAAGAAGAGACTTGCTTGGCCCAAGAAACACGAGCAATGGACATTAGACCGGTGGAAATATGTCCTTTCGTCTGATGAGTCCAAAATTTTGATTTTTGGTTCCGACCGCTGTGTCTTTGAGAGTCGCAGAGTAGGTGAACGGATGATCTCCGCATGTGTGGTTCCCACCGTGAAGCATGGAGGAGGAGGTGCGATGGTGCTTTGTTGGTGACACTGTCATTCATTTATTTTGAATTCAAGGCACACTTAACCAGCATAGCTACCACAGCATTCTGCAACGATACGCCATCCCATCTGGTTTGAGCTTAGTAGGACTATCATTATTTTTCAACAGGACAATGACCCAACACACCTCCATGCTGTGTAAGAGCTATTTGACAAAGAAGGGAGAGTGATGGAGTGCTGCATCAGATGACCTGGCCTTTACAATCACCCAACCTCAACCCAATTGAGATGTTTAGGAATGAGTTGGACTGCAGAGTGAAGGAAAAGAAGCCAACAAGTGCTCAGCATATGTGGGAACGCCTTCAAGACTGTTGGAAAAGCATTCCTGCTTGAGAGAATGCTAAAAGTGTGCAAAGCTGTCATCAAGGCAAAGGGTGGCTACTTTGAAGAATCTCAAATATATAATAAAACACTTTTTGGGTTACTACATGATTCCATGTGTTATTTCATAGTTTTGATGTCTTCACTATTATTCTACAATGTAGAAAATAGTACAAATAAAGAAAAACCCTTGAATGAGTAGGTGTGTCCAAACTTTTGACTGGTACTGTATATATAAGCACACATCAAGCACACATCAAAATCCACAAAGAAATGGTTAATTGACCACAAAATTAACATTTTGCAATGGTCTCCGGACTTGAACACCATTGAATACCTGTGGTTTCAATGGAAGACGGCAGTCAATAAGAGCACACAAAGGACATCAAGGATCTGGAAAGATTCTGCATGAAGGAATGGTCTCAGATCCCTCCCAATGTGTTCTCCAATCTCATAAAACATTTTATTAAAAGGCCCAGTGGCGTTATCCTCACCAGGTGAGGTATTGAAAGGTTTTGAAAGCAGGGATGTCAATTTTGACCCCTACCTTTTTGTGGGAAAAAAATATTACTTGTTAAACAAAATAGTTTTCTCTGAGCAATTGTATTAGTATAAAACATTATAATTTCCCCCCCAAAAATGTAATACAATATAGCTCAGTATTTGAATTATTTATTCTATACATCATTGTTTTGCTAATCTCTGTCAAGGGTGTCAATAATTTCAGACCCCACTGTATGTATGTGTATTTGTGCTCACCTTGCCAGTGGATTTGACCCCCTTCCACACACAGAAGTAGCAGACGACCCAGACTAGCAGCAGACACAGAGCCAGCCTCCAGCTGACTGGCCCCAGCTCATCTGGTCCACTGGACAGCTGCAGGACCTCCCGCCTGGACGGACGGACAATTAATAATACCCCCAATAGATACAAGACTAAGCATGAACCTGTTTAAAGCCACTATAATGCCTAAGTTAGATTATGATCACTCTACTCTTGGTAAAATTGAACACCCTAAAACCAAAACCCCTGTTGGAAATGTGACCCTACCTCGTCTACAATGTCCTTCTTCTCTCCAGTCTTCTCTATGTCCCCTAATACGTACTTTGGCAATTCACGGACACACCATCGTTAATACCTCACATTTTAAAATGCCAGCCCAAAGCTGCATATAATGCCCCTTTACCTTAATTTCTAAGAAAACCAAATGCAGTAGTGTTGTAAGGAATGGGGGTGAGACTCACTCCCAGAACTCGATGACAGGTGAGGTCGCGTTCTCTGGTAGGCTGGTCCCAGATGTTAGGTTCTGACAGTCAAACAACACACAGGTATCTACAAGACATAGACAGAACTTCAACACATGATCACCTTAGCTCAATTTATAATCCATAACATCCCATACCTCTTTCTCTTCCAAAAAAAAAAAAAAAAGTGCTTTACAGTTTTTCTCACTTGTTTACACACTAAAACTGGCCAATGAGGCACAATAACCCAAACATGTAACTAATTTAGCAGAACCATACACCAAATCTGCAATGCTACTGGCACATGTTTTGCTTTACACCCAGATTGCAATTCTATAACAAACATTTGGCAAAACAAACACACAATTCACTACCTTTGGCACAACCTTCACAACTAAAATCTATTGTGTGCAAATGAAAAGCAACACTGTTCAACAAGCTGAGCTCAATTACCAATTGATCACTTTCACTCTTCCTATGTGCAAACACTAATTGAGTAAATGTTCACTTTGCAATCAGACTTTTGGTCTGGATAAAAAGGCTACATGCGAGTACTTTGTTTGGAGAACAATGGAAGCAAACGTGGCAGGAAGAGGTAGAGGAAGAGATGGAGGTGGAGGAGGACCAAGAACAAGGAGAGTTTTCTCTGAAATTCTGGCGACTGTGATGGACCATGTGGTCAACCATGCCTTGACTTTGAGAGAGGCTGTGCAGAGAGTGCTGCCCAATCTGAGCCGCTTCACCGTAACATCCATCATCCGGACGTTCCAAAATGAGAATAGGTATGTACTTGGACCTATCTAGTACTTTTACTACTTCACAGTAGTACAACATAAAGCACAGTAAAGACTGTAGATTCCAATACATACTGTAAGGGGAAACAAGGTCAATGTTTCATGTATTACTGTATGTATGAAATTGGGAGCTATACTACTTGTAACATGTTTATCTTGTATACTAGTAGCTGTATGCTGTATTACTAGTAGCTATTACTGTAGCGTTTACTGTTTGGTATTTTGTTTTTGTAGAACTGAAAGACGACCGCCACGTGGTGGTAGAACATGTCTATTTACAGACGAACAGGAGGCTGCCATTGTAAAATCCAACAACAGATTATTGAAAACACTGCCATCTTAACATAACATCAGAGTGAGCTTATCAACCACCCTTAACTTCTTTGGGATAGGGGGGCGCTGTTTTCACTTTGTAAAAAATAGTTCCCAAATTAAACTGCCTCGTACTCAATTCTTGCTCGTACAATATGCATATTATTATTACTATTGGATAGAAAACACTCAAGTTTCTAAAAACGTTTGAATTATATCTGTGAGTAAAACAGAACTCATTTTGCAGCAAACTTCCTGATAGGAAGTGAAAAATCTGAAATCGAGGCTCTGTTCCAGGGCCTTCCTATTCATTTGCTTCAAATCTATGGCTATACATGCACTTCATACGCCTTCCACTAGATGTCAACAGGCAGTGAGAGGTGAAATGGGGTGTGTAGCTTGATCTGAGGTCAAAAGAGAGCTCTTGGAATGACATGACCCCAATTTCCTTTGTTCAGCAAGGCGCGGGAAGGAACTCTGGATTGCCTTCTGAAAAGCTTTCGTTATAGACGGCTAATATCTCCGGCTTTGATTTTATTTGATAAATGTGATAATATCATCGTAAAGTATGTTTTTTCAATATAGTTTTATCAGATTATTGAAAGTTTATCGGGAGTTTTGGCGTGTTCCGTTCTCTGCGTTTGGTGGAGATGGACAGCTTCGCGCCACTTGGCTAGCTTTGGTTGCTAATTCGACAGGAAAAAAGGACATTCTAAAACCAAACAACGATTGTTCTGGACAAAGGACCCCTTGTACAAGATTCTGATGGAAGCTCAGCAAAAGTAGGAACCATTTATGATGTTATTTCGTATTTCTGTCTAAAATATTTAGTATTATTTCCGCCCTGATTTTGGGGCGCTGTCTCGCTATAACGTAAGCTGTATGTCGTACTAAAGTTATTTTTAGAATTCTAACACGGCGATTGCATTAAGAACTAGTGTATCTTTCATTTGCTATCCAACATGTATTTTTTAGTAAAGTTTATGATGAGTTATTTGGTCAGATTAGGTGAGTGTCAGAAATATATCCGGAGATTCTGGAAAAAAGTTGCTACGTTTTCACAATGTATAACCACGGATTTCAGCTCTAAATATGCACCTTTTCGAACAAACCATATATGTATTGTGTAATATGATGTTATAGGACTGTCATCTGATGAAGATTGTGAAGGTTAGTGAATAAATGTATAGCTTTTGCTGGTTTTTTCGCTATCGCTACCGTTGAATGAATGCGGTTGTGTGGCTGGCTATTGTAGTAAGCTAATATAATGCTATATTGTGTTTTCGCTGTAAAATCTGAAATATTGGCTGGATTCACAAGATGTTTGTCTTTCATTTGCTGTACACCATGTATTTTTCATAAACGTTTTATGATGAGTATTTAGGTATTTCACGTTGGTCTCTGTAATTGTTCTAGCTGCTTCGGTGCTATTTGTGATTGTAGCTGCAATGTAAAACTATGATTTATACCTGAAATATGCACATTTTTCGAACAAAACATAGATTTATTGCATAACATGTTATAAGACTGTCATCTGATGAGGTTGTTTCTTGGTTAGTGACTAATTCTATCTCTATTTGGTCGGTTTTGTGCAAGCTACCTGTGCTGTGAAAGAAATGTCTGTGCTTTTTTTGTATTTGGTCGTGAGCTAACATAAATATACGTGGTGTTTTCGCTGTAAAACATTTTTTTTAAATCGGACATGTTGGCTGGATTCACAAGATGTTTATCTTTCATTTGCTGTATTGGACTTGTTAATGTGTGAAAGTTAAATATTTCTACAAAATATTTTTTTAATTTCGCGCGCTGCCTTTTCAGTGGAATGTGGGCGGGGTTCCGCTAGTCCTTAAGTCCTTAAGAAACACCGTTGATGAAGCAGATCTACAGAGACCCATTTGAAAGGAATTCCCAAAGACTGAAGGATAAACGGTATGATATGTGCAAGTAGGTAATGTACTAGTATTACACTCTTGAAACATTAGAGATGTTGCCAGTGAACTTTGCTATACAGCAATTACACTATTTACTGTCATATCAGAAAAGCATTGAGTTGAATGCAAATCTCATCCCCTAGGAACTCATATGAGGCTGGATTCAATTTAGCGAAGACGAAGGACCAACATCATTGGTCAACGTGCCATGAATGATGTACCTGGCCAGGGCAGGGGAAATGCCACCATATGTGCAGCTATGAGCCACAATGGGGTCCTCCACCGCCATGCCACCCATGGACCATAGAAATTTGCCCATATCCTACATTTCCTGAACACCTTTACATTTACATTTACATTTAAGTCATTTAGCAGACGCTCTTATCCAGAGCGACTTACAAATTGGTGCATTCACCTTATGATATCCAGTGTAACAACCACTTTACAATAGTGCATCTAACTCTTTTAAGGGGGGGGGGGTTAGAAGGATTACTTTATCCTATCCTAGGTATTCCTTAAAGAGGTGGGGTTTCAGGTGTCTCCGGAAGGTGGTGATTGACTCCGCTGACCTGGCGTCGTGAGGGAGTTTGTTCCACCATTGGGGTGCCAGAGCAGCGAACAGTTTTGACTGGGCTGAGCGGGAACTGTACTTCCTCAGAGGTAGGGAGGCGAGCAGGCCAGAGGTGGATGAACGCAGTGCCCTTGTTTGGGTGTAGGGCCTGATCAGAGCCTGAAGGTACGGAGGTGCCGTTCCCCTCACAGCTCCGTAGGCAAGCACCATGGTCTTGTAGCGGATGCGAGCTTCAACTGGAAGCCAGTGGAGAGAGCGGAGGAGCGGGGTGACGTGAGAGAACTTAGGAAAGTTGAACACCAGACGGGCTGCGGCGTTCTGGATGAGTTGTAGGGGTTTAATGGCACAGGCAGGGAGCCCAGCCAACAGCGAGTTGCAGTAATCCAGACGGGAGATGACAAGTGCCTGGATTAGGACCTGCGCCGCTTCCTGCGTGAGGCAGGGTCGTACTCTGCGAATGTTGTAGAGCATGAACCTACAGGAACGGGTCACCGCCTTGATGTTAGTTGAGAACGACAGGGTGTTGTCCAGGATCACGCCAAGGTTCTTAGCACTCTGGGAGGAGGACACAATGGAGTTGTCAACCGTGATGGCGAGATCATGGAACGGGCAGTCCTTCCCCGGGAGGAAGAGCAGCTCCGTCTTGCCGAGGTTCAGCTTGAGGTGGTGATCCGTCATCCACACTGATATGTCTGCCAGACATGCAGAGATGCGATTCACCACCTGGTTATCAGAGGGGGGAAAGGAGAAGATTAATTGTGTGTCGTCTGCATAGCAATGATAGGAGAGACCATGTGAGGATATGACAGAGCCAAGTGACTTGGTGTATAGCGAGAATAGGAGGGGGCCTAGAACAGAGCCCTGGGGGACACCAGTGGTGAGAGCACGTGGTGCGGAGACAGATTCTCGCCACGCCACCTGGTAGGAGCGACCTGTCAGGTAGGACGCAATCCAAGCGTGGGCCGCGCCGGAGATGCCCAGCTCGGAGAGGGTGGAGAGGAGGATCTGATGGTTCACAGTATCAAAGGCAGCCGATAGGTCTAGAAGGATGAGAGCAGAGGAGAGAGAGTTAGCTTTAGCAGTGCGGAGCGCCTCCGTGACACAGAGAAGAGCAGTCTCAGTTGAATGACTAGTCTTGACATGACAATCATTTTCAGCCAGAGCAGAGAGGGCCAGGTGATCCTGAGCAGAAAATGCATGTTTTAATTTGGGACGTGACATTCCATCGGGCTGCTCAGGTCTGCAACTGGCTCCATGACCATCCCAGGTTTACAGTTCTCTATTTCTCAACCCCGTTGAGGAGTTGTTTTTAGCATGGCGGTGGAAGGTGTATGATCACAAACCCCATGAACGTATGGCCCTTCTCCAGGCAATGGCCTGTGGTGACATTCCAGCAGAGTCCTGTCAGGGGTGGATGCGTCATGCCAGAAGATATTTCCCCCGCTGTCTGACCAAATGGAATATTGCCTGTGATGTTAATGAAAAACTGTGGCTGGACCAAAACAACAGACATGACAGATTTTGTTTTCGCAATTGAATATTTTTTTCTTGATTTTACTGTATTGCGACAGATTCTTTATCTATTCCGTACAATTGATCTAACATACAGTACAGTATAGGCCTATTTTTCTACCTTTGCATTTGTAAAATACAGTTGAAGTCGGAAGTTTACATACACTTAGGTTGGACTCATTAAAGCTCGTTTCTCAACCACTCCACAAATTTCTTGTTAACAAACTATAGTTTTGGCAAGTCGGTTAGGACATCTACTTTGTGCATGACAACAAATTTTTCCAACAATTGTTTACAGAGATTATTTCAATCATAATTCACTGTATCACAATTCCAGTGGGTCAGAAGTTTACATACAGTTGACTGCCTTTAAACAGCTTGGAAATTTTTTGAAATTTACGTCATGGCTTTAGAAGCTTCTGATAGACTAATTGACATGATTTGAGTCAAATGGAGGTGTACCTGTGGATGTATTTCAAGGCCTACCTTCAAATTCAGTGCCTCTTTGCTTGACGTCATGGGAAAATTAAAAGAAAATCAGCCAAGAACGCAGAAAAAAGAATAGCTGACCTCCACAAGTCTGGTTCATCCTTGAGAGCAATTTCCAAACGCCTGAAGGTACCACGTTCATCTGTACAAACAATAGTACGCAAGTATAAACACCATGGAACCATGAACGTACTTTGGTGAGAAAAGTGCAAATCAATCCCAGAACAGCAGCAAAGGACCTTGTGAAGATGCTGGAGGAAGCAGGTACAAAAGTATCTATATCCACAGTAAAACGAGTCCTATATCGACATAACCTGAAAGTCCACTCAGCAAGGAAGAAGCCACTGCTCCATAACCGCCATAAAAAAGCCAGACTACGGTAGGCAACTGCACATGGGGACAAAGACCGCACTTTTTGGAGAAATGTCCTCTGGTCTGATGAAACAAAAATAGAACTGTTTGGCCATAATGACCATCGTTATGATTGGAAGAAAAAGGGGGAGGCTTGCAGCTTCATGTTGTGGGGGTGCTTTGCTGCAGGAGGGCCTGGTGCACTTCACAAAATAGATGGCATCATGAGGTAGGAAACTTATGTGGATATATTGAAGCATCATCTCAAGGCATCAGTCAGGAAGTTAAAGCTTGGTCACAAATGGGTCTTCCAAATGGACAATGAGCTCAAGCATACTTCCAAAGTTCTGGCAAAATGGCTTGAGGACAACAAAGTCAAGGTATTGGAGTGGCCATCACAAAGCCCTGACCTCAATCCCATAGAAAATTTGTGGGCAGAACTGAAAAAGCGTGTGCGAGCAAGGAGGCCTACAAACCTGACTCAGTTACACAAGCTCTGTCAGGAGGAATGGGCCAAAATTCACCCGACTTATTGTTGAAAGCTTGTGGAATGCTACCCGAAACGTTTGACCCAAGTTAACCAATTTAAAGGCAATGCTACCAAATACTAATTGAGTTTATGCAAACTTCTGACCCACTGGGAATGTGATGAAATACTATTATTCTGACATTTCACATTCTTAAAATAAAGTGGTGATCCTAACTGACCTAAGGCAGGGAATTTTTACTGGGAATAAATGTCAGGAATTGTGAAAAACTGAGTTTAAATGTATTTGGCTAAGGTGTATGTAAACATCCGACTTCAACTGTATATTTACTGTATTTTTGCATTTTTACTGTGTACTTACAGTATGCTGTTTGACATGTACTGAGTCATGTTGAAATATAAAACTTACATTTTTGCATTTGTGTTCCTTTCTTGTTTGAGTACACAAACAATATACAGTATATCAACAACATCTTAGTCTTTACACTGAAATAGTTTCTGATAGTAGTGTTTTGAATATGTCATATTAGTGTGATCTTGGTTGTTAGTTTCATTTGATGTGTATCTCATTTGTATACAGAGTTTCATTTTGAGCACGGAGTACATGATTTTGATTGCTGTGTTTCATTTTGCAAGATGTCTGTGGTTTTTGGGGAAATTGGCTAACTTTTTTTGTGTTTAGAGTTTCGAGTACCTTAGATGTAGTTTCAGCAAACGTGGGTTAACAATTGGGGAAAACTGCAATAGCAACTGCCGAAAAACGCAAGTAAACTGCCTTTGGAAGATAAAGAGAAATATGTGAAATATTTCACAGCCTGGGACAAATAGGTACATTGGCACCTGTAGGTGAAATACTTTCAAACACTTGATTTTGTTTTTCTGGTACAATGGAACCATTGGAATAGTCCCAAAAATGCAAACTCCAACCTAATCAAGCACCTCCAATTCTTTCAAATATTTGACACTAGTTGACATATGTAGGCCTATTTGATATTACCTCTTTGAAAATAAGATAACCCATCAACATCCCCAACTTCCAGCCAATATTTTGAATATTTTGGATGCATAAACAGGCCAGCCAAGTACAGCTTGACTCAGTTTGACTCAGTAGTGTGAAAATGGTATCAGTACATGGTGTACCTGTGTTCCAGGTGTTGTTGCAGTGAGCCCAGGGCAGCTCTGACTGGAAGCTGTGGACCAGGTAGAAGAGAGCCCAAGCCAGGACCACAATGTAATACACACACCCATGGAGGATCATCACCTGACTGGCAAAACCCAGACCTGTGGAAACACATTCCAAATACTTTATTTATATCTACAAATCACATTCCAGGTCCAGGTCTCTCTTGAAACTAACCTGGTTAAATAAATTAATAAAACATGACAATCAAGGACTAAAACATTTTTTTTAAAGTCACATGGACTCTCATGGACACAAAAGTACCAAAAGTGTCTAAAACTTTGTCAGACCTTTACTGCATGAATAACTTTAGGTACCCACCCACACACACAAGCACACAGACACAGACAAAACCCACACACTCAAACACAAACACACAGACAACACACACGCAGGCACAGGGGAAACAAATACAGATACATTCTCATGGATACACAGCTATAATTCAAATAAAACCGTTAGTGTGCATTTCCTGTGAGATTTCGTGAACAACGCACAACTTGGCTTTTAACTAATCATCTTGAGTGGTCGTTACTAACCGTTCGATAAAAACGCTAAGACAGACACACCCACACAAACTTTAACCCCCCCCCATGTAAATCATGGATTAACAACGGTACAGTAAATGTGCACACACATTTGCATAGCTTTTAAGATAAGATTTCACCCTTAAAACTTAGGACACACTAAAAGACCATGCACACGTGCACAGGCAGACACATCTAAAAATCTACTAGTAGTAAATGTACCAAAACACAGATGCAGCAGCAGTGTTTGTCCCTCTGCTAACACATGGCTCTGTTGGCCATCACACAACTCGCTGTAAACATTCCACGCCTGCTGTCTTATCTGGGCTCTGTGTGTCTGTGCGAGCGTGTACAGTGCATTCGGAAAGTATTCAGACCCTTTGACTTTTTCCACATTTTGTTACATTACAGCCTTCTTCTAAAATTTGATTAACTGTTTTTTCCCCTCATTAATCTACACACAATACCCAAAAGCATGTTTTAGCAAATGTATAATTAAAAATATATATATTACATTTACATAAGTATTTCAACCCTTTACTCAGTACTTTGTTGAAGCACCTTTGGCAGCGATTACAGCCTTGAGTGTTCTTGGGTATGACGCTACAAGCTTGGCACCTGTATTTGGGGAGTTCAGGTTGGATTAGAGCATCACTGCACAGCATCTGGTTCTTGGTCACCTCCCTGACCAAGGCCCTTCTCCCTCGATTGCTCAGTTTGGCCAGGCGGCCAGCTCTAGGAAGAGCCTTGGTGGTTCCAAACTTCTTCCATTTAAGAATGATGAAGGCCACGGTGTTCTTGGGGACCTTCAATGCTGCAGAAATGTTTTGGTACCCTTCCCCAGATCTGTTCCTTGACACAATCCTGTCTCTGAGCTATACAAACATTTGCCTCGACCTCATGGCTTGGTTTTTGCTCTGACATGCACTGTCAACTGTGGGACCTTATATAGACAGGTGTGTGCCTTTCCAAATCATGTCCATTCTACTAAATGTACCACAGGTGGACTCCAATCAAGTTGTGGAAACATCTCAAGGATGATCAATGGAAACAGGATGCACCTGGGCTCAATTTCGAGTCTCATAGCAAAGGGTCTGAATACTTTTGTAAATAAAGTATTTATTTTTTATACATTAGTAAAAATGTCTAAAAACCTGTTTTCGCTTCGTCATTATGAAGTATTGTGTGTAGATTGATGAGGATTTTTATTTATTTAATACATTTTTGAATAAGGCTGTAACGTAACAAAATGTGGGAAAAGGGAAGGGGTCTGAAAACTTTCCGAATGCACTGTATGTGTGTGTGTGTGTATGTGTGTGTACGAGCATGTAAGTGTGTCTGTGCAGCTGTTGGCCATACGGACAGAGAACAGCAGCTGTCTGTATGAGGGGGAGGAGGAATAGGCATGTTTACGTGAAACGGAAAGCTATCCAGAGGCAGAGTGTTCTAACACCAGCTTGTTTACAAGATAGACAACGTTTACAACGTGTCGACCGGGTGGCTTTGCTAAGAAGCTCGTCATCTGGCTGCACCTGTAGAAAGTACCACGCCAAGGTTGTGTTCAGCAGGCAGAGCCGGGGTACCAGTCTATTTGAGCCATCATGCCACTCCTTGTCATGCCAAACATGTTTGGCATGACAAGGAGTGGCAAGGCGTGGCATGATGGCACAAACAGACAGGTACCGAGGTTACGAAACGGTACAGAACGGCACAAAACAGAGAAAACGAGGCAATATCTGAACTTAATAAGATATGCGTGTTTTTGTTTTCTGTTGTAAATTGTTCCACTACGGTGTTCCCTCATGAACATGTCCCAGGTTGAACCGTCTAGACCAGTGTTAGTCACTAATATTTCAGAGGGAACCACTTCTGTAAAACAAAATCCCTTGGTGAGCCGCCATACCCATTGGAGAACGGGGGTTGGAGGCGGTCACAAACTAAAATGGATTCACTGATGATATTAAATGAATTGATACATAATACTTACATTTATTAACATGGACCTTCAAGCTATTTGATGACTGGATTCTCTACTTTCGGACATTTGGGGATATCAGAAACAAATGTGATGAATCGTTAAGAGTTTGACCTTTTTGCCATCATCTCAATGATATTGTCTAGCACAAGATATGTTATATCAGGTAATGGCACATTTCAGTCTGAAGGAAGCAGGCCTTGGAATGATTGAAATGCATCAGAAAGGTATTGTAATGTTCAGGAAAACATCAGGGATGGTCATCAAACAATCTTGTGTGTATGCTCGTTTATGAGAGAATCAATTCATTTCCCTCAGTTATCCTGTGCAAATTCATCACTCTCCCTTCTAAAAAGTCCTGCACAGCTTGTGTCTCAGATGGAAACAGAAGACACATACTTGTTCCTGAAAGTCGTAGCTTTCAGGGATGGCAATAGCTCCAACTGTTGAAAATCTAGAGCCAAATTCGTAGGAAGAAAACTATTTCAAGATGCGCCAGAGGCACTAGAAACTGCCACTGATACCACGATTCTATGAACTAAGCGGCGTACTCGGCTGACTGAGGAAAACACATTCTTTCAGATTATTGCCGCGAGTCACCAATTAAGTCGCCAAGAGACGCATGTGTCTCGCGAGACACGCGATGGTTTAGACAATGCAGTTGGGAGTAGTAGGATACAGCGAGACTGAAAAGTAGTTCCTAGACTCATCTACTTCTAAAAACGTCCAAGGGAGACGAGGAGACTATTTGAGAATAAGATCAAACGAGAGGGTTGAGTGTAGCTTAGCTAACCTATACCTGTGCTCCACCTGAACAGTTCAATCTAGAGATGTAGCCATCATCATCATCAAGTCTGAGGCTTTAACTCATTCATTTCAGTCTGTCCAATCCAATCCAACTAAACATAACTTAAACCCTCTCACTGTGTTGTCAAAACAAACAATAACACATGGCACCACAGAAGAGTGAGAGTGTCTTTGAACATGTGTGTACGGTCATTAAGGCAGTGGCGACCCCTCATTCAGGGCAGTTGGGGTAGAGCCTGTTTTGCATGACTGAATTGTTTCGCTGCCAGACAAGGCTCCACTGATAGCCAGGTGTAGCAGTGGTATAGAGAAATTAATGTATTGTTTAGTGTTGTGGCTTTGCTGGCATGCATCTCACATAATTACATTTTTGCCCCACCAAGATTTACATGCTAAAATCGGCACTGGATTAAGGAAAAGATAAGAGTGTCCACTCCAGGGAATGGTCAATGTGTGTAACACATCGATCTAATCAGGGCGTGTGGAAGCATTACAGGTTGTCAGCATGACACTGCATTCTAATCAATTCAAATTTTATTAATCAAGTACGGCATGTATAAAAGGTGCGTGTGTGTGTGTGTGTGTATACGTGCGTATGACTTGAGTTACATAATCCATTGGATTACTTGAAATGAGTAACGCAATCTGATCATTTTTGGATTACTTCAATTGGTTAGCCAGATGTAGACAATTCAACGTTTGCAAAAACACGTGGATATTTCTGCAAAGATTTTAGTGTGCTTTTTCCCGCTGAAACAAACTCAGCGGAGTAAATTGATGACTTGTTATGTGTGTCATCCCAGTGCTTAGGAAGTCAACAGGAAGGAGCTGTGTTGACAAATCAAAAAATGCCTTTTGAAACAATGATCCTGATGAAATTTGGGATGATTCAAGTCGCATTAAGTAGGGGTCTGACTTCAGTTTTTTTGGTTAAAAAGGGTTCCGTGGAAAGCCACCAAGGAGCAAATTTAGCAACAACAACAAAAATATTCCACATAGATTAGAACAGAAGAGCAAAGCTTCCAATGACTGAAATGAAGTGAATAGAATGTTATCAAACACATGGAAACCATGCGTTTGATGTATTCGATACCATTCCATCTACTTTGTTCTATGAACCAGTCCTCCCCAATTACAGTGCCACCGGCCGCCTGTGATTGCCACTGAAAGGTAACTACGATTAGCCAATAATCTTTCTCACAGGCTACAAGTGAAGACGGACACATCGGGCTTATTTACTTTTTGTCAGCCAACAAGATGAGTAGGCCTAACGAACAGCAAAAGCACTAGCCTATGTCAATCTACTATCCCCCATAGTACAAATGTTGACCTATTCTATTCTGTGCCAGAAACAAATATTCCAGACATAGTCTGGGACAGTTGTAAGCATTGAGGTTGACACAACAGCAAAACATTTTGTAAGCAATGAGGTTGACGTAACAGATCAGAACGTTTAGCTTAAATTGTTGGCAAACTATTAGGCTATTTCTTCACATTATAAGCACAGCAATGCGCACACGGCAGTAGGATATCAGCATGAATGTTCCAACATGCAATCAATTAGCTGGAAAACACCATTCTCAAAAGTGACCGCAAATGTGATTATGCATGTAATGCTTTTATTATAAAAGGTGCATTTTTATGGTAAAAAAAAAAGATCTTCCCCAAACTTGTAACTCACGTGCTGCATATGTATGCCAGTTAGGCTCTACACCCCTTGTAAATCGCATTAATGTGCTTAAATTTTAAGAAGTTATTTGGCCACTTTAGTTGTGATACAAACCTTATTAAAATATATATGCTTATGGGATAGGCTACATGAGGTGTGTGACTATGATTTGAACAAAACATTACAAAGAAAAGGAATGCGCTGTTTCTTGCCTTACTGCACACAAGCTGGGCATCATTCACAAGTGATAATACAGTATATCATTCACAAGTGATAGGCTAATATTGTCACCCATCAGACTATTCCTGATTTAATTTTGTCTTTACATATACTAAATAATATACGTTTTTTATTTAGAATGGACCATTATCATGCACCTGTCTTGAAACAGGGGCAGGGGAAAAAAATACATGTCATCTATGCAATTAAATAGCGAATGGAGGATGCGTTTCCCATGGTTCATTTTCATGCCAGCCAGGTAGGCTGTACTCCTGTTGTGAAGAGAAGCAATGTGCTTAATATTAGGAAAGTTGAGAAATAAATATAGTAGGCCTAGCCATTAGAAAGCTGATGGGAACCTCCTCTTTTTAATAGAGGCCATCACTCTGATTTCTAACGCAATTGCAAAGCCTATAAAAATGTTGCGCAACATCAGCTCACCATAACAGCCCTATTTGTGCGTGGCTGTATACCTTGGGGTGGTGTGCGTGTGTGCGTGTGTACCTCCGAACAGTGGGCAGATGCTCCTCCAGGCGCTGACCCCTCCCAGGCTGGTATACTGACCCAGAGAGGTCTCCATCAGGAAGAGAGGAACACCACACAGAACCAGAAACAACAGGTAGGGCACAAAGAACACACCTGGGAGAGAGCGAGAGGGATGGATGAACACAGATAAAGAGAGAAAGAGACATAAGTACAATATAGCACTTCAGCACTTTGACTTTGTCTCTTATTTATAGCCCAGAAACTATGCATGTATGTACTGTTTCTCCCCATGGGGATAATACTACTATAGTTGTCTTTAAGCAATAGGAATCTGTTGTCCACAATCAGGTCTGTTAGAGCTGAGGGTGGACAGAGAGAGAGAAAGAGCGAGAAAGAGAGGAAGAGAGAAAAAGAGAGAAAGATAAGTAGACATACTGACAGACAGAGAAAGAGACACACAAAGATTGCATTTGAATATCTACTACCCCCTATATCAACTCAGCTCAGTGTCCTTTCTCAATGTACAGTGGTTATTCACCCCCCTTGGATTTCCTCCCATGTTATTGTTCCAAATTTAAAATGGATTTAATTGTCATTGTGCAATATTTGCCCCCAATCCTTCAAGCTCTGTCAAGGTATTGGGGGATCATGGCTAGACATCAATTTTCAAGTCTTGCCATAGATTTTCAATCAGATTTAAGTCAAAACTAACTTTCACTGTCTTCTTGGTAAGCAAATCCCAGTGTAGATTTGGCCTTGTGTTGTAGGTTATTGTCCTGCTGAATGGTGAATTCCTCTTCCAGTGTCTGGTGTAAAGCAGACTGAAGCAGGATTTCCTCTCATTTCTTTTTATCCTGAAAAACTACCCAGTCTTTGCCGATGTCAAGCAAACCCTACAAGGTTTCTTCTGGATCAAAATGGGGCTTAGGTGGTAGGCGTGGCGGGAGTGTGGCCATGGACGTGGCCATGGCCAATGGAACAGTCACTGACTGAACATTTTAGAGGTCCTCTAAAGCAAATTTTCTGCAATTCTACACATCTTTCCATTTCTTATGCTATTGGAGAGACTGAAACATTATAACAATGACAAAACTACACCTGAATGCATAATTTTTGGAATTTTAGATACTCTCTGCCTGTCTAGCTTTTATTTTGGTAATTGATAGTTCTCAAAGATGATCTTATTTAAAAATATATAGGTCCATTATCTTTTCTACAAACTTTATATCTAGTTTAAGTCGTTTAACTTTACACAAAAAATGTTTTAAGCATAAGGCTTTGCATTTAGGCCAAAAAGTGTATCCCTTTGCCCAGTTTTTTTTTGTATTACTTTAGTGCAATGTATTCTATATATTGTTATTGTTCTTTTCACGCCGTCATTTACACTCTTAGAAAAAAAGGGTTATTTGGCTGTCCCCATAGGAGAACCCTTTTTGGTTCCATGTAGAACCCTCTATGGAAAAGGTTCTAACATTGAACCCAAAAGAGTTCTACCTGGAACCAAAAAGGGTTCTTCAAAGGGTTCTTCTATGGGGACAGCTGAATAACCCTTTTAGGGTTGTAGATATAACCTTTTTTTCTAAGTGTAGGTCATTATTGTGAAGTTACTACAATATTGTTGATCCACCCTCAATTTTCTCCCATCACAGCCATTGAACTCCGTAGCTATTTTAAAATGACCAATGGCCTCATGGTGACATCTCCGAGCAGTTCCTTTCTTTCGTTTTTCTTTCTTTCCCGTCCTGCAGCTCAGAAGGACACCTGCGTCTGTGTGGTTTCATACATTATCCACAGCCTTATTATTAACTTGACCATGCTTGAAGAGATATTCAATGTCTGATTTGTTATTGATACCCATCTACCAATCACTACCATTCTTTATAAACCATTCAAAAAGCTCCCAGCTCTTTGTAGTTCAATCTGTGCTTGAAATTCAATACTTGACTGAGGGACCTTACATGTGTTGTATACATGGGGGAAAGAGGAAGGGGTAGTCATAAAAGCATCATGTCAACACCTATTATTTCACACAGAGTGAGTCCATGTAACTTATGTGATTTCTTAAGCCAAATTCTACTCCTGAACTGTTTTAGGCTTGCCTACAACAAAAGAGGGTGAATACTTAGGCAACAACTATATTTTAGTTACTTAATTAGTATTCATTTGTAAAAATCTATGGAATTTTATTTTCACTAATATTGTGGAATATTTTGTGTAGCTCAATTGCAAGAAATAAATCACAATTAAATCTATTTTCATCCCACTTTGTAACGCAACATAATGTGAAAAAAATCCAAGGTGGGTGAATACAGTGAGGGAAAAAAGTATTTGATCCCCTGCTGATTTTATACATTTTCCCACTGACAAAGAAATTAACAGTCTATAATTTTAATGGTAGGTTTATTTGAACAGTGAGAGACAAAATAACAACAAAAAAATCCAGAAAAACACATGTCAAAGATGTTATAAATTGTTTTGCATTTTAATTAGGGAAATAAGTATTTGACCCCTCTTCAAAACACGACTTAGTACTTGGTGGCAAAACCCTTGTTGGCTATCACAGAGGTCAGACGTTTCTTGTAGTTGGCCACCAGGTTTGCACACATCTCAGGAGGGATTTTGTCCCACTCCTCTTTGCAGATCTTCTCCAAGTCATTAAGGTTGAGGCTGACGTTTGGCAACTCGAACCTTCAGCTCCCTCCACAGATTTTCTATGGGATTAAGGTCTGGAGACTGGCTAGGCCACTCCAGGACCTTAATGTGCTTATTCATTGTCATGCTGGAATACCCATCTACGACCCATTTTCAATGCCCTGGCTGAGGGAAGGAGGTTCTCACCCAAGATTTGGCAGTACATGGCCCCGTCCATCATTCCTTTGATGCGGTGAAGGTGTCCTGTCCCCTTAGCAGAAAAACACCCCCAAAGCATAATGTTTCCACCTCCATGTTTGACGGTAGGGATGGTGTTCTTGGGGTCATAGGCAGCATTCCTCCTCCTCCAAACACGGCGAGTTGAGTTGATGCCAAAGAGCTCCATTTTGGTCTCATCTGCCCGCAACACATCACCCAGTTGTCCTCTGAATCATTCAGATGTTCATTGGCAAACTTCAGACGGGTATGTATATGTGCTTTCTTGAGCAGGGGGACCTTGCGGGCGCTGCAAGATATCAGTCCTTCACGGCGTAGTGTGTTACCAATTGTTTTCTTGGTGACTATGGTCCCAGCTGCCTTGAGTTCATTGACAAGATCCTCCCGTGTAGTTCTGGTCTGATTCCTCACCGTTCTCATGATCATTGCAACTCCACGAGGTGAGATCTTGCATGGAGCCCCAGGCCAAGGGAGATTGCTAGTTCTTTTGCGTTTCTTCCATTTGCGAATAATCGCACCAACTGTTGTCACCTTCTCACCAAGCTGCTTGGCGATGGTCTTGTAGCCCATTCCAGCCTTGCGTAGGTCTACAATCTTGTCCCTGACATCCTTGGAGAGCTCTTTGGTCTTGGCCATGGTGGAGAGTTTGGAATCTGATTGATTGCTTCTGTGGACAGGTGTCTTTCATACAGGTAACAAGCTGAGATTAGGAGCACTCCCTTTAAGAGTGTGCTCCTAATCTCAGCTCGTTACCTGTATAAAAGACACCTGGGAGCCAGAAATCTTTCTTATTGAGAGGGGGTCAAATACTTATTTCCCTCATTAAAATACAAATCAATTTATAACATTTTTGACATGTGTTTTTCTGGATTTTTTTGTTGTTATTCTGTCTCTCACTGTTCAAATAAACCTACCATTAAAATTATAGACTGATCATTTCTTTGTCAGTGGGCAAACGTACAAAATCAGCAGGGGACCAAATACTTTTTCCCTCACTGTACTTATCATTCCCACTGTACATGAGACTAAAGTAGGCCTACGTGACAGACTCGTACCATAACATTTCATTCTGGGTTCCAGGATAAGGCCTACATAGTGTTATGTCTGTACAGTAGGAAGTCACGTGAGATGTTATTCTTACAGTGGTTGACCGTAGGGTTATTTTATGGCGCCCACTTTCTGTATTGTTCCATTGACGTTATGATTAAAAGAGTACAGTTAGCTCTGACATCTGTGGTAGCGTCTTTCCTTCAAACTTAAGTTTCTCACCTCCTCCATTCTTGTAGCACAGGTAGGGGAATCTCCACACGTTGCCCAGGCCTATGATCTGTCCCGCCACAGCCAGCAGGAACTCTGCCTTGCTGGCCCACTGGCCCCGGGCCTGCAGGCCTTCCACTTTCCCAGCCTCCAGCCCCTTCTTGCTCTTCATGTGCGGGCCACTGTTCAGCAACACAACTCCCTGCTCCGGAGCAGGCTGGTTCGACATGACGGGATCCGGTAGAGATAAACACACACTCCTACAGAAAGAGAGGGGATGGATGAGAATAAGGCAGCCATATGGGAAAAATATGAATTAGGCTAGAGAGAGAGAGAGAGAGAGAGAGAGATGGCAGGGAGCTTGCATCTCTGTAACAGCGAAGATGAATGACCATTGAGGAGCCATAGGTGGGCTAAACAAAGGAAAAATACAAAATGTGGCTACAGAATGGGAGAGAGAGCGAGGGTTTACATGCGTGCTTACATCTCTGCCGCCTGCGATGGAGTGACCAACCTTAGTAGGGTGCTTCTCTGACGGTTGGCCTGCCTGCGTAACTTATCTGTGCCTCCCTTCTCATGGCCAGCCCTGTGTCGGGTGTGTGTCTGCTATCTGACTTCCTCAGGCTACACAAGGTCTACGTTCCAAATGGCACCCTATTCAAAAGTAGCTCACTATGTAGGAAATACGGTACCAGTTGGGACGCGGCCAAGGTCTAGAAGGTGTTTGTTTGTATGTGTGTTTGTATATGTGTGTTTGGTGTTTCGGGGGCTGTCAACAACTAACTAAATTGTGATTTAAATACAAGTACAAGTCGTAGACTGGCACCACATATGCTCCTGTGCCACGGATCAATTCTGCAGTCTGTTTGTATGTAAACGTGAGCAACTCCATTCCTAACTCCATTCCTCCTATCCCATCCCACACCATAGAGCTCACCAGCTTATAGTCCAAAAATGCAGAAATAATTCAGCCATTTCTATGGGCAAAAATAATGGGGAAAGAAAGAGACACACACAGAGATTGAATTTGAATATCTACTACCCCCTATAGCAACTCAGCTCAGCTTCCTTTCTCAAAGTACAGTGGGTATCATAAGTACACCCTTGGACCTCAAACCCCAAAATAAGGTTTGAGGTCCTTTGTAGCTCAGTTGGTAGAGCTTGTAATGCTAGGGCAGTGGGTTTGATTCCTGTGACCACCCATGCATAAAATGTATGCACCTACGACTGTAAGTCCCTTTTTTGATAAAAGCATCTGCTAAATGGCAAATAGTATAATATTAACACAGGCCTATAAGTTATTTTATTTTTTAAAATTTTATCCCCTTTTCTCCCCAATTTTCGTGGTATCCAATCGCTAGTAATTACTATCTTGTCTCATCGCTACAACTCCCGTACGGGCTCGGGAGAGACGAAGGTCGAAAGCCATGCGTCCTCCGAAGCACAACCCAACCAAGCCGCACTGCTTCTTAACACAGCGCGCATCCAACCCGGAAGCCAGCCGCACCAATGTGTACAGGAGTCGCTGGAGCGCGATGAGACAAGGATATCCCTACCGGCCAAACCCTCCCTAACCCGGACGACGCTAGGCCAATTGTGCATCGCCCAACGGACCTCCCGGTCGCGGCCGGCTGCGACAGAGCCTGGGCGCGAACCCAGAGACTCTGGTGGCGCAGCTAGCACTGCGATGCAGTGCCCTAGACCACTGCGCCACCCGGGAGGCCAGGCCTATAAGTTCTTATACATTTTGTTCTATGAGAACATATCAGTCAGAACATGATCTTTAATAATTATAAAACCTTTACGTGCGTTGTTATTTTTTTAACATAAATGCTTCAAAATTCACAAAAAGTTGTTAGCTGATGAAGATAATCTCATAGAACAAAACGTATATAATCTCCTAAACCTGTGTTTACCACAGACCTTATTTTCTGTATTTATCCAAAACGCAATTCATTTTCCAATAGGCTTTATCTAACGAACCATGGTATGCTTTTTAAAAATGTATTTACTTAACCTTTATTTAACTAGGCAAGCCAGTTAAGAACAAATTATTATTTACAATGACGGCCTACCGGGGAACAGTGGATTAACGGCCTTGTTCAGGGGCAGAGCGACATATTTGTACCTTGTCAGCAGTGTTGCCAACTTAACGACTTTGCCGCTATATTTAGCGAGTATTCAGACCCCTCTAGCGACAAATCTAGCGACTTTTTCTGGTGTTATTGGAGACTGACGTGAAAGTGTAACGGATGTGAAATGGCTAGCTAGTTAGCGGGTACGCGCTAATAGCGTTTCAATCGGTTACGTTACTTGCTCTGAGACTTGAAGCAGGGTTTCCCCTTGCTCTGCAAGGGCCGCGGCTTTTGTGGAGCGATGGGTAACGACGCTTCGTGGGTGACTGTTGTTGATGTGTGCAGAGGGCCCCTGGTTCGCGCCCGTGTTGGGGCGAGGGGACGGTCTAAAGTTATACTGTTACATTGATGCTGTTGACCCGGATCACTGGTTGCTGCGGAAAAGGAGGATGTCGAAAGGGGGGTGAGTGTAACAGATGTGAAATAGTTAGCGGGTACGCGCTAATAGCGTTCCAATCTGTTACGTCACTTGCTCTGAGACTTGAAGTAGGGTTTCCCCTTGCTCTGCAAGGGCCGCGGCTTTTGTGGAGCGATGGGTAACGACGCTTCGTGGGTGACTGTTGTTGATGTGTGCAGAGGGTCCCTGGTTCGCGCCCGGGTCGGGGCGAGGGGACATGTAAAGTTAAACTGTTACAAAAGCATGTATAGTTCTTACTCTTCTCAACGAGCAGCGGGTGCTACCGTGGGCCACACCCCCGTCCCAAAGCACTCACAGGCGGCCCAGTCCTTGCGCACCAGACCCTCCCAGCTGCAGTCAGAGCAGGAGATGTTCACCCCTCCACGTCCAGACTGCAAATGAATCGCGCATGCGGGAAGCCGCCGCTGGCTGATCCCGGGATGTAAATATAAAAAAACAAAATACAAAAAAATTAAATACTAAGTAACTCCGCCAGAGTATCTCTTTTGGGTCACTTTTACCAGTCCCAAGCCCGGATAAAGGAGGAGGGTTGGAATTGTGACATTATAAAAAACAAGAATCGACAGAAGAAAGTTAATTTGTAGTTCTAAACATATTTAGGGTGTTTTTTACTCACTTTTTGTCTCTCCCACAACACAGCGTCCATCACAATTACATGCACATGGCCAGTTATGCAAATTAGGCGATGACGTAATTTAGCGACTTCTAGAGACTTTTAGGGCAGCCAATAGCTACTTTCCTTACTGAGGAGTTGGTAACACTGCTTGTCAGCTCGGGGATTCGATCCACTGCCTAGGAAAGACACCCTTACTATTGCTTTCTATTGTCAGCTGGGTTACTCAAACTGCAAACTGTCATGTGACTACTATGTTGTTACCACAGTCTTTGGTTTTACCTGTGTCTAGTGAGATAGTGATGTAAGTCAAGTGCTCCTACATAACCCTGCTTTTTACGGTCTCTGATATAACCTTTCCAGGATTCATATAGATTGAGGGACAGAGAGAACAAAGACACATTTTCAACACTAGGAGGAATTTCACAGTTTACAACGGATATGCAATAGCCTAGTCAGAAGACAAAGGTCCCATTTTTGCATCCTTTATAGAGGCGTAGCTTGCAATTATTTTTGGGCTACAGTGTAGCCGCTGTAGCTACACTATTAGGCTAGAGGCGTAGTTTGCAATGATTTTGGACTAGTGTGGCCGCTGTTGCTACACTATTATTATCTGTAACAGTTCGCATTTGTCCATTAACGATACACAAGGATGACATTTGCTTAGCTTTCCTATCAAGTGCAAAAGTAGTTAGTGAAAAAAAAACGTGCCTGTACCTGGTATGATAGCCTACAATGAATATAGAGACGGATCTCCACAACATGCCTTCCTTGTGCCTTTCATAACACACCTCACGGGCAACACAAATAGTTATGTGAGCATATGTAAACGGTGAACTTTAGAATTACTGCGTTAATCATTTATAAATCAGGTTTCATTTGGTACGGTAAGCGAAAACTTTCATACACCATACAACAGCGCAAATGAAACCACACAAATAGCCTAAAAACAATGCGTTTTTCGTGGACAACATTTAGCATTTCACAAGGATTACGACAGATGTAAAGTCCCCTTCGGCAAGTGTTCATGTAAAACAACCGCGGTTATTTTAGCCTACCTAATTCCGAAGAGTAGCCTGTACATTTGCCGCGTTCACGTGCTATTCGGAACTAGGAAACACTTAAATGTCCGACTTGCTAACTGGTTGTAGTTATACGCGTGCTGCGTTCAACCAGTAACAATTCGGGGTTTGTCTGAGTTTTCAGGTTTCCGACTAGCACTTGAACGCAGCATTAGAAGCCGAAAGGCGTTCACTAGTAGCGGGTCCTACAGCACTTACAAAGAACAGTCGCCAATGCTAGAAATCCTTCAAGGCGAAAGGCATGAGTGTTACACAGGGAAAAATGCGTCTTGCTGGGGGTCTTTTGCCTGCTGTATTCCCGATGACGGTGCACAGCAGACATTTTAAATTCTCCCCTAAAAGAAAAAATCTTGTAGTTATGAAGTTACAGTAACAGAATATGACTAGAGTATTATTGCAGTCTAACTGCAACATAACCACAGTTGAAGTTCAGTTGACTTGCAAACGTACTGCAGTAGACAGCACAGGTGATCTTCTATGGACCATAAGTGAATACACAGCTAGTCCGATACTATTATTGTAGACATTAACACACACAATTAATAATACCCCCAATAGATACAAGACTAAGCATGAACCTGTTTAAAGCCACTGTAATGCCAAGAGTAGATTATGATCACTCTACTCTTGGTAAAACGGAACCCCCTAAAACCAAACCCCTGTTGGAACTGGGACTCTACCTCGTCTTTAATGTCAACACCTCCTTCTCCTTCTCGTCTCCAGCCTTCTCTAAGTCCCCTAATATGTACTTGCAATTCACGATCCTCTTCGCAATCCAAATGAGGCATTGTTCCGTGAAAGAAGGGACTTGTATAGGGTATTGTTTTCCTAACTTAAGAAAAAAATACAGGGGAGAGGCAGGTAGCCTAGTGGTTAAAAGTATTCGGCCAGTAATCAAATGAAAAAAAATTCTTACCATATATTATTTTCAAATTTTTCCCCTTTTTTCTAGTTGTCATGCAATTGTCAATAGTGTTCACACTGCACTTAGCCCAGGGCTTAGCCCTCCTTAGCCCTGGACTAAGAGAGCTTTTAGCCCAGGGCTAAGCGACTGATTACACTTGCACATATTAAATGTAGGATAGCGCCAACCTTAGCCCAGGGTGAGCCAATCACAGTCCCCTAATTTGAATATTCTACTCCGGAAAAGTGACAGTCGGTTTCAGTTAGCCCTGCTTATGTGAACACATGCTAAGCTAGCCCAGGGTCAGTCTTAGCCAAGGGCTAAGGCAAGCCAGGGGCTAAGAACAATGCAGTGTGAAAAGGCCTGAAGAACTGTGCACTGAGTGGATTCAACTCTAAGCCTTTCAAACATTTCTGTATTTGCGCTCCCTCCTCATTGCCCAAGCATGCAAAGCTTATAGCCTTGCAGGCCCTAAAATGTATTGACCAGTGCATAGCCTACCCATTTTATTCATCCAAGATGAAGACCTTAAATGGAATACTTATTTTCTTGACTCAAAGTCCACATGTAATCTAGTGTGTTTATTCAATATTAAAGTAACCGTATATGACAACCTTTCTAATAATTCAGAATAAATCATCGCCCACCCAAAAGCCATCAAAAAAGTACAAGATTGTTGGTGGATGGATGTAGGTTGAGCAACAGCTGAACGAAGTGTTAAGGCTAAAAGGAAGTGAGGTCGCTGCCACCTGTAGCTTTATCCCGTTTTTGCCACTTTGGGCACCTGCACAGGAAATTAACATAAGGTTCTGACTAGACTATAGTGTTGTAGGTTAGCTAGTGCGTCGACATTTTTAGTGTCAACGGCATTCCTCCAGGTGTCCCCAGTCGTGTGTAAGACTTCCCGAGACACCCATTACCCATTTGAGTAGAACAAACAACTTTGTTTTTAACAACATAAATATCTGCCTTTCCAAGTTTACATTCATACATTCTCTACTGAATTTGTCAAGGGCTTTTGGCTGATGATGATTCTAAGCTGAGTCATGTCTGGTGTTCAGTATACTAGCTTCAGTGTG
The DNA here is from genome assembly GCF_045679555.1 of Salvelinus alpinus. NCBI lineage: Eukaryota > Metazoa > Chordata > Actinopteri > Salmoniformes > Salmonidae > Salvelinus > Salvelinus alpinus. Next base: position 11,523,778 of record NC_092123.1, read on the forward strand.
ATCTTACATTCCATCCCTAGTGCACCTAGCATAACATGCCACAGCTACATACAGGTGACCTTAGCTGCCACGGCCTCCTGCTACCGCCATCCCCAATGTCAACACTGGCCTCCTTCCTCCTGGGACTGAATGAACATAAGAGAGAGTGAGAACCAAATGTACCAAAATGCACTTCCACTTTCGACTGCAGTTGTTATTTCCATGTCAGTTGGTTTTGTTTTGGAAAAGCACACATAGCTTCATAAATTCCATCTGCCTGCTCTTACAAAGCGCAGGCCTGTGGACTTGCTTGTACTGTGAGGGTAGACTTGGTTGTAAACCACGCATGCACACACAGACAAGACACTGGGGTCTTGATGTGTTACGCCATCATTCTGTCATTAACGCATCACTACTCTGATCCGTCATCGGCTTCTTGGTACAAGTCTGTCATCTACTCTTTAATACTCGGTTAGATCATTGGGTGTTTACAACAGGGATCTATCATATGGGACCCTCAACATTCTGAGCTGTTGTCGTCTCACCATCCCAAGCTTTCAGTTTGCTTCGGATGCTAATTGCTTGCCTCAGTGCTAAAACTGTCTCCATTCCTATTTATTGATTTATTTTTATTTAACTGGGCAAGTCAGTTAAGAACAAATTATTATTTACAATGACGGCCTACCCCAACCCAACCCTAACCTGGACGACGCCACTCGGGAGCCCCAAATTTAAATTAAATGATTAAAAAGCAAAATAATAGGACAGGAGAGAAGCCAAATTGATGAGCGAGGAACACCATCTCCAATCGGATGGGTTGAGAATAAATAGTCATCCATCTGTGAAGACAAAGCTAGCTATAAACTAACTATAAATTGAGAAATTCTTAATAAGCTGCGCTTAGTTTTGGCTATTGTGGAGCCTGTCGTTCTATAAATGGCGTCTTTGCCATTTCTCAACAAGGTAACAAGCTGTGTCATTGTCTGTGCTCATTCAGCCTGCTTTTTATAGGCACCGTAAAACCAAGACTCCCGCCTGTAATCTGCTCCAAGTCTCCATTCAGAAAATTACATTCTTGAGGTTGAGCTGGGCCAGGTTAGTTTACACTACATTCTTAGAAAAAAATCCTTGTAGAACCAGACAGGGTTCTATCGCTTGCAACTAGAGCAGTAAAACGTGTTTTGTCATACCCGTGATACGATCTGATATGCCACGGCTTTCAGCCAATCAGCATTCAGGGCTCAACCTACCCAGTTTATAAAATGTCATAAACCGGGTGGTTCGAGCCCTGAATGTTGAGTGGCTGAAAGCCGTGGTATATCAGACCGTATACCATGGGAATGACAATAAAAATATTTTTACTGTTCTAATTGCATTGGTAAACAGTTTATAATAGCAATAATGCACCTCGGGGTTTGTGGTATATGGTCAGTATACCACGGCTAAGGGCTGTATCCAGGCACTCCACGTTGCGTCGTGGTTAAGAACAACCCTTAGCCATGGTATATTGGCCATATACCACACCCCCTCGTACCTTATTGCTTATTTATAACCGGGGCATTCAAGCTCTGGATGCTGATTGGCTGAAAGTCGTGGTATACGAGACAATAGACCATGGGTATGACGCAAAATGTATTGTTTACTGTTCTAATTACGTAGGTAATAATAGCAATTATAACAGCCACCTTTCGGCCCAAATTATGCGGCGGTGCTGAAGTGCTACATCGTTCCCCTAATACAGTACCAGTAAAGGTCCAGTGCACTAATTTTGTGAGAAGAAATATACATACTTTAAAAAAATTAATATATTTTACCTTTTCAGCGGGTGCTGCAGCACCCTCAACACCTCTAGTTCCCATTGCTATGCATCAAGGTTCTTTGCCTTGGCTGGGTATATGTACAGTGCCTTCAGAAATTCTTCATACCCCTTGACTTATTCCACGTTTTGTTGTGTTACAGCCTGAATTCAAAAGTGATTACATGTTTTTAGAAATGTTTGCAAATGTATAGAAAATTAAATACAGAAATATCTCATTTACATAGGTATTCACACCCCTGAGTCAATACTTTGTAGAAGCACCTTTGGCAGCGATTACAGCTGTGAGTCTTTCTGGGTAAGCCTGTAAGAGCTTTCCACACCTGGATTGTGTAACAATTGGCCATTATTATATATATTTTTTATTCAAGCTCTTTCAAATTTGTGTTTGATCATTGCTAGACTACAAATTTCAGGTCTTGCCATAACTTGGCCACTGAGGAACATTCACTGTCTTCTTGGTAAGCAACTCTAGTGTATATTTGGCCTTGTGTTTAAGGTTATTGTCCTGCGGAAAGGTGAATTTATCTCCCAACGTCTGTTGGAAAGCAAACTGAAATAGGTTTTCCTCTAGAATTTTGCCCATGCTTAGCTTCATTCCATTTCTTTTTATCCCGAGAAACTCCCCAGTTCTTAACGATTACAAGCATGTCCATAACATGATGTTTGAAAAATATGCAGAGTGGTAGTCAGTAATGTGTTGTATTGGATTTGCCCCAAACATAACACCTTGTATTCAGGACAAAAAGTAAATTGCTTTGACAATTTTTTGCAATGTTACTTTAGTATCTAGTTGCAACCAGGATGCATGTTTTGGAATATTTTTATGGGGTTGAATACTCATTGACTCAAGACATTTCCACTTTTCATTTTTTATTAAAATTAGAAACAAATTAGAAAACCATAATTCCACTTTGACGTTCCTGACCTGTTTTCCTTTGTCATGTATTTGTTTTAGTTGGTCAGGGCGTGAGTTGGGTGGGTTGGTCTAGGTTTGATTTTCTATGTTGGGATTTTGTGTTCGGCCTGGTATGATTCTCAATCAGAGACAGCTGTCAATCGTTGTCCCTGATTGAGAATCATACTAAGGCAGCCTGGGTTTCACTTGTGTTTGGTCCTGTGTCAGCGTTTGGGCCACACAGGACTGTTTTGGGTTAGTCACGTTTGCTGGTTTTTGTATTTTGTAGTGTTTGTTGTTTTTCCATTAAATAATGAACTCTTACCAATCCGCATCTTGGTCCGATCCATGCTCCTCCTCATCTGAGGAGGAGAACGACTACGACAGCCGTTACAGGTATTGTGCGTAGGCCAGTGACCAACCAATCTCAATTGAATCAATTTAAATTCAAGCTGTGACAACAAAATGTGGAACAAGTCAAGGGGTGTGAATACTTTCTGAAGTCACTTTCTGATAAAAACAACAACTATTTTCTAAGAAAGACGGTACAGTGCCTTCAGAAAGTATTCACACACCTTGACTTTTCAAAATGTTGTTGCGTTACAGCCTGAATTTAAAATGGATTCAATTGAAATATTGTGTCACTGGCCTACACACAATACCCCATATTGTCAAAGTGGAATTATGTAAATATTTTTTCTTTTACAAATTCATTCAAAATGAAAAGCTGAAATGTCTTGAGTCAATAAATATTCAACCCCTTTGTTATGGCAAGCCTAAATAAGCTCAGGAGTAAAAATGTGCTTAACCGTCACATAAGAAAATTGCATGGACTCACTCTGTGTGCAATAATAGTGTTTAACATGATTCTTGAACAACTACCTCATCTCTGTATCCCACACACACAAATATCTGTAAGTTCCTTAAGTCGAGCAGTGAATTACAAACACCGATTCAACCACAAAGACCAGGGAGGTTTTCCAATGCCTTGCAAAGTAGGGCACCTATTTGTAGATAGGTAAAAAAGCAGACATTGACTATCCCTTTGAGCAATTACACTTTGGATGGTGTATCAATACACCCAGTCACTACAACTCAGTTGCCAAAGAGGAAGGAAACCACTCAGGGATTTCATTATGAGACCAATAGGGACTTTTAAACAGTTACAGTTTGATGGCTGTGATAGGCGAAAACAGAGGCTGGATCAACAACATTGTAGTTACTCCACAATACTAACCTAAATGACAGAGTGAAAAGAAGGAAGCTTGTACAGAATAAAAATATTCCAAAACATGCATCCTGTTTGCAAGGCACTAAAGTAAAACTGCAAAAAATGTGGCAAAGAAATTAACTTTATTTCCTGAATACAAAGCGTTATGTTTGTGGCAAATCCAACACAACACATCACTGAGTAGCAATCTTCAAATCTTCATATCAAGCATGGTGGGGGCTGCGTCATGTTATGGGTATACTTGTAATCGTTAAGGACTAAAATATAAACCATTTTCCTCGTAAATCTATACACAGTACCCCATAATGACAAAGCAAAAACAGGATTTTAGCAAATGTATAAAAAATATAAAACAGAAATACCTTATTTACAAAAGTATTCAGACCCTTTGCTATGAGACTCGAAATTGAGCTCAGGTGCATGCTGTTTCCATTGATCATCCTTGAGATGTTTCTACAACTTGATTGGAGTCCACTTGTGGTAAATTGTGGACATGATTTGGAATGGCACACGCCTGCCTATATAAGGTCCCACAGCTGACAGTGCATGTCAGAGCAAAAGCCAAGCCATGAGGTCGAAGGAATTGTCCGTAGAGCTCAGACAGGATTTTGTCGAGTCACAGATCTGGGGAAGGGTACCAAAAAATGTCTGCAGCATTGAAGGTCCCCAAGAACACAGTGGCCTCCATCCTTCTTAAATGGAAGAAGTTTGGAACCACCAAGACTCTAAACTGAGCAATCAGGGGAGAAGGGCCTTGGTCAGGGGAGGTGACCAACAACCCGATAATCACTCTGACAGAGCTCCAGAGTTCATCTGTGGAGATGGGAGAACCTTCTATGACTACCTTCTAGGCATTTGTCACGTTCGTAGTAAAGATGAGACCAAGGCGCAGCGTGTGTAGAGTTCCACATAATTTTAATCAACTGAAACTCACCTAACAAAACAACAAACAACCAAACGAAACGTGAAGCTACAGGTGTGCACTCAGGCAACTCAATGTAAACAAGATCCCACAACACAAACAAGGAAAATAGCTACCTAAATATGATCCCCAATCAGAGACAACGATAAACAGCTCAACCATATCAGGCCAACATAGACATACAAAACCCCTAGACATACAACACCCCTAGACATAGGTCACACCCTGACCTAAACAAAATATATAGAAAAACAGAGATATCTAAGGTCAGGGCTTGACAGTACCCCTCTCCAAAGGTGCGGACTCCCGGCCGCAAACCTGAACCTATATGGGAGGGTGCGGTGGGCATCTACCCTCTGGTTCTGGACGCAGCTCTGGAAACTACGGACCGTGGGTCGACTCTGGAGGCCCCGGACTGTGGATCGTCGCCAGAAGCCCCGGACCGTGGGTCGTCTTCGGAGGCCCCGAACCGCGGGTCGTCTCTGGAGGCCCCGAACCGCGGGTCGTCTCTGGAGGCCCCGGACCGCCGACCGTCGCTGGAGGCTCCGGACCGCCGACCGTCGCTGGAGGCTCCGGACCGCCGACCGTCGCTGGAGGCTCCGGACCGCCGACCGTCGCTGGAGGCTCCGGACCGCCGACCGTCGCTGGAGGCTCCGGACCGCCGACCGTCGCTGGAGGCTCCGGACTGTGGCCCGTCGGAGGTTCCGGACTGTGAAACGTCGCCGAACTGTTGGCTTAGGTTTTAACCCTATTTCCTCCAATCTCCCCGTGTGCTCCCCCAAAAAAATCTTTGGAGCTGCCTCTCGGGTTTCCGTGCTAGCCGTGTCCCCTCGTATCGTCGCCGTTCCTCTTTCGCTGCCTTTATTTCCTCCTTCGGACGACGATACTCCCCAGCACTTGTCCAGGGTCCTGCTCGATCCAGGATTTCTTCCCAAGTCCAGGATACTTCTTCCTCCTGGGCACGCTGCTTGGTCCTTTGTTGGTGGGATCTTCTGTCACGTTCGTCATAAAGATGAGACCAAGGCAGCGTGGTAGTGTGTAGAGTGTAGAGTTCCACGTAATTTTTATAAACTGAAACTCACCTAACAAAACAACAAACAACCAAACGAAACGTGAAGCTACAGGTGTGCACTCAGGCAGCTCAATGTAGACAAGATCCCACAACACAAACAAGGTAAATGGCTACCTAAATATGATCCCCAATCAGAGACAACGATAAACAGCTGTCTCTGATTGGGAACCATATCAGGCCAACATAGACATACAAAACCCCTAGACATACAAAACTAGCGTACCCACCCTAGTCACACCCTGACCTAACCAAAATATATAGAAAAACAGAGATATCTAAGGTCAGGGCGTGACAGCATTACTCCCCCAATCAGGCCTTTATGGTAGAGTGGCCAGATGGAAGCCACTCCTCAGTAAAAGGCACATGACAGCCCGCTTGGAGTTTGCCAAAAGGCACCTAAAGGACTCTGACCATGATAAACAATATTCTCTTGTCTGATGAAAGCAAGATTGAACTCTTTGCCTGAATGTCAAGCGTCACGTCTGGAGGAAACCTGGCACCATCCCTACGGTGAAGCATGGTGGTGCCAGCATCATGCTGTAGGGATGTTTTTCAGGGGCAGGGACTGGGAGACTAGTCAATATCGAGAGAAAGATCAACAGAGCAAAGTACAGAGAGATCCTTGATGAAAACCTGTTCCAGAGCACTCAGGACCTCAGACTGGGGTGACGATTCACCTTCCAACAGGACAACGACCCTAAGCACTCAGCCAAGACAATGCAGGAGTGACTTCGGGACAAGTCTTTGAATGTCCTTGAATGGCCAAGCCAGAGCCGGACTTGAACCTGATCATCTCTGGAGAGATCTGAAAATAGCTGTGCAGCAACGTTCCCCATCCAACCTGACAGAGCTTGAGAGGATCTGCAGAGAAGAATGGGAGAAAATCCCCAAATACCAGTGTGCCAAGCGTGCAGTGTCATTCCCAAGAAGACTCAAGGCTGTAAGTACCGAGTAAAGGGTCTGAATACTTATGTAAATGTGATATTTGAGTTCTAATTTTTTTTATACATTTGCCCAAATTTCTAAAGACCTGTTTTTGCTTTGTCATTATGGGGAATCGTGTGTAAATTGATGAGACAAAAACAACAATATAATATATTTTAGAATAAGGCTGTAATGTAACAAAATGTGGAAAAAGTCAAGGGGTCTGAATAATTTAGATAAGCAGAAACATAGCCTATAATTTCCAACATTTTGGTCGCCTTGTCAACTTGTCTATAATTAGATAGATGCAGCTTTTCTCTCGTCATTACTGTATTTTCTGTGGTTGAAATAATATCAGCTTTTTTTCAGTGCAGTCTTTGATGTTATTGATCATAATTTGTTATTGAAAAAAAACTCACTTGTTATGACTTTACATCACATGGTTGGAGAGTTACTTATCCAATAGAACTCAGAGAGGATTCTTCAATGGAAGCTTCTCTACCATCAGATATGTACACTGCGGGATCCCTCAGGGCAGTTGCCTTGGGCCGTTACTCTTCTCTATTTTTACAAATGATTTGCACCTTGTCAAGAAGCTAAAATCACTATGTATGCTGATGATTGAACACTCTACACATCAGCACCTACAGCCACCGAGTCTTAGAAAAGAGTTACCACCAGTGTCAGAATGGGTAATTAACAATAAACTGGTCTTAAATACATCTAAAACCAAAAGCATTGTATTTGGTTCAAAGCATTCTCTTAGACCGAAACCTCAACCGGAAGTTGTGCATAAAGGGTGTGACCATTGAATGAGTTGAAGAAACTGAACTCCTAGGATTATGATTGGATGGTCAGTTATCATGGTCAAGTCATTTTGAAAAAGTTGTTGTGAAGATGGGGAGAGGTATGTCTGTTATAAAAAGATCTTCTGCATTTTTGACACAATAATCAACTGTACTAAATGTTCAGGCTTTGATATGGTCTCATCTTGATTACTGTCCGGTAATATGGTCAGGTGCAGCAAATAAAGACCTAGCAAAGCTGCAGCTGGCTCAAAACAGAGCAGCACACCTTACCGTTAACTGCACACACAGACCTAACATCAACAACATGCACGATAGTCTTTCATGGTTGAGGAAAAATTCACTACTTCTCTTCTAGTCTTTTTAAGAAACATTTGTGTGTTAAAAATGCCTAACCACATGTATAATCTATTCGCATACACTTCAAACATACATTACATACCCCACCAGACACACCACTATGGGTTTCTTCAGGGTACCCAAACCAAAAACAGATTTAATGCGTCTCTCAGTTATTTATACAGTCATGGCATGGTGGAATGCTCTGCCACCAGAGGTTACTCAGGCAGAGTTCAGCTTTCAAAAACATCTTGTATCGCAGAACCTCTCCTCTTTCTAAAGATCAAATTTAACTGTGCTGGATATAAGAATATGAATATGTATATATGAATAGTGTGTCAATAGTATTTTTGTTGTGTCTTAGTGTGTTTTTCCCATATACGTACAACTTTTGAATGTAATGTTATATCTTATGTTGTTCGTATCTATTACTGTTCTGTACTTTGTCATGTATTTGTACGTTTTATGTGGAACCCAGAAAGAGTAGCTGCTGCATGTGCAGTAGCTAATGGGGATCCTAATAAACTAAATTAACATATTAGGCACTGTTATCATCCTCTGTTACCTCTTCACCAAATCTTTCCCAAATATTACTTTTCAGGCCCTCCTATCTCTTTATATTCTATTCCATTTCTCAGCGTTTCTCTTATTGAATTCAACTCTGACAGTGTCCTTTTTGCCTCCATGGATACATTTTTCTGCCTGTTCCCCAAAGCATTTGGCGATTGCCGTGTAGGGTATTTGGTGCAAGTACAGTTAGGCCCTGAAGCTTAGACTTACGCACTAATGCCAGATAGCTTAAAATAATGAAATAAAAACCTCAATGTAGCCTATAGATATAAATTGTACAAGAATTATACATTTATTTAATTTTATTTAACCTTTATTTAACTTTGCAAGTCAGTTAAAGAACAAATTCTTATTTTCAAGATTGTGTAAGGTATTGTTTTCTATTTATTCAACCCACCCGCCCTTCATCCCCACAATATTTAATGACCCTAAACCTGCGCGCTCTGCAGGTTGTGAGTCAACCCGCAAATCACAACAACACGTACCACCATAACACGACTCAGTGGTAATGCCATTCATCCACAGCAAAGCTAACTACTGACCTACACAGGCTGGTCTGCACTGGGCTGGTCATTAAGGGTCAAGAGTAAGGAAGTCTAAAAAACAACACACACATACACACAGGTTGGCAATTCAAGATCCTCTTCAGACTCCGTTGGTGAGTGAAAGAAGGGAGTATGTATCGTTAGTATGTTAATAGTTGTGTAACTGTTAAACATTTTTGTTTGACAGAAATCCCACAGAAATCCCAACAAACACACACGGACCTCACCCCACACACTATTTCATATCCACATTCCAAACCCAACTCCAGACTCCATTCAGCTACTTGGGACAAACCAAATACCAGCGTAAGAGTCTTTTCACACAGTGGCCATTGTTCTGTGCAGAACAGACCTAGAGTTCCTGTAAATTAGTGGCAGAATTCAGCCCAGGCCCAATCGTAGGCCGCTACTAGCATCCCACTGGGCATAAACTGGTTGAATCAACGTTGTTTACAAGTCATTTCAACCAATATATTCAATGTGATGACGTTGAATCAACGTGGAAAACTAATTGGATTTGCAAAAAGTCATCAACAAAGGAATGTTCTCTTTTTTTTCACACTTTTAATCTAAATCCAATGACATGATGAATTTATTTGTTCATTTTATGTTGAATTCACAGTAGTTGACAACTCAACCAAATGTAAATCAAAACTAGACGTTGAACTGACGTCGGTGTCCAGTGGCATGTTTGTTGGTGCCTTTAACTGATTGTCTGGCAGGCAGGGCACTGGCTCACACATTCCCCATGTTGACACTACTAGACCCCCAGCATCACTCACTTATACACCACTCGCCTGGATTCAGCCCTATCACCACAGAGGTCTAGCCATTGGGGTGTTGCGGTATTTTGGGGTTGTTAGGGGTAGCTGTATGAGGGATTTTCGTGTTAATCCTAGACCTGAAAAAATGGATCTGAAATCTTTGCGAGAACTGTAGCGGTGCTTGATTGAGTTTGCTTGGATGAGTTGAACCAATGGAATAGTCCCAAAAGTGCAAACGCCTGCCCATCTGGTACTCCAGGCAGTCTCAAGCAAACAAACAAAGTATAATAACAACAACAGAAATACTGAATACAATTGGTCACAGCTGGACATAGTGTATTTGCTCTTTGTTGGTATCGATTCAACATGTGATGCTAGCACTATGTTCTGTCCAACCCACTGAGGCACTGTATCTACTTAAGTTACGTTTGCTACATACAGTGCGTACGGAACCTCTTGACTTTTTCCACATTTTATGTTACAGCCTTATACTAAAATGTATTAAATAGTTTTTCCCCCCTCGTCAATCTACACACAATATCCCATAATGACGGTGCAAAAACATATTTTTTGCTAATTTATTGAAGCATCTTTGGCAGCGATTATAGCCTCGAGTCTTCTTGGGTATGACACTACAAGCTTGGCACACCTGTATTTGGGGAGTTTCTTCCATTCTTCTCTGCAGATCGTCTCAAGCTCTGTACGGTTGGATGGGGAGCGTTGCTGCACAGCTATTTTCAGGTCTCTCTAGAGATGTTCGACCGGGTTCAAATCTGAGCTTGGCTGGGCCACTCAAGGACATTCAGAGACTTGTCCCGAAGCCACTCCTGCGCTGTCATGGCTGTGTGCTTAGGGTCGTTGTCCTGTTGGAAGGTGAACCTTCCCCCTGGAGCAGGTTTTCATCAAGGATCTCTCCGTACTTTGCTCCGTTGATCTTTCCCTCGATCCTGACTAGTCTCCCAGTCCCTGCCACTGAAAAACATCCCCACAGCATGATGCTGCCACCACCATGCTTTACGGTAGGGGTGGTGCCAGGTTTCCTCCAGACGTGACACTTGGCATTCAGGCCAAAGAGTTCAATCTTGGTTTCATCGGGCTGTTGTGCATTTTACTGAGAAGTGGCTTCTGTCTGGCCACTTTACCATTAAGGCCTGATTGGTGGAGTGCTGCAAAGATGGTCGTCTTTCTGGAAGGTTCTCACATCTTCACAGAGGAACTCTGGAGCTCTGTCAGAGTGACCTTCGGGTTCTTGGTCACCTTGACTTAGGCCCTTCTCCCTTGATTGCTCAGTTTGGCTGGACGGCCAGTTCTAGGAAGAGTTTTGGTGGTTGCAAACTTCCATTTAAGAATGATGGAGTCCACTGTGTTCTTAGGGACCTTCAATGCTGCAGAACTGTTTTGGTACCCTTCCCCAGATCTGTGACTCGACAGAATCATTTCTCAGAGCTTTACGGACAATACCTACGACCTCATGGCTTGGTTTTTGCTCTGACATGCACTGTCAACTGTAGGACCTTAAATAGACAAGTGTGTGCCTTTCCAAATAATATCTAATGAATTGAATTTACCACAGGTGGACTCCAATCAAGTTGTTGAAACATCGCAAGGATGATCAATGGAAACAGGATGCACCTGTGCTCAATTTCGAGTCTCTTAGCAAAGGGTCTGAATACATATGTATATAAGGTATCTGTTTTTCATTTTTAATAAATTTTCAGAAATTTCTAAAAACCTGTTTTCACATTGTCTTCATGGGGTATTGTTTGTAGATTGCTGAGGAAAATGTTTAATTTAATCAATTTTAGAATAAGGCTGTAACGTAACAAAATGTGGAAAAAGTGAAGGGGTCTGAATACTTTCCGAAGGCACTGTACTGGTGGTCTAAGATCTACCCAGACACTACTGACATTAGCAGAGTACCAGGCTGGGCCGGTTCCAGGCATAAGCGACATAATTAGAATTTTTGGTGGGGGAACTCAGTCGCGGTCTCAACTTACTATTGACAGTAAAAATACTAGAATACTCAATTTTGATATTTGGTTGTCCATTATTCAACAATTTTCCTCTTGTTATGTCAGTCACTGACAGGACTAAATTAGGCCTGTCAGCTAACAATTTTTAGATTGGTAGTTATTTTTAGCCAACCATTTAAACTTGAAGTTATCATGGCCGATGCTGATTTTCTTTTGGACCGCGCTACAGATGACTATATTGGTCCGCTGATACAGGACTAGAAAAGGCCCAGTACACTACTTTTGTTTTGATTAAATTTTTCAGCGGGTGCTGCAGCACCCTCAGCAACCCTACTTCACGCGGCTATGCTCAGGAGCTGTCCTAACCAGTTAAGAGTTACCAGCAGGTGTCCTGATAATGCAGAAAGTCAGGGGTTCCTGCGCCACATTCAATTGCTTTGGAGTTGTTCAAATAATGTTTTGATATTTCTATAGGCCTATGATCAATCCATAAATAATCTAGACCTACATGCAAAAGTATCTCTTGTGCTTTTGACAATGATTTCACATTAGGCCCATTTCACATGATATGCATGAATACTTATGACCACTAGGCTAATAAATAAAACACATTTTGATGATTTAATTATCATGTTATTTAAAGTTATCCATTTGGAGCGCGACATCACGTTGTTAAAAACGATGTCTAAATTGGGATGCCTATAAATTGGATAATTAAAAGGCATCTAGGGCTTATGTTAACGTTGATTGTGTTCAAATTATAGACCTTTCAACATAGCTGCAGGAAGATGTTTGGGGGTGGGGCTGATGCGATCTCTTTACCGACAGGGTGGGGGCAGGAAAAACCTTTTTTGCACGATATCGGTCCGCTGATACAGGACTAGTAAAGGCCCAGTGCACTACTTTTGTGAAACAATAAAATATTTCAATATATTTTCTTTTTTCCAGATTGTTCAAGTGATGCTACAGCACCCATACTTCCCGCGGCTATGCCTTTCAAACATTGTATGCAAGATTGTATGCAACATTATCTGCAAGTGACTTGATGCCTACTGTGTCAAAGCGATTTAGAGTTGATAAAACGGGCGATACGAGTGTGTCTAAATAATGATGATTATTGTAAAAAAAAAGTCACATTCACCGCGGTTGTTTGAAGCGTGCTACAGGGTTCACAGCTGACGATGCTAGCTGGTTCATCCTCAATTTGCAACAATGTCAATGAGCGTCATCACTATCTTTCCTTTGCGGTATCTCAAACTGTTGTGATTACCAGCTGAGATAAACTTTTATGAGTTGATTTTATGAGTTTGTCTGGGTAGTGTCTTAACATCACCCTAAAACGTACTCTTGAGCTGGGAGTGTTTATAGTCTTAAAACAGGATTCCGAAGACCTTTTCTGAGATGCTTTGTGGATACAGGGCCTGTGCTCTTCCCCTCACCACTGCTCCCCTGTCTCCGACCCCTTCACACATTTCCTCCTTCTCGAATGTGGCCAGTACGGCTTACCCTCAACCCCCCTGCCCTACATGTCAAACACACCAGGGGGAAAGCACTAATCTAATATTCCCTTGCAGCATTTTGCCCTAAAAGTTTGCCGTTGGGCAGGGCTCCCCTGAGGCGATCGAGGGAGGCCATTTAATGGTGTATTTATTGTGAATGGCGCTTTAATGCTAATAATCCTTCCTGGGGATTTTATGTGCTCTGGGCTGAGAAGGAGGGGGACTGACTACTACTCCCAGTCTGGAGTTCCTCTGAAACAATGGTCTCTCTCTCTTTCCTTGAATTAGAGTGGACAAACCCACTCCCACACCCCATCCTCCATCCAAGAGGGCTAATTGGGGTTAGGAGCTAGTTTAATGAGGCCAGACTAAGCAGGCTGGCCTATAGGCTGGAGACATGTGAGTAGGAAATAATGATGCACTCTCTCTCTATGGAAGTACATAGGGTAGGGACAGAGAGAGGACCAGATGTTAACTTCAAAAATAATCTGTGTGCATTATTCAAATGTCCATGCAAATCTTCCATTGACTTAAAAGCATGATTTACAGTCTGAGTTATGAGTGTCGGACTCAATTTAGGAGTTACAGGTGTTGATCTCAAGTTAGGAGTTACGGGTGTTGATCTCTTAGGTTCCAGTCTCTTCTAAGAGTCAAAGTAAGACCGTGGTTCTTCTCAAGGAGTACAGTCCTGTCAACATCTCTTCTCATCTCTTCCACACTCTTCTGTAGCACACTATGCCACAGCTTTCAGCAAGACCATACATTACACAGTGCAAATACTGACAGTCAATGGGGCCAATGGTGCCATACACAGAAACATCAACATGGATGATGGAGGTATGTGTCTGTGTGTTTGTTTTAGTGTGTACATGTGTGTGTACGTCTGTGTACACGCGTGTAGTGTGTATTTGTGTATGTGTTTGTGTGTTAGTGTACGTGTGTTTGTGTTGAATCAACACTTTGTGTTGACATACTGCACAAGCAAGATGGATGAGGACAAGAGTCAGCATTCCCAGTTCCCATTATATGGAATACTATAGGATTCTCAGGAACGCTAGTGATCAGGAAGACCATGGATGGGTAACATGTGCAGACCACAGACCCACCTGGTGGTCAAATTCCCATCCCATGCTCCAGTGATCCGAGCTGGGAAGAGACAGATCCAGACAAGCCAAACAAACAGATTCCTACTGCTCACTGATCCTGGAGCCTAGGTCTAAACGGTCTAACCACGAGACCAGGCTACGAACCGACACACACATATGCGCGCACACACATGTATGCATTTACATACAGGTATGCACGCAAGCATGTACACATACACAGGTATGCACGCAAGCACACACACACATGCACCCACACAAAGTTCCTCGGTGTCCACATCACTGAGGGCTTAACATGGTCCTCTCCCACCTGCACAGTCGTGAAGAAGGTATGGCAGTGCCTTTTCTCCTTCAGGAGGCTGAAACTATTTTACTTTTACTTCACTACATTCCTAAAGAAAATAATGTACTTTTTACTCCATACAATTTCCCTGACACCCAAAAGTACTCGTTACATGTTGAGTGCTTAGCAGGACAGGAAAATGGTCCAAATCACGCACTTATCAAGAGAACACGTTTTCATCCCTACTGCCTCTGGTCTGGCAGACTTACTGAACACAAATGCATTGTTTGCAAATTATGTCTGTTAATGATGTCTGTTGGAGTGTGCCCCTGGCTATCCGTACATTTTAAAAACAAGACAATGGTGCAGTCTAGTTTGCTTTATATAAGGAATTTGAAATGATTTATACTTTTACTTTTGATACTTAAGGCTTCAGGAATAGAAGTTATTGAATGCAACAACCATGTCTCTATCACTAATAAACACAGTCATGGGTGTGTATCTCTTACATTCACTCAAAAGGCATGCTGGGAAATATGCAAATATGGCTTTACACCCTACAGTGTTAAAATGACACCCCCAGTGTTGTGTTTAAAACTTAAATGCCTTGTGCAGAATAAACGTGTTCATATGTTTAAGTGTTACAGCAAATAAACATGTTCTGTTGTTTACAGTCTATACACTATGACGCGTTTCCATTGAAATTCGAAATGCCTTGACCCATTTAAAAAGTGTTACAGGAAAGTGTTTAGTTATGTGTTCAGATCCTAAGCACTTGGTTTTACAGTGTAGGTGTAGCAGTAGTTGTTAGCCATTTAAAAGTCTTATGGCCAGGAGATGGAAGCTGTTTAGGAGTCTGTTGGTCTGAGCCTTGATGCACCGGTACCGCCTGCCAGACAGGCGAACAGTCCATGTCTTGGGTGGCTGGAGTCTTTGACAATTTTTGGGCCTTCCTCAGACACCGCCTGGCAGTGGTGGAAAAAGTACCCAATTGTCATACTTGAGTAAAAGTATCGATACCACTAATAGAAAGTTACTCAAGTAAAAGTGAAAGTCACCCAGTAAAATACTACTTGAGAAAAAGTCTAAAAGTATTTGGTTCTAAATATACTTAAGTAAATGTAATTGCTAGAATTGACTTAATCTTAAGGATCCGCTCCTTTTTTCCAATTTTCGCCTAAAATGACATACCCAAATCTAACTGCCTGTAGCTCAGGACCTGAAGCAAGGATATGCATATGCTCGACACCATTTGAAAGGAAACACTTTGAAGTTTGTGGAAAGGTGAAATTAATGTAGGAGAATATCCATAAAACAAAATTTCAATTTTTAATCTCTGCCCCCGTCCCCACAGGAGGCCTTTTGCCTTTTGGTAGGCCGTCATTGTAAATATGAATTTGTTCTTAACTGACTTGCCTAGTTAAATAAAGGTTAAATAAATTAAATAAACAACTTTGAGAGACATAAGCTCTTTGTAATTATAGAACATTTCTGGGATCTTTAATTTCAGCTCATGAAAAATAGGACCACTTTACATGTTGAATTTATATTTTTGTTCAGTGTACCTATCATACCTAGACTGACACTGACATCCACACACTTACACTAACACCCACACACCCACACGCTCACACTAACACCCACACGCTCACACTTACACTGACACACACTTACACCCGCACACTCACTTCCACACACTTAGGCTAATACCCACACACTTAGACTAAACACACTCACCACAACCACCATACACCCACCCACCACTTATGCTCCTGCCATGCTGTTTACTATACTATTATCCCCTGCGTACATGTACATATCTACCTCAAATACTCCAGTATCCCTGCACACTGTAATTTTGGTACTGGCCCTGAACCTGAATATAGCTTCCTCTCTAATTTCTTATTTCTCATGTTTTATATTTTATTAGTTATACTATTTTGATGTTGAATACTGCTTGCAAGTTAAGCATTTCACTGTACTTGACAAATACAACTTTGAAAGAGGGCTGCTCTTTGTAAACCAAACACACACGGTCAAGTATCTTGGTTTAGCAATGCACAACTCCCCGTTGTTGACCACAAGACTGAGCAACAGGTGCATAAAACTACATAATCCCTTCACACAAATACAAATCAACCATGAACTAATACTACTACACATGACCAGCCAATATCCTTTCACTGCACCAGTACACTGACTGTACAACGCAACCGACCACCAAATACATTGTGTCCTCAATAAAAACATCACACGGGTCCCAAGCCCATTTGCTAATGCTAATATGAATGTTCCACCCAAATACATTTTGTATCCTTCTAGCAGTATTCACCCGCACAGCCTCAACAAAGCCCTCACTACAACCCCCCCCCCCCCCCCTAAACACCTGTTCAGAAACGGGTCAGAAGATGTGGTGCAGGCCTGCTGGAGGTCTCTGGGGGTCTGGATGATGGTTTGTAAGAGATCTCGAGGTTAGGTCTGGAGGTATGGTAAGGAATACAGAACTAGTCCTCCGAGCGCAATTTGATTATCTCGAGAAATTCAACAACAATCCCTTTCTCGGCCAGCTTCCACCGCCGCCAGTGAATAGAAAGAGTTTGTTTGTCACTCATACTGGGTGAACAGGGAGAGTAGATAAAGCCTTCTGATTGTGCCAACACCGACGCCGTGAGAACCAGTGTTTGGGCAACCAAGGAGGACCATGGGAATTTGAGTCTACAATGTTCAACCCGACCAGGACCCCATTCCCAAAGAAACGTTTGGTAACCTACATACTATTAACGTCCTTATTCTAATTCGGTAAGAACTATTATTGGCCCGCGCGTTTCCATACTGTAAACATGATGTGGGGGGGGGGGGGGGTTTCCTATATAATAAATTAATAGCTTCATTATCGTCACTTGGCTTTCATTAGAGCAGGTTATTTATTCTTTTTTCTTCTTCAAGACCCAAATGACAAATTGACGGCTTTTCTCATGATCCAAATTGTCCTCCAACTACCCAAATTAAGAATAAATAGTGTGTAATTACAGATGTATTCATATAAATCGTGACCTTTTTCGACCCCTTAGTTTAATAAACCCTGCGTCAGTGTGTTATTGGATTATTGCATGACTATGGTCTCCGGCTCGCTTTGCAGGTTCGCCTTGGTTTTAACATTCCACAGACAGAGCCTATTGATATGCCTGGATACCAGGACCTTAACTGAGGTTAAGCACCTTGGTCAAGGGGTTTTTGGCGAGTCGCCCCATTGAGTTATGGGGTTTTTCGTTTTTTTTGGGAGAGCCCCTGTGGCCTTGTTGACTAGGGGCTGAAACAATAACATTCTCTCATCAGAGGTTGAGAGGTTCACTGAGGTTGGAGCACTCAGACTGTTAAAAAAGCTAAAGGCTGAGTCATGGCCTCTGATCAAATGAGTGTGTGTGTGCAACACGGTCCAGTGTGCGTGTTGGGGGGTGTCCTTCATGTGATTTAGAGAGCAAACAAAACATCAAAACATTGTGTGGCCATAAGCCTGCCTGCAGTATATGATCATACCTCCTGAGCTTTCCACTATTATTTCCCATGTGATCACCCTATAGTACCCTCAAACTCAAAGCTGGACCTCAAAGCCAGTTCTACTCTTTTCTTTCATTGTTCCCCTCTAATCAGGAACTGATTTAGACTTGGACACCAGGTAGGTGAAATTAATTATCATGTAGAACAGAAAACCGGCAGGCTCCGGACCTCGTAGGGTAAGAGTTGAATACCCCTGCATATAGTATATGACTTTTCTTGGAAAGAGAATGGAGGGTTAGGGTTAGGATTTCATGAGAGTCACACCTGGGTCTGACATAAAATGTCTTCACTCTCAGTTCCCCCTCCAGACAGAAAAACACAAACAAGACCTTGTTGTTGGGGCCAGGAAGTGGAGGTGAATGGAGCAGCGTGCCAGGCCCAAGGCTTATGGCCTAGGATAAAGGAACCAGGTAGGGGGGTCATGGAAAGGCGCTGGGAGACTACAAGGAATTGGGCTTTGTCTGTTATTCCAAGCTGGGTTGGAAAACTTGGGTCTTGTTAGAAGATACCTTGGTGAGTGTTTCTTACTTGCCATACATACACGTCCTCTGGCCCGATGTACAAACAAAAACAAGGCAGTAGTGAAAGCAGAGCCGGCTTCAGAGCTGGAGCTGGGCCAGCAGCCTGGTCTCATAGACTAGACGTAACATAGTACATGTACATCCGGGAAAATCCAATTATTATGATATGTTACATTTGGTATGATTACATAAGACAGATGGTTACTTAAGTCAAAAGCTAAAGTAGGGTGGTTGGTCGAGGTGAATGGGTTAGCCTTTAATGCAAACGTCTATCAACCCAAAAGGTAGAGAGTTTGAATATCATCAAGGACTTTAGAAACTTTTCAACTACTTACTACTTTTTTAGCTACTTTGCAACTACTTAGCAATAAAACACAACCTCATAAATGTCCTCTCACTGTGAACTGTGTTAATTTTCAGCAAACTTAACATGTGTAAATATTTGTATGAACATAACAAGATTCAACAACTGAAACATAAACTGAACAAATTCCACAGACACGTGACTAACAAAAATTGAATAATGTGTCCCTGAACAAAGAGGGGGGGGGGGGGGGTCAAAATCAAAAGTAACAGTCAGTATCTGGTGTGGCAACCAGCTGCATTAAGTACTGCAGTGCATCCCCTCCTCATGGACTGCACCAGATTTGCCAGTTCTTGCTGTGAGATGTTACCCCACTCTTCCACCAAGGCATGTGCAAGTTCCCGGACATTTCTGGGGGAATGGCCCTAGCCCTCACCCTCCGATTCAACAGGTCCCAGACGTGCTCAATGGGATTGAAATCCGGGCTCTTCGCTGGTCATGGCAGAACACTGACATTCCTGTATTGCAGGAAATCACGCACAGAATGAGAAGTATGGCTGGTGGCA
This sequence comes from Salvelinus alpinus, assembly GCF_045679555.1. Taxonomy (NCBI): domain Eukaryota; kingdom Metazoa; phylum Chordata; class Actinopteri; order Salmoniformes; family Salmonidae; genus Salvelinus; species Salvelinus alpinus. Next base: position 11,543,451 of record NC_092123.1, read on the forward strand.
TTGGCATGCTGGAGGGTCATGTCAGGATGAGCCTGCAAGAGGGGTACCACATGAGGGAGGAGGATGTCTTCCCTGTAACGCACAGCGTTGAGATTGTCATTGCAGGCAATAAGCTCAGTCCGATGATGTTGTGAAACACCGCCCCAGACCATGACGGACCCTCCACCTCCAAATCGATCCCGCTCCAGAGTACAGGCCTCGGTGTAACCCTCATTCCTTCGACGATAAACGCGAATCTGACCATCACCCCTGGTGACACAAAACCGCGACTTCATGCTAGTCCGGTCTGGTCCAGCGACGGTGGGTTTGTGCCCATAGGCGACGTTGTTGCCGGTGATGTCTGGTGAGGACCTGCCTTACAACAGGCCTACAAGCCCTCAGTCCAGCCTCTCTCAGCCTATTGCGGACAGTCTGAGCACTGATGGAGGGATTGTGCGTTCCTGGTGTAACTCGGGCAGTTGTTGTTGCCATCCTGTACCTGTCCCGCTGGTGTGATGTTCGGATGTACTGATCCTGTGCAGGTGTTGTTACACGTTGTTACGAATCCCTTTGGCCCGACAATCTAGGGGTGATGGTAATGGGACCCGTAACACAACTCATGCAAATTATTATAGTGACAACGTAACAGTGAGAACACAAAATAACCACAGACAACTTAATTACCGTCAAACACTAAATGTTTATTTATAAACACACGGTAAATGGGGGGAGCAGGAAAAGGGGCTGAGCGGGACCCAAGGAATGAAAGAATAATAATTCAAAACACCCCTAAGCTAGACTAGCCTACTTCACAAATAGCTAACTAACTAACCAAAAATACAGGGGGTGGTCCGCCCAGTTCTAACTAGTGTTTTTAACAGTATTTAACTACGGGTAGTGTAGCCCAAGGGCAACTTGTCTGGTTACCCCCTTTTCCCACCATCAAACAAACACTCAAACACCATAACCAAAAACAATACTCACAGATGGAGACCAAGTGACATGTAGCTGCAAAACACACAAGCGATCTACAGATAGAAGGCATTTACAAAAGAGATTGAGCTGGGGAGAAAACAACTGACAGGGGTTTTAAACCAAGGGAAAGGGACTGTGATTGGGTAAGGGAAAAGGAGCAGGTGTCTTCTGATTAGCGACTGATTGATGACTGATTGGGGAATGATGAGGGTCACCTGTGAGTAGGGGAGAAGGAGAGAAAAGAAACACACAGGATACACACAGAACACTTGTATCCGTAACACTCCCACCCTTAAAAGAGCAACCCTAGGGATTGCGAACACACTTACAAAACATACCAACATCATAATTCTCACACACGAGACAAAGCATCTGCCAACACATTCTCAGAACCTTTTTTATGCTTTATCTCCAAATTATAATTCTGTACAATAAGGGCCCAACGCATTAGGCGCTGGTTCTGATTGTACATGCGGTGGAGAAACACTAAGGGGTTGTGGTCCGTATATACAATCACTGGCAGGGCACTGGAACCAATGTACACCTCAAAGTGCTGCAGAGCCAACAACAAAGCAAGAGCTTCCTGTTCTATTGTGGCATAGTTTGTTTGACATTTATTAAACTTCCGAGAAAAATAACACTGGATGATCCACTCCACTCTTGTCCTGCTGCAGTAGAACAGCACCAGCACCTCTTGCACTAGCATCTATCTCAAGTTGAAACGGTTTTTCAAAATCCGGAGCAGCAAGTACAGGGGTATTACACAAGAGGGCTTTCGCAGATTCAAAAGCTATTTTACAATCCGGAGACCACACAAATGATTTAGCCGGACTGAGCAAATCGGTCAATGGAGCAACTACCGCAGAGAAATTTTGACAGAAACTACGGTAGTAGCCAACCATCCCTAAAAAGCGGCGTAGCTGTCGTCTGGTGGTAGGTGCGGGAAATGCAGTTATAGCTAATACCTTGGCATCAACAGGGCGCACCTGTCCATGGCCGACCTCTTTGCCAAGATAAGTAACAGTAGCTTTTCCAAACTCGCACTTTGCCAAGTTCAGGGTTAGCGAAGCAGCTGCCAACCGTTCACATACTACCCTGAGAGAGTCAACATGATCTGACCACTCAGACGAATAAATCACCAGATCATCAAGATAAGCACTACAGTTGGGTACTCCAGCTAATACGGAGTTAACCAATCGTTGGAAAGTGGCTGGTGCATTTCGCATCCCAAAAGCCATGACTGAGTACTGTAGGAAGTTGTCTGGGGTTACAAAGGCAGAAATCTCCGAAGCACGTGAAGTTAACGGAACCTGCCAGTAACCTTTTAAGAGGTCCAACTTAGTAACATACTTAGCAGCACCAATAGTGTCGATACAGTCGTCCAGTCTGGGTAACGGGAACGAATCTGGCATTGTGACAGAATTAACCTTTCGATAATCCGTACATAACCTGGACGTACCATCAGGTTTAGGAACCAGAATGCAAGGAGAACTCCAAGGGCTTGAACTTGGCGTAGCCAGGTCATTCTCCAACAAATATGTCACTTCATCCCTCATTATCTTCCTTTTGGAAGCGTTGATACGATAGGGGTGTTGCTTGATAGGTGTAGCATTTCCAACATTAATGTCATGTTCCAACACGTTTGTGCGAGTAGGAACGTCATTAAAGAGACATGGAAAACTGTGTAGTAGCCTCACAACATCGTCGGCCTGTCCGTCCGTTAAATGAACCAGACCTGACTGGATAGACAACAGCATTTCTGAGTTGGGCAATCTAACGCACTGCTGCTGAGTATTGCGCAACTCTATTCCATCTCCCTCACCATCATCAATATGACAGTCCACTATCATAGCAGTAGAAGCAGAGGAGACAGCAGTACCTTCCTCTATTTTTGAACTATCCACTTGGGTGACGGGTCGGGTGTGGTAGGCTTTTAACATGTTAATGTGGCACACACGAGATTGGCGTTTTCTATCAGGCGTTTGAAGCACATAATCAGTTTCACTTAATTTCTTCTCAATGAAGTAAGGACCAGAGAAACGAGCTGACAGTGAAGATCCTGGAACAGGCAATAAGACCAGTACTTGGTCACCTGGCTGTAGTGGACGAGAAACAGCCTCCTTATCATAGTGTCTTTTCATGCTCCTTTGGGAGGAAGACAGAGCTTCCTTTGCAAGAGCACAGGCTTGGTGTAGGCGCTCCCGAAAGCGACTAACGTAGTCCAACACATTTTCATCTCCTGTACACAACTCTTGGGACAAAAACTGTTCTTTAAGAACTTTCATTGGTCCTCTCACTGTGTGACCAAACACTAGTTCCGCCGGGCTGAAACCTAGGGACTCCTGTACAGTTTCACGAGCAGCAAACAAAACTAGAGGAACTCCCTCATCCCAATCTTTCTCAGATTCTAAACAATATTTACGTAGCATAGACTTCAGTGTCTGATGCCATCTTTCAAGCGCACCCTGAGACTCTGGGTGATAGGCGCTTGACACACGGTGCGTAATTGATAAGGATTTTAACACCTGTTTGAAGAGTTTGGATAGGAAATTGGTACCTTGATCACTTTGTACCACCATAGGTAATCCGAATGTCGTGAAGAATTTTATTAAGGCTTTACTCACTACCGGGGCTGTAATCCTACGCAGAGGAATGGCCTCGGGGTATCTTGTTGCCATACACATAATTGTCAACAGAAACTGGTTACCCGATTTTGTCTTCGGTAACGGTCCAACACAATCAACCACCACATGTTCGAATGGTTCACCTATGATAGGTATTGGACAAAGAGGAGCGGGAGGAATAACCTGATTTGGTTTTCCTGTTATCTGACATGTGTGGCAGGTACGACAGTACTGAGCCACATCTTGTTTTAAACCTGGCCAAAAGAAATGGCGAAGGATCCGATCATATGTTTTTGTGATTCCTAAATGACCAGACCATGGGTGATCATGAGCAAGGGATAACACATTTTGTCGAAAGGCTGTAGGAATCACTATTTGGTAAACAGCATTCCAATCTCCGCCTGCGTCATCATGGGATGTCCATTTACGCATGAGGAGATTACCCTCAATGAAGTAAGCCACGTTCTTCTTCTTTACCTCTTCCAATGAGACAACACTAGAAAAACATTTAGCAAGCTTGGTGTCAACCTTTTGGTTTGTAACCAGCTGCTCACGAGTGACTGGTAACTGTATTGCATCAGCAACAAGTTCGACACTCTTCTCTTCTTTCCTGGGCTGTTTGTCAGAGGTGATCAGCTTCCCAGAGATAGCGCACAACCCATCCTCTTGGTCATCCTCTTTGAACAGAACAGTTTTCGACAAATCTATCACGTCACTCTCTTGTCGTGTCTGAGCACGAGTGACAGCACAAGCGGGGAACACATGTGGATAACTCTGTGCCAGCTCATTGGAGAGAGAGTGGTCACTTTTATCCATTACCTCCAAAACGGGTACTACCTTTCCTCCGGCAATATCGTTACCCATTATAAAGGTCACACCTTTTACTGGCAGCCTAGGACGTACCCCCACTCTGAATATTCCACTGATTAACTCAGTGTACTTTCACAAAGTGCAATGGCACTGGAACAAAACCCATTTCTATACCCTGAACTAACACACTGGAACCACAGTATGTATCGTCGGATAAGGGCAACACATCAGACAATATAAACGACTGCGCCGCACCAGTATCCCTAAGGATTTTAACCGGCCGCTGAGACGCTTCGTCATTCGCTAGGGACACAAAACCCTCGAAAATGAACGGTTCATAACTACGGTCGGGAACTGGGTCTTTCAAAATACATTTACCCTTAGGCACCTGTTTCGTTTCAGACCTCACAACCGTACGAATTAGACCAACACCTGTTGGTGGCTTGGCACGAAGAGGCATCCCTTGTTTACGTTTTAGCAGGAAGCAATCATTAATCATATGTCCCACCTTATGACAATAGAAACAGGGACGCTCATTTTTCTGGCGTGCTTGATATACTGCTGGCCGACTAGGGCTATAAGTAGGCAATTCTGTAACTCTACTCTCAGTATGAGCCGAAAACACACTCTTGTGCGTCAACACAAACTCGTCTGCCAACACAGACGCTTCTGACAGGGAGGATACTTTCTGTTCGTTTAGGTACACTACAATGCGTTCAGGTAAGCAATTTTTAAACTCTTCCAACAAGATTAACTCCCGGAGAGAGTTAAAATCAGTTACCTTGCAAGCAGCATGCCATTTATCAAACAGATTTCCCTTCTCTCTAGCAAATTCCACATAAGTCTTACTAGAAGACTTCTTATGAGACCTAAATCTCTGTCGGTATGCCTCAGGCACAAGCTCATAGGCGCGAAGAACAGTAGCTTTGACCACTTCATAATTTAAACTGTCCTCAAGAGGTAGCGCTGACAAAACCTCTTGAGCTTTACCAGTTAATTTACACTGAAGTAATAGGCACCATACCTCTTCAGGCCATTTCAAGGCTACGGCTATACGTTCAAATACACAAAAATAGGAGTCAACCTCTGACTCTCTGAACACAGGTACTAAGGCAATCTGCCTACTAATGTCAAAAGTGTTGGAAGCTACAGCTGGTGAGGACTCCTCACTAACAGTCGCTGCAGGCCTGAAGGCTAGCCTCGCTGTCTCTGCCTCCAGTTCCATCTGGCGCATTTTTAACTCGGCCTCAATTTTACACTGCCGCTGTTCTCGTTCTTTTTCTGCCTCAATTTTACACATCTCCAACTGGAGAGTCTCTCGCCTTTCCTCTTTTTCTGCCTCAATTTTACACATCTCCAACTGTTCTCGCCTTTCCTCTTTTTCTGCCTCAATTTTACACATCTCCAACTGGAACTGCCGCTGTTCTCGTTCTGCCTCAAGTTGGAACTGTATGGAACGGACATCCCTCCTGGCATCACCGGTTGAAAGTGGGGAGAGTGGATCAAAACGGGGCAATGTGGCAGGTGCTTTAGCCTCGCCCTCAGACACCACTGGGCTTAGAGGAGCAGCAACATCCCCTACAGGGGTAGTAGGCTCAGGCAGCGGTAATACAAGCACCTGCTCTTCCAACAAAACATTTAACACTAGTTGTTTAACCTCCGCTTTAACTAAACCCGGCGGAATCGATACCGAATAATGGTCAGCCAAGGTCATTAAATCTACCCTACGACATCTATCAAAAACCTCCCACGAAGGGTTATCCAAAAAGGACTTCAAATCAAAAGTAGCCATCTTGAACTACCACACAAGAGCCAACCAAAATAGCAAACACTAATGCTACAGCGCTCAACACTGAACTATACTACTACAACAATTTGCATAAGCGGTATGGGTGTCAATAAAGACAGATCCCGGATGAGCCCCCACTTATGTTACGAATCCCTTTGGCCCGACAATCTAGGGGTGATGGTAATGGGACCCGTAACACAACTCATGCAAATTATTATAGTGACAACGTAACAGTGAGAACACAAAATAACCACAGACAACTTAATTACCGTCAAACACTAAATGTTTATTTATAAACACACGGTAAATGGGGGGAGCAGGAAAAGGGGCTGAGCGGGACCCAAGGAATGAAAGAATAATAATTCAAAACACCCCTAAGCTAGACTAGCCTACTTCACAAATAGCTAACTAACTAACCAAAAATACAGGGGGTGGTCCGCCCAGTTCTAACTAGTGTTTTTAACAGTATTTAACTACGGGTAGTGTAGCCCAAGGGCAACTTGTCTGGTTACCCCCTTTTCCCACCATCAAACAAACACTCAAACACCATAACCAAAAACAATACTCACAGATGGAGACCAAGTGACATGTAGCTGCAAAACACACAAGCGATCTACAGATAGAAGGCATTTACAAAAGAGATTGAGCTGGGGAGAAAACAACTGACAGGGGTTTTAAGCCAAGGGAAAGGGACTGTGATTGGGTAAGGGAAAAGGAGCAGGTGTCTTCTGATTAGCGACTGATTGATGACTGATTGGGGAATGATGAGGGTCACCTGTGAGTAGGGGAGAAGGAGAGAAAAGAAACACACAGGATACACACAGAACACTTGTATCCGTAACACACGTGGTCTGCCACTGCAAGGACGATCAGCTGTCCGTCCGGTCTCCCTGTAGCGCTGTCTTAGGCGTCTCACAGTACGGACATTACAATTTATTGCTCTGGCCACATCTGCAGTCCCCATGCCTCCTTGCAGCATGCCTAAGGCCCATTCCCGCAGATAAGCAGGGACCCTGGGCATCTTTCTTTTGGTGTTTTTCAGAGTCAGTAGAAAGGCCTCTTTAGTGTCCTAAGCTTTCATAACTGTGACCTTAATTGCCTACCGTCTGTAAGCTGTTAGTGTCTTAACGACCATTCCACAGGTGCATATTCATGAATTGTTTATGATTCATTGAACAAGCATGGGAAACAGTGTGTTTGACCATTTACAATGAAGATCTGTGAAGTTATTTGGATTTTTACGAATTATCTTTGAAAGACAGGGTCCTGAAAAAGGGACATTTCTTTTTTTGCTGAGTTTATGACCCTCAAGGCAGTCAAACCATAATAGTACCGTTACCGTTGAATTCAGTAGGAAGGATATAAGTTGAAAATAGCTCCAGCATTTGACTCAACATTGTCCCCAAGGGGAACCCTATGCCTCCAGAAGATCTACGCATTCATTGTCCTCCCTTGTACTCTGGTTGCTCTTCCAAACAGGAGACACGTTTTTTTAGCTGAAGGGCTCAAATTCCATCGCTTTCAGTTATTACTTTACAATTCAGCCATAATGAGAGCGTTTCAAGAGGCATCTTGCCCACTGCTGGCCAGGGTCCCACTACACTAGGCCACTAAATAGCAAAGTTAGCAAACACGGAGCATGTGACTGCAAAAGCCAAAGAGCTGCATCAGCAGTATGGGTTTAAGAGAAGAAAGAAAACCCAATGGAAAGTCACTCTAACCAAACATCCGTGGTTGGTTCTCTATCCTGGCTCAGAAAACTTAAATAGGACCACAAATAAAACACACATGCTCTAAGACAAAATTATGTCACCGTGTAATAGCACTGTGAGGAAGGGCGGGGGGGGGGGTGAAAATGCTGCTTTGGCCCAAGCATGCAGTCATTCGATTTCATGTGTAATGTACATGTATTGTGCATGGTAATTGGCCATTTGGAATAGGCAAGCAGCCATAGGTCACTGTTGGGAACGCCAGCTTGTGATCATAGTTGCGAGAAGTAGGGGTGCTGAGGGTGCTGCAACAACTTTTTCTTCCACAAAATGTGTGAACTAGGCCTTTAATGCGTGAACTAGGCCTTTTCTTACCATTACTAATGTTTTGAACACCATACACTCTACAAGGGCAGGAAAAACATTGATTTGTTTCACATACATTAAGTATACATTATACATTACTTACCACCTTTTGTCCCCCAAGCTGTCTCTCTACGGACAATGCATTGGTAAAAGGTCAAACGTATAGTCAAAGGAATGGAGAATGGTATGTAATCTAGATATCAGGTTTCCCTCTCTAAGATACACAACTTCAAATTTGTATTACCTTTACTTAACTGGGCAAGTCAGTTAAGAAATTCTTATTTTCAATGACGGCCTAGGAACAGTGGGTTAACTGCCTTGTTCAGGGGCAGAACAACAGATTTTTTACCTTTACCAGGGATTCTACACCTTGTCAGCTCGGGGATTCGATCTTGCAACCTTTCGGTTACTATTCCAACGCTCAAACCACTAGGCTACCTGCCACCCCAACGGGGTGGAACTAGACTTGAGCCACACACTAGGCCAGAGACAGCAGAGAGTTTGGGATCTCCTTATCGTTCATCTCACACTGGGCTGAACTGGAGACAAAACGGTCGCTGAGGGGCCAGGTAATGACTCAGCCATTTGACGTCCCTCTGATATTTCAGTTTCACAAGGCCCAAGATAAGACATCTTAGAGACAGGGCTGTCAGACTCCGATACTACATGCTATACAATACACCTCACTCCTCAAGTTCAAGGGCCTCCTTTGGCCAGACAGTGATGAATGGAGCGTGTGCGTGTGTGTGTGTGTGTGTGTGTGTGTGTGTGTGTGTGTTTGTATCTTTGTGTGACAAAAAATTCTATGCTGCTGATGTGTTGTATTTGGAGATTGTCAAGCCCCAAGATAAGGCTAGATAAGATGGGTGGTCATATGCTGGGGGATCAAATAAGGTCCATGGTGGTCCAACCCAACTCTCCCTCGACTGACATTTGTTTTTCCAGTAAAAAAGCCACAGCCTTACGGGGGCCCCTGCCTCACTGAGGTCTCTCAGTATGCGTGTGTATGGGTCAGGGGTTGGAACCACATCCCCCCCCCCAATCGATCAGCTCTGAACCGGGTTGAACCCAAAACAAGTACCGGTTTATATCATTTATATCATTCCTTTTTTAACCTGTGAAATTAAATGTTTTTTACATTTAGCTCATTAAATTAGTTCACCAATCAGTGTGGATAGAGCAGGCAAGCTAGTTGTTTATATGGACAGACAAGTATAGCCTATGAAGCAAGAGGCCACTTCAATTTTGCGAGTGGGGAGAGAGCGAGGAGAGGGTTGAGGAAGAGGTTTGAAGTGCTGTGCATCTTGTTATGACATACATTATATGAATTAGGTCCTCAGAATTATACCTAAGAGCAGCGGCTTCCATGGAGGAACATTACATTTCCTTTGAGCTAGCTAGCTAACAAGCTTGAGCTAGCTAGCTAACAATCTTGTGTGTGCAAAGCAGCACCAGAATTAAAAACACATCTTAGCTTTTTGTAGTTAATAAATCCAACGTGAAACGTAATAACTTGTCTTATAGTAAGTATCCTTACCTAGCATTGAAACAGTTAATCTATTCTTCTACAGCTAATGAAAAATCTCTCTCCCCATCTTCTGATTAAAGCTTGTAACTTCAGTATAGTAGCCTATGCTTTGGAAGGGGGTGGGGCACGTAGCCTAAACATGCAAGGGCAAAGATTTTCAGCTTGCGGTAGGGAGACACTGGAATAGGTTTCTGAGTGACAGAGTGAGGGCTTATTAACCACATTTAAAATAACGGGTTCTGTTCCCAAGCGGTATGGATCACTTTCCTTCCAGGTTCTGTTTCTGTTCCTTAAAAAAAACATTATTTTCCATTTTTCAGTATTGTTCCCTGAACAGGTTCCAACCCCTGGTATGTGTGTGTGTGGTATGACATGGACATTATTTACAATTACAGTTCATGCCCAACATAAATGACATGGTACCGCAGTAAAATCATTATAATTTCCGCGACAACAGCACTGTCTTCTTATCCAAATATCAAAACATGCTTATGCTCCATAAAGATGTAGGATCTTAATTTGATCTCCCTGTTGCAGGCGAACGTGACTGCAAAGCAGGAAATGTAAAACTTGTAGTGAATTTGAGGTTTAAAAATGCTTCTGAAGTCTGTAATTTCCATTTTGAAATGTCAGACTTAATGTTCCATGTATCAAAATCTCTGAATTATAATCCACATAAAAATGCACATTTCCTGTAGCTGCAGGATTGTTTTCCTTCTGTAGAAAACTGGCTCAAATAAAGATTCTACATCTGTAGGTGAAGTCGTTAATATGAAAACCTTGCATCTTGTAATTATGGTATTACAGTTGAAGTCGAAAGTTTACATACACTTAGGTTGGAGTCATTAAAACTCATTTTCCAAACACTCCACAAATGTCTTGTTTACAAACTATAGTTTTGGCAAGTCGGTTAGGACATCTACTTTGTGCATGACACAAGTAATTTTTCCAACAATTGTTTAGACAGATTATTTAACTTATAACTCATTGTATCACAATTCCAATGGGTCAGATGTTTACATACACTAAGTTGCCTTTAAACAGCTTGGAAAACTCCAGAAAATGATGTCATGGCTTTAGAAGCTTCTGATAGGCTAATTGACATAATTTGAGTCATTTGCAGGTGTACCTGTGGATATATTTCAAGGCCTAACTTCAAACTCAGTGCTTCTTTGCTTGACATCATGGGAAAATCTAAATAATTCAGCCAAGACCTCCAAATTGTAGACCTCCACAAGTCTGGTTCATGCTTGGGAGCAATTTCCAAACACCTGAAGGTACCACGTTCATCTGTACAAACAATAGTACGCAAGTATCAACACCATGGGACCACGCAGCCGTCATACCGCTCAGGAAGGAGACGCATTCTGTGTCCTAGAGATGAACGGACTTTGGTGCGAAAAGTGCAAATCAATCCCAGAACAACAGCAAAGGACCTTGTGAAGAGGCTGGAGGAAACAGTTACAAAATTATCTATATCCACAGTAGTTTGAGTCCTATATCGACATAACCTGAAAGGCCGCTCAGCAAGGAAGAAGCCACTGCTCCGAAACGGCCATAAAAAAGCTAGACTACGGTTTGCAAATGCACATGGGGACAAAGATCGTACTTTTTGGAGAAATGTCCTCTGGTCTGATGAAACAAAAATAGAACTGTTTGGCCATAATGACTATCGTTATGTTTGGAGGAAAAAGGGGGAGGCTTGCAAGCCGAAGAACACCATCCCAACCATGAAGCACGGGGGTGGCAGCATCATGTTGTGGGGGTGCTTTGCTGCAGGAGGGACTGGTGCACTTCACAAAGTAGATGGCATCATGAGGAAGTAAAATTATGTGGATATATTGAAGCAACATCTCAAGACATAAGTCAGAAAGTTAAAGCTTGGTCACAAATGGACAATGACCCCAAGCATACTTCCAAAGTTGTGGCAAAATTGCAAAAAAAAGGACAACCAAGTCAAGGTATTGGAGTGGCCATCACAAAGCCCTGACCTCAACCTTATAGAAAATTTGTGGGCAGAACTGAAAAAGCATGTGCGAGCAAGGAGGCCTACAAACCTGACTCAGTTACACCAGCTCTGTCAGGAGGAATGGGCCAAAATCCACCAAACTTATTGTGGGAAGCTTGTGGAAGGCTACCCGAAACGTTTGACCCAAGTTAAACAATTTAAAGGCAATGCTACCAAATACTAATTGAGTGTATGTAAACTTCTGGCCCACTGGGAAGATGATGAAAGAAATAAAAGCTGAAAGAAATCATTCTCTCTACTATTATTCTGACATTTCACATTCTTAAAATAAAGTGGTGACCCTTATTGACCTAAAACAGGGAATTTTTACTCGGATTAAATGTCAGGAATTTTTTTTAAACTGAGTTTAAATGTGTTTAGCTAAGGTGTATGTAAACTTCCGACTTCAACTGTATAACTCACCGACTTTCCTGTGATGTCAGAAGACAAGATAGTATCTGAAATTCACACACTCTCTGTAATTATCATCTCAGTGTATTTTTATTTTTTGTGGGCTAATATCTACTGTTTGGCCCCATGTATTTTTTTTTGTATTTTCATTTAGCAGACACTCTTACTCAGAGCAATTTACAGTAATGTGTGCATATATTTGTATACTTTTTCATTCTGTTCCCCCATGGGAATCTAACGATGCTCTTCCAACTGAGCTACACTGGGTAGGGTGCAGATTTAATAAAGTGCCCGTCACACCTTTTTCACTTTTACTGAAGTCACATACAAGGTGTGGTTGTCAATTACTTTGGGCCAGTTCATTTTGCTTCGTCGGGTGCCCCGGGGGGGTGGAGTTTACATATTTTAGACCATTTAATTGGCCCTAAAGTGAGATCTCCACCCACTCAGGGCACTTTGTGATGCAAAATTAAGTCACCCAATGAGGGGATTCGATTAAGCTGGCCCAGATGCCCCGGAGTTTGGTGAAAAGTGATTGCGTTAGTTTTAAAAATGGGCTGCCTCCCAGGCGTGAGTCGGGTACCCTGTTCAAAGCCAATGGCGAAGCCTGCTAAAAATAAATTGACGTATGTCGAACTTGGAGTAATGATTTAGGATTCAGAGTTTTTACATGTGAAAGTGTTGTTTGCTAGTAATAAAAACACATGTGACTTCCCAACTTGTATCTTTTTTTCAAGCATAGCCTACATTTTACGGAAAAGACATGGTGTGCTTCTGAACAATGCCTTTTTGACAACATGTAGCGCAGATTACAGTTCGATTTGAGAAGGGCGCTCCTCACCTCTTTTGCTCGATCTCATGGCGGGCCATAATCCGGCGAAACCAGTTCAGTAAAGCTTATCCAACTGTTTTTTTATAGAGTCCAACATCAAGTTTAAAGTTCATTTGCCATGTGTTGACTTACTCCTTTCAGCTCCCAGTGCACTGTAAAAAAAGATTTGTTGAGTCAACTATGATTATTATCATACATTTTTTATTCAACTAACGCAATGACTGGAAGTCTAAAGGAACAACTAACATGCTAGCTGTTCCTGTAGACTTCTAGTCATTGTGCTAATGCCAATGCTAGTGCCAACTTCCTTCAAACTGCACTCAGACATAAAAATGGTATCCATGAGTTCATCTGACTATGGGTAAGTAGAAAAAAAAGTCTCAAATGCCAAAATGTCACACTATCCCATTGTTAGATGTTTGGAATAACTATGGAAATTATGGAAATTATTTTGGTTTGTAAGATGGTTGCTATAGTTTTTTATTTTGCTTGAGGCAAATAATGTTAATGTTGTACTTAGAGTCCCATTTGACTCCTTTCCAGTTTCATTCATGGTCCAATTAATGGACCAGACATCCATAACTCAGATATTTGTGTTGCAAATCAATCAACTCACACTGAGCAGAACCATTTATTTTTGTATTCGATGTCAGCGCAACAATTTCCCAACTTGAGGTCCAGCCATCTTGGATATCTAAGTTCACTGCATTTTTATGGTGTGGAGCAAAGGGTTCATGTGTAATAAATAAATATATTGGAAGTCTTACTCACCAGAGCTCTGATAATACAAACAGCATACAAACAGCAAGAAATAGACAATATACAACAACTAGCAAGTAAATGGTAAAGCTGATATACATGAAGTAGTAGTACAGTAAAACAGGCCTATGTGCAATCAGCCATTCAGACAGCTTTACTGCCTGTGGGAAACCCTGTGGGGCCATACTTGCGAACATCAGAAAAAGTAAGAGTCTATTGACGCACCCGTGCATCAATCTAAGTAACATAATGGCATAATTTAAAAAAATCCCCATAAAAATCGGTCAGTTTAAGCTACGTCTCAATCGACCGCCTGTCGGCCATCCACATCGTGGATAAGAAAACCAGTCAGTATCTGGTGTGACCACCATTTGCCTCATGCAGAGTGACAAATCTCCTTTGCATAGAGTTGATCAGGCTGTTGATTGTGGCCTGTGGAATGTTGTCCCACTCCTCTTCAATGGCTGTGCAAAGTTTCTGGAAATTGACGGGAACTGGAACACACTGTCGTACACGTCGATGGCGGCGGACGAATGGCACGACAATGGGCCTCGGGATCTCGTCACGGTATCTCTGTGCATTCAAATTGCCATTGATAAAATGCAATCGTGTTCATTGTCCATAGCTTATGCCTGCCCATACCACAACCGCACCATCACCATGGGGCACTGACATCAGCAAACTGCTCGCCCACACATCGCCATACACGCTGTCTGCCATCTGCCCGGTACAGTTGAAACCAGGATTCATCCATGAAGAGCACACTTCTTTCTCCAGCTTCTCCAGTGGCCATCGAAGTGGCATTTGCCCACTTAAGTCAGTTACGACGCCGAACTACAGTCAGGTCAAGACCCTGGTGAGGATGACGAGCATGTAGATTAGCTTCCCTGAGACGGTTTCTGACAGTTTGTGCGGAAATTGTTTGGTTGTGCAAACCTCCAGTTTCATCAGCTGTCTGGGTGGCAGGCCTCAGATGATCCCACAGGTGATGAAGCCGGATGTGCAGGTCCTGAGCTGGAGTGGTTACATGTGGTCTGCGGTTCTGAGGCCGGTTGAACGCACTGCCAAATTCTCTAAAACAATGTTGGAGGTGGCTTATGGTAGAGCAATTAACATTAAATTCTCTGGCAACAGCTCTGGTGGACATTCCTGCAGTCAGCATCCCAATTGCACGCTCCCTCAAAACACAAGACATCTGTGGCATTGTGTGACAAAACCACATTTTAGAGTGCCCTTTTATTGTCCCCAGCACAAGGTGCACCTGTGTTATGATCATACTGTTTAATCAGCTTCTTGATATGCCACACCTCTCAGGTGGATGGAATATCCTGGCAAAGGATTAATGCTCACTAACAGGGATGTAAACAAATTTGTGCACACAAGGAGAGAAATAAGCTCTTTCTGTGTATGAAACATTTCTGGGAACTTTTATTGCAGCACATGAAACATGGGACTAACACTTTAGATGTTGCTTTAATGTTTTTGTTCAGTGCACATACACAAAACGAAATATACACACCGGTCCTCTGACTACTTGCAGAGAACAATTTAGGTCAAAAGAGTGCATATTAAAACCTCTTAAGGATCGGCCCCTTTTTTTCATTTTCCGCCTAAAATGACATACCCAAATCTAACTGCCTGTAGCTCAGGCCCTGAAGCAAGAATATACATTTTCTTGGTACCATTTGAAAGGAAACACTTTGAAGTGTGTGGAAATGTGAAACGAATGTAGGAGAATATAACACATTGATCTGGTAAAAGATAATACAAAGAAAAAAACAACCGTTTGCAAGAGAAAGGCCAAAATGTATTATTCCAGCCCAGGTGCAATTTAGATATTGGCCACTAGAAGGAGGCAGTGTATGTGCAAAGTTTTAGGCTAATCCAATGAACCATTGCATTCCTGTTCAAAAGTTAGTATCAAGACTGCCCAAATGTGCCTAATTTGTTTTTTAATAACTTTTCATGTTCAAAACTGTGCACTCTCCTCAAACAATAGCATGGTATTCTTTCACTGTAATAGCTACTGGGTTGTACCTGGTGGGTTTAAAATGGGACAGTGCAGTTAGATTAACAAGAATTTAAGCTTTCTGCCATTATCAGATATGTCTATGTCCTAGGAAATGTTCTTGTTACTTATAAAGTCATACTAATCGCAATAGCCTACGTTAGTGCAACTGTCCCGCAGGGAACCCACCAATCCTGAATTAACATGACTCTTTCTGTACAGCTGTTAATTTTACATTATTAATAGAAAAAAATCCATACAATTATCTTTAGTTATTGGAGATGGAGGAGACAAACGAAAACACATCCTTTGCTTCCTCTTTCAAAATATCGCTTGGTGAATCATGGGTGACTCCATCATTTGTAACAAGTTTCAGTCAATGATTTTTGTTAAGTTGAAAATTACAAAAAAAGAGCAAATTTTTACCCATATTCCTTTCTTGAATAAGTTCCTCCATTTCTTTCTGTTTTTCCTCTAACTTATTCCGTGCCTCTATGGTACAGTTTTTATTGATATCTATCTGTACTATTAGTCCTTCAATTTCCTTTGTTAAGGCCACATTACAGAGAAGGAACTTCTTGATGCAGTTAAAGTCTTTAAGTCTGGGAAAAATCCAGGGTTCGATGGCATACCAGTGGAGGTATACCGAACCTTTTTTGATATACTCAGAGGACCATTATTAGCATGTTTTAACCACTTCTACAAAAATGGTAGATTATCAGATACTCAACAAGAAGGTCGGATTTCATTATCACTGAAACAGGATCCAAGTGGTAAATAGAAAGATCTGGTCCATTGAAAAGATTTGAGGCCCCTTACACTTTACTGTTGTGATGCAAAGATTCTAGCAAAATGCATGGCGCATATAATTAAAAAGTTATTGTCGGATATTATTCATCCTAATCAGACAGGTTTTTTACATGGATGATACTTTGTAAATAATATAAGACAAGTACTGGAACAATAGAACACTATACCAAATTGAGAAACCAGGCCTGGTATTCATAGCTGACTTTGAAAAGGCTTTTGATAAAGCACGACTGGAATTCATATATAAATGCCTAGAACATTTCAATTTGGGTTAAATTTATGTATAGTATCCCTAGGTGTAAAATAGTAAATAATGGCTACTTCTCAGAAAGTATTAAACTGTCAAGAAGAGTAAAACAAGGTTGTCCACTATTGGTATATCTATTTATTATGTTCAGCGAAATGTTAGCTATTAAAATCAGATCCAACAATAATATCAAGGGGTTAGAAATCAAGGGCTTAAAAACAAAACTGTCATTGCACGCTGATGAGTTATGCTTTCTTTTAAATCCACAATTTAGATCCCTCCACAGCCTCATAGAGGATCTAGATACTTTTTCTAACCTCTCTGGATTACAACCCAATTATTATGTGTACAATATAAAATATTGGATCACAAAAAAATACAACTTTTACATTACTGTGAATTTTACCAATAAAATGGTCTGACGGTGATGTGGACATACTCGGTAATATCACGAAATAAAGAAATTCTCACAACAATACATTTTAATAGAAAGACAGCAAAAATAGATACAATTTTGCTACCATGGAAAGGAAAATACTTGTCTATTTGTGTAAAAGACACCCTGATAAACTCTTTAGTCATATCACAGTTTACCTATTTGCTTTTGGTCTTGTCTACACCTAGCGACCTGTTTTTTAAATATTATATGAGCAAAAAATATTCCATTTTATTTGGAACGGCAAGCCAGATAAAATTAAATTGGCCTATTTATATAATGATTATGAATTTGTAGGACAGAAATGATTAAATATTAAAGCATTAGACCTCTCACTAAAGGCGTCAGTCATACAAAAGTTATACTTAAATCCGAACTGGTTCTCTAGCAGATTAGTAAGAATATATCACCCCATATTCAAGAATGTTCTTTTACCATTTTTTTTCAGATTACAACCTCACACTTTGTTATTTGAAAATGAAATAATCTCCAAAATATCGCTATTTTTAAACAAGCCATAGAAAGTTGGTTACAATTTCAGTTTACTCCAACAGAAAAGACAAAACAAATAATACAACAAATAGTTGTTAAACTATAAAAAACTATAAAAAAAGAATAGTCAATTATATCATAAAGAGGACTGGTTTAGTTATGTCACACATACAGCTAACAAAAATATATGGGAATATCTGCTTTACCTAAAATTAAAACCAACCAATTGCAGCATTACTGCAAAATGGCAGAGGCAAGTAGAAGGGGAAAAAGTTAGGAACTTGTCTGTTGAACCTGCATTAAAGACCAAAATTGGTTAAAGAAAATTGTAATAAATAAAAAAAGTATACCAGTTTTATTTAAGGACCAAAAAATCTACCATATGGATTGCAAAATAGTTGGGAAGAAATTTTTCGATGTACAGTGCCTTGCAAAAGTATTCATCCCCCGTTGGCGTTTTTCCTATTTTGTTGCATTACAACCTGTATTTTAAATGTATTTTTATTTGGATTTCATGTAATGGACATACACAAAATAGTCCAAATTGGTGAAGGAAATAAAAAAAATTACTTGTTTCAAAAAATTCAAAAAAATGTAAAACAGAAAAGTCGTGTGTGCATATGTATTCATCCCATTTGCTATGAAACCCCTAAATAAGATCTGGTGCAAACAATTACCTTCAGAAGTCACATAATTAGTTAAATAAAGTCCACCTGTGTGCAATCGAAGTATCACATGATCTGTCACTCATCTCAGTATATATACACCTGTTCTGATCTTCCCCCGCCAAGCCCTTAAATAAAATAATAATAATTAAGGAAACCCATGGACGTACTGTGTGATGAAATCCTCTAGTGGCATCATTTGCACATTGGACACTTTTGTACTGAGGCTCAGAATACAAAAAAACAATACTACTTGTGCCTTGAAGCATTAACAAACCATGCTCTTACAATTGTGTACATTTAACATAAGGATTACAAAGGCTAGATATGTCGACTGGCCCATGTCACAATTGAGCAAAGCAAGACGAACTGCTTGCAACCATTTTAGGTCAGTGGAAAACTCGAGTAGGCCAGATCCCGAGATATTTTTGGTTCTATCCAGTGAACCCTCGCTGCAGTTACGAGGGCTTCTTATATAAGAACTGGGTGGAGTGTGAAAATTAAATGAATTCCAAATGTAGCACTTCATCACACATTCTTGTACATTTACACACTGAAAAATGTCTTCTGCCAAAGTAACCAGTCCCTCTCTTTACGGGGTTTACCAAGGGTGGTGCATGTGAACTCTGACCTTTGTTATGTCTCCGGCGTCCAGTTCTGACAAGTGGAAGGGGGAATCTTGACCTCATCTCTCTGTGCGACACATCACTGACTTACGATTGATATTGTTTGCAGGACAAAGGACAAGTCATCATGAAATAGGCCACAGTATATCTTGCCTTTGTGTGTTCAAGAAAGCTGATCTGAAGACAGACTGAACGTCTTTAACTCTCTAACGTTCTTCTCTTTCTTTATTCTCTCGGTCGCCCAGCGGTGTTTTGGTTTAGGTTGGGCACTGCCATTTGCTGGGCCTACTATGTCTCAAGAGGTCTCAACTAGCTAAGCTTCTTATTTAAACTGATTAAGCATAGTCAGTGTGTGTGCTTGCATGCGTGTGTGTGTGTATGTGTGTAAGTGTGTGTGTGCACAGTAGAAACAATGTACTTCATCCAGTAAGTCTGTTATGCATGTTAACGTATGTCTCTGTGTGTGTGTTCCTGTGAGTTTTTAATGAAACAATGTATGTGTGCGTATGTGTGTGTCAGTACTGTATGTGTCACTCTACAAGCTATTTACAGGCCCTTCATACAGGCCCTGTAACACAATAAACAGAGCTTGAGGAGGGGAGGTGGGAGTGGAGGCATGAGGCTGGGTGCGGTTGCCAATGTGTTCCTATAATCCACTATAGCACCCCTGGCCACAGCCTTCTTTCTAAGAAGCATGTTACATGAGGGCTGGGGAGGAACCAAGAACACATGTATATGGCTTCCTGTCCCCGATCCCTTATGAAGGACATTGCCGGCCTCTCTCTTTAACCAGACTGTTTCATTTTGACCCCTACACACTCCCCATAGCACCATAGGGTTGGTGTCAATTCCATTTCAATTAGTCAGTTGAGGAAGTACACTGAAATTCCAATTCTCTTCAATGTATTTTAATGAGGAAAATGTGGAATTGGAGTTTGGTTAACTTTCTAAATTGACTAGAACTGAAATTGATTTGACCCCAACCCTGATACTCAGTAGCTTACATACTTGAAACTAGCTGCTACGCCCTATAAGCACTTGTGTCGCTAGGCTTAAGCAATATGGCGAAAATTCCATCCAGTCAAATTCCATCTAGTTAGATCTAAATCAGAGGGATAGGTGTAGCTCCTACCATATTGCTTATACCATCCCATTCTTTCAGAACTACACAAGCACAAAGAGGGCTAGGGGCTGTTTCTGGATAAGACCACTGACTCACTTGGCTGAAGAGGAGCCAAAAGCATTCATGTAATGTAATAGACAGAACAGGGCAGTGAAACACAGCAGATGCGCAGCAGGCAGCTCTGATGTCATGTGAGGTGTGCTACACTCGTGAGGCCCCTCCAGCCGGGGCAGTCATTACTAGTTACCGTGGCACAGTGGGTTTTCCCCCTACATACCAGGAAACTAGGCTACAAGGACACACACCGAAGGACTCCATTGTGTGCTGAATGCATGCATGGTTTGCGTCAAACGTGCTTTTGAGTGAAACTAGCTAAGATTAGTTTCTTTCTTGTTTCTGCTATTTCTGTGTGGAACCCGATGTAAAACATAAGGAAGTTATTACCTGAGTCGACTGCTCTGCAAGGTTGGATTTTTATGCCCGTTTAACGTATTTACGACAACAGCTGTTTACAATTGGCTGCAAAATGAAACCGGGGGCACATCAATTCTCTTTTTCACCAAAAGAGGAAAAAAGTCCCCAAACCACTTTGATTAGCGAGGAAGTAGCATGGGGATGTCGCTCGTTAGCGATAATGCTATGTGTGCCGTTAAAATAGTTTATTTTAGTTTTTTGGGGAATCCTTTAAGAAAACTCCAACTTCCTGAGCGGTAAAACCCCACTGTGTTGAATAAATACAACTTTATTGTCCATGACTCCATGTAAACGGAAATCTGTTACCAATCTGTCATTGCTGCTTCACAAATGATGCGGAGTAGCTCTCATGGGAAATGACACAGGATTGTGTTTAACAGTCAGTCAATATCAACTGGTGCTCTATAGATACAGCTCTAATCAATGGAGTGTTTAACAGAGATGGTGATGGTAGATAGTGGACATCATGCCAGGTCTATGTTACACCCTCTGACTAAAAGTTCCACTGACCCTGTTAGCCTGATGATGATTATAATGTGCACACACACACACACACACACACACACACACACACACACACACACACACACACACACACACACACACACACACACACACACACACACACACACACACACACACACACACACACACACACAGTATTGCCAGCAGTGACAAGGCCCATCAACACTTAACAACCCGGAGTGTGCCATGACGACAAGGGTTGGCTGTAAATGATCTTGTCTCCGTCCCTAATGGCACACAATTCCCTACAAAGTGTACTACTTTTGACCAGAAACCTATGGGCCCTTTTCAAAAGTACAGCAGTATAAAGGGAATAGGGTGCCATTTGGGATGGAGACAAGATCAATTGCAGCAAACTGATCGTCATCATTCAGTGATGACATCACCCCAAACAAGTGAGAAACCTCACTGTGGGGCAATGTGCTTTATCCCCCATCATAGACGTTGTTTATTCATCATCACTGCCAGTGAATGAAAACACCACCAGTCATATTAACTTCAACACAATAGGTGCTTTGAGGGCTTTCAGTTGCTTACTGAAGGGATGGTTTGTTTCTTATCCTGGCATACTTCCTTTAGAATCGTCCTCTTCGAGTGGTTCTCAAGTACTGGCCTGCTGGGCACTAGCATCGAGGTCAGATGCACAGAGAGAGGGTGACCCCCTGGCAGAGAGTCAGACAGATATTGGCCTACAAGGCGAGGCTTTGTCCGCCGCCACCACTAGAGAGAGGCTATGTCAGAGAGAGTGTGTGAGAGAGAGAGCGCAGCATTTCAGATATCAGCTCAATGTAATTGAAGAATCCATAGAATCTAACCACTTCTGGAAAAATTGGAACACACAAAGACAACAACACGAATAGGTATCTATCCAAAACTGAGATTTGTAGATAAACCATTTCTCTAATCTTTTTGGCTCTATAACAAAGAAGAAAAAGCAAAACCATATACTGTACATGATCGTTTACAAATCTTGGAATCAGCTATTGAAGACTACCAGAACCAACTGGATTCTCCAATTACATTGAATGAACTATAGGACAAAATACAAACTCTCCAACCCCAAAAGGCCTGTGGTGTTGATGGTATCCTACATGAAATGATAAAATATACAGAGCACAAATTCCAATTGGCAATAGTTATTGCCAATAACTCTTTAACATCATCCTCAGCTCTGGAATCTTCACCAATATTTAGAACCAATCCACAAAAGTGGAGACAAATTTGACCCCAATAACTACTGTGGGATTTGCGTCAACAGCAACCTTGAGAATCATTAGCAGACTTGTACATTTCCTCAGTGAAGACACTGAACTGAGCAAATGTCAAATTGGCTTTTTACCAAATTACCATACGATAGACCACGTATTCACCCTGCACACACTAATTGACAAACAAACAAACCAAAACAAAGGAAAAGTCTTCTCATGCTTTGTTGACTTCAAAAATGCTTTTGACTCAATTTGGCATGAGGACTTGCTATACAAATTAATGGAAAGTGGTGTTGGGGGGAAACAAATACGACATTAAAAATCCATGTACACAAACAACATGTGTGCGCGGTTAATATTGGCAAAAAACAGACATTTCTTTACACAGGGCCCTGGGGTGAGACAGGGATGCAGCTTAAGCCCCACCCTCTTCAACATATATATATAACATATTGCCTGCATCCGTAATTGGTCTGCAACCAAACGACCACCCCTCATCACTGTCAAACGCTCCCTAAAACACTTCTGTGAGCAGGCCTTTCTAATCGACCTGGCCGGGGTATCCTGAAATGACAGTGACCTCATCCCGTCAGTAGATGATGCCTGGCTATTCTTTAAAAGTGCCTTCCCCACAATCTTAAATAAGCATGCCCCGTAGAACTAGGAATAGATATAGTCCTTGGTTCACTCCAGACCTGTCTGCACTTGACCAGCACAAAAACATCCTGTGGCGTTCTGCATTAGCATCGAATATCCCTCGTGATATGCAACTTTTCAGGGAAGATAGGAACGAATATACACAGGCAGTTAGGAAAGCTAAGGCTAGCTTTTTCAAACAGAAATTTGCATCCTGTAGTACTAACTCAAAAAGGTTCTGGGACACTGTAAAGTCCATGGAGAATAAGAGCACCTCCTCCCAGCTGCCCACTGCTCTGAGGCTAGGAAACACTGTCACCACCGATAAATCCACTATAATTGAGAATTTCAATAAGCATTTCTCTACGGCTGGCCATGCTTTCCACCTGGCTACCCCTAACCCGGTCAACCTGCCAAAGCCCCCACCATTTCTCCTTCACCCAAATCCGGATAGCTGATGTTCTGAAAGAGCTGCAAAATCTGGACCCCTACAAATCAGCCAGGCTAGACAATCTGGACCCTCTCTTTCTAAAATTATCTGCCGAAATTGTTGCAACCCCTATTACTAGCCTGTTCAACCTCTATTTCGTATCGTCTGAGATTCCCAAAGATTGGAAAGCTGCCGCGGTCATCCCCCTCTTCAAAGGGGGTGACACTCTAGACCAAAACTGCTACAGACCTATATCTATCCTACCCTGTCTTTCTAAGGTCTTCGAAAGCCAAGTTAACAAACAGATTACCGACCATTTCGAATCCCACCGTACCTTCTCCACTATGCAATCTGGTTTCAGAGCTGGTCATGGGTGCACCTCAGCCATGCTCAAGGTCCTAAACGACATCATAACCTCCGTCGATAAGAGACAATACTGCGCAGCCGTATTCATCAACCTGGCCAAGGCTTTCGACTCTGTCAATCACCACATTCTTATTGGCAGACTCGACAGCCTTGGTTTCTCAAATGATTGCCTCGCCTGGTTTACCAACTACTTCTCTGATAGAGTTCAGTGTGTCAAATCGGAGGGCCTGTTGTCCGGACCTCTGGCAGTCTCTATGGGAGTGCCACAGGGTTCAATCCTTGGGCCGACTCTCTTCTCTGTATACATCAATGATGTTGCTCTTGCTGCTGGTGATTCTCTGATACACCTCTACGCAGACGACACCATTCTGTATACTTCTGGCCCCTCTTTGGACACTGTGTTAACTAACCTCCAGAAGAGCTTCAATGCCATACAACTCTCCTTCCGTGGCCTCCGACTGCACTTAAACGCAAGTAAAACTAAATGTATGCTATTCAACCGATCACTGCCCCCACCTGCTCGCCCGTCCAGCATCACTACTCTGGACGGCTCTGACTTAGAATACAT
Source organism: Salvelinus alpinus (assembly GCF_045679555.1). Lineage (NCBI taxonomy): Eukaryota > Metazoa > Chordata > Actinopteri > Salmoniformes > Salmonidae > Salvelinus > Salvelinus alpinus. Next base: position 11,567,855 of record NC_092123.1, read on the forward strand.
GGACAACTACAAATACCTAGGTGTCTGGTTAGACTGTAAACTCTCCTTCCAGACTCACATTAAGCATCTCCAATCCAACATTTTATCTAGAATCGGTTCCTATTTCGCAACAAAGCATCCTTCACTCATGCTGCCAAACATACCCTCGTAAAACTGACCATCCTACCGATCCTCGACTTCGCTGATGTCATCTATAAAATAGCCTCCAACACTCTACTCAACAAACTGGATGCAGTCTATCACAGTGCCATCCGTTTTGTCACCAAAGCCCCATACACTACCCACCATTGCGACCTGTGTGCTCTCGTTTCATACTCGTCGCCAAACCCACTGGCTACAGGTTATCTACAAGTCTCTGCTAGGTAAAGCCCCACCTTATCTCAGCTCACTGGTCACCATAGCAGCACCCACTCGTAGCACGCGCTCCAGCAGGTATATGTCACTGGTCACCCCCAAAGCCAATTCCTCCTTTGGTCGTCTTTCCTTTCAGTTTTCTGCTGCCAATGATGCAAAAATCTCGCAAGCTGGAAACACTTATCTCCCTCACTAGCTTTAAGCACCAGCTGTCAAAGCAGCTCACAGATTACTGCACGTGTACATAGCCTATCTATAATTTAGGCCAAACAACTACCTCTTCCCCTACTGTATTTATTTATTTATTTTGCTCCTTTGCACCCCATTATTTCTATTTCTACTTTGCACATTCTTCCACTGCGAGGTTGCAAAAGGCAACCTCGCCACCATGGACTTTTTTTTGCCTTTACCTCCCTTATCTCACCTCATTTGCTCACATTGTATATAGACTTATTTTTCTACTATATTATTGACTGTACGTTTTGTTTATTCCATGTGTAACTCTGTGTTGTTCTATGTGTCGAATTGCTATGCTTTATCTTGGCCAGGTCGCAGTTGCAAATGAGAACTTGTTCTCAACTAGCCTACCTGGTTAAATAAAGGTGAAATAAAAAATAAAATAAAAAAATATATATCAATGAATTGGCAAAGGCACTTGAATAGTCTACAGCACCCGGCCTCGCCCTACTAGAATCTGAAGTCAAATGTCTACTGTTTGCTGATGATCTGGTGCTTCTGTCCCCCAACCAACAGCAGCACCTAGACCTGCACAGGTTCTGTCAGACCTGGGCCCTGACAGCAAATCTCAGTAAGACAAAAATAATGGTGTTCCAAAAAAGGTCCAGTTGCCAGGACCACAAATTCAAATTGCATCTAGACAGCGTTGACCTAGATCACAAAAAAATGTATACCTCTGCCTAAACCCGCTATTGATCAAAATCCAGAAAAGAGATGTTAAATTCTACAACCACCTACAAGGAAGTGATTCCCAAACCTTCCATAACAAAGCCATCAGCTACCGAGAGATGAACCTGGAGAAGAGTCCCCTAAGCAAGCGTGGCCCAGATTCACAAAACCTTCTTATTAATAAGAAATTACGGCTAGACGTTCCGCTAGCGGAACATTTCGACAACATCCGGTGAAATTGCAGAGCGCGAAATTCAAATTAAATTATTCGAAATATTTAACTTTCATAAAATCACAAGTGCAATACACCAAAATAAAGCTTAACTTCTTGTTAATCCATCCACCGTGTCAGATTTCAAAAAGGCTTTACGGCAAAAGCAAACCATGCGATTATCTGAGGACAACATCCCACCATATTTCAACCAAGCAGGTGCGACACAAAAGTCAGAAGTAGCTATATAATTCATGCCTTACCTTTGAAGATCTTCTTCTGTTGGCACTCCATATCCCAGAAACATCACAAATAGTCATTTTGTTCGATAAACTCCTTTTTTATATCCCTAAAATGTCAATTTATTTGGCGCGTTTGATTCAGAAAAACACCGGTTCCAACTCGTCCAACATGACAACAAATTATCTAATAAGTTACCTGTAAACTTTGTCCAAACATTTCAAACATCTTTCCTAATCCATCCTTAGTTATCCTAAAACGTAAATAATCGATACAATTTAAGACGGAATATACTGTGTTCAATAGCGGATAAAATCAAAGTGGAGCAAGCTACAGGTCGTGCGCCCCAAACAAGAGTCCACTTGGCTTGACACTCATTCTGAATAGCTGTACTTCTTCATTTCTCAAAGGAAAAACATCAACCAATTTCTAAAGACTTTTGACATCTAGTGGAAGCCATAGGAATTGCAACTAGGTGCCTCATAAATCTAGTTTACCATAGAAAACTAATAGAAAACACAGTGAACTCAAAAAAACATTTTTCCTGGATGGTTTGTCTTCGGGGTTTTGCCTTCCAAATAAGTTCTGTTATACTCACAGACATTATTTTAACAGTTTAAAAAACTTTAGAGTGTTTTTTATCCAAATCTACATATCTAAATTTATATGCATATCCTAGCTTCTGGGCCTGAGAAGCAGGCAGTTTACTTTGGGCACGTTTTCATCCGGACGTCAAAATATTGCCCCCTATCCCAAAGAAGTTTAAGCAAAAAGTGAAGAAGTTAGATTCTTGAAAATACAATTATTGGAAATGTTCTTAATTCCAAGATAGCTAAACCCTTGTCTTAAACTCAGGGCAGTGAGAGAAATAGCAATTGAACAGGTTTTATTCACTCACAAACTTCATCTGAAAGTTTCAGTATTGATTATTTTTTAGAATAGTACTTTCAGTAAATATGCTAACATGATTGCTATTGCTAGCTAGATAAAACAGTTGCCTAGCAACAAACATCTTCAGAAGATTTATAAGAAGATATACAGTTGAAGTCGGAAGTTTACATACTCTTAGGTTGGAGTCATTAAAACTCGTTTTTCATCCACTCCACAAATTTCTTGTTAACAAACTATAGTTTTGGCAAGTCAGTTAGGACATCTACCTTGTGCATAACACAAGTCTGACTGTGTGCCATCATATTGTTCAAGGTCAGACAGGACGTTTTCTCTCGCCTATGTTTTCAGCTGGAGACTGGGTTGAAGTTGCATGGCCGGTTGTGTCCCAACGCTACAATGCAAGGCTGGATTTCACAAGCCTGAGTGGTAACCACAAAGTATACAGTAGGACTCATACCAAAAGGTGTTTCTATAGCAACTCCTTCTGGCCATGTGGCATTGTACTTGGCTGATTGAGAGAAAGGTTCTGGAGTTGAAGAAATTGGAGTTGACTGTGTTCACACATTTGTGTGTTTGTGTGTGTCTATATGTCTCTCTATGCATGTTTCTGTGTGTGTGGGCTTGCTTGCACATGATTCCGTCCTGTATCTGTATCTCAGAGAGTTTATGAGTTTGGGCTCTGTCACTGTAAGTAAGTAGACTTGCACGAGCCTTGGCTTGTGCGAGCTGGAAGGGCTCATAGGAGCCCATCTCCTGTTTCCTGTAGCATGAGGCAGCTTGATGTACAAGTACACCCCCTGAACAGGACGCTAGTCTATCGCAGGGCCTTACCCCCAATGTATCTCCTTAATGCTGATTGCCAAGCAGAGACATATTGGGTGCCATTTTTACAGTCTTTGGAATGCCTTGGCAGGGGATCGAACTCCCCACTTTCAAATCTCAGGGTGGACACTGTTGGACACTCTGCGGACACTACAGTGACTATAGGAACATTAACAGTAGACTTCTGCTTTATGCCAGTCCTGTAATGTGTTATTATATGTAATGTGTCCTTTACAGAAACACCAGACTCTGATCTTTACAGGGCCAGGCTATACTCTCTTTCTGGCTTCATGTAAACACTGTTTCATGATATTGGGATAATGTGTTTGTGTGCATGTGTTTGTGTGCACGCCCAAAATGACTGTGGTATTTTTGTAATGGATATGATGTTCTGGAAGTGCCCATGATTCAGTTCTGGCTGTACACTCTCCCGGGTTGTTTTAATACTTCATTTAGCTTTTTCTGGATGAATTTTATTCCTGTTGGAATCTAGCAGAAGTTGGAGGGGAGTATATGGACCCATAGGAGTTATGTCTACACATGAACAATGTGTATACTTACTGCATTGTAAAATATAGTGCTACTAAGAGTAGTTCTCTACACATGCCCGATGTGCATACTTACTGCATTGTAAAATAGTGCTACTAAGAGTAGTTCTCTACACATGAACAATGTGCATACTTACTGCATTGTAAAATATAGTGCTACTAAGAGTAGTTCTCTACACATGAACAATGTGCATACTTACTGCATTGTAAAATATAGTGCTACTAAGAGTAGTTCTCTACGCATGAACAATGTGCATACTTACTGCATTGTAAAATATAGTGCTACTAAGTGTAGTTCTCTACACATGAACAAAAATTGCCCATGTAGGCTTTAGTAGCTGGTCTAAATTCAATCCGTTTCTGCTCAGCAGTTCTCTGAGCATATGTATATATATACACATACATACATACAGCTGGAGAGTGCGCGAGAGAGAGCGAGAGAGAGAGCACGAGCGAAAGAGCTTGAGAGCAGTGTGAGAGAGATCTGAGCAAATAGCCTGGGCTGTCATTAGGTGAGGAGGCCAACATACACTATTAAGCAGAGCTCTCTCTTTCTCACTCCTACACACACATGTGCGCACACAGACACATACATGCATGTACACACATATTCCTGTAATACCTTATCCACACTCTGGGAAGGTCTGACATAGCTGGGTTAGCCATGGTAGCCAGTAACATGCTATTTAGCTATCTGGGTCTTTTGTCAAAACAACATGAACAGCTAGCATGGAATGGCTAACGGTCTCAGTCAACACATAAGGTTTGAGAGGCTTGTATGGATTTCAGACACCAGCCAGCCACAGTTGTCTTTCCCCACCCTGATGAGTTGCAACGTTATAATGTTCTGGCTGCCTGCTAGTGTTGCCCCAGTCAGTTTCCCTCTCTGGATGTTGGCAAAGAGCTACTACAGTAACCATCTCTTTCCCAACAGGGTGTTGTGCAGTTGTGATTTCCTATCTTCCCCTTCTCTCCCTCCCTCTCTCTGCCTCCTCTTCTCCCTCTCGTTCGCCCTCTCTGGCTGGTGTTGAAAGGACGTCCTGTCAGGGAGTTGTATTTGCCCTCTACCCCACCCCCTCATTCGGCCCCTTCCTGTCCCACAGGCCCTGTCAGTATGTCTGTCCAGTCTGGGTGACAGACACATAAGCTCAGAGGGCTGGAATGTGTGGTGCAGTTCAGACAGCAAAACAGTGCACTCAACTTGGTACATAGTGGGTGCTCAGCATGTTATAGTCAGCAGAAGAAAGTGTGGAGAGATGGAGAGAGCGAGAGATAAACAGAGGGAGAAGCAGAAAGTTGGCGCTGGCTGGGCATCATGTGGGTGCAGAAGTGTAGAGGAAAGAGAGAGGGATTCAGAGAGAAAAATGCAGTGTAAGAGGGGTAAAAACGAGAGAATGAAATGAGAAAGATTGAGTGTAAGGAACACTGCCAGAGGACGGACGGACGGGCAGACAGACAGACAGGAAAACACAGTGAGAGTAGAGAGGGAGAGATATGCAGAGAGTCAACGGGAGAGCAAGAGAGACTAGTGAGGCCAGAACGAGATAGACTATCCTGAAAAAAGAAAGGGAGAGTGACAGAAAAGTCATAACACCTCTGCAAGATACAGTAGGAGCATTGCTATTAGCTAGTGATCCACATCACCCTGGGCTCCACCCCCACATGTACAGTCCAAATATGTCAGCCATAATTAGTGTTTTCAGAGCGATACAGAGTAATGTTTGGAGTAATGAGACCCACACCCTTTCCTTCTGGGAGAAATACATTCCAGTCATTTTTTTAGAGGGTAGATCAGCTTTAATATTGCAGATAGATTGTATCTTCCATCAATGTAATTGTCTGCATCATTTCCAATCCCCCATATATATATTTTAAAATATATATATTTATATATACAGTACTCTGGGGGTACTGCAGGGGGTCAGCGACCAGATCTCACAGATGCGCTTCCCTGAGACGGTTTCTGACAATTTATGCAGAAATTCTTTGGTTCTGCAAACCCCCAGTTTCATCAGATGTCTTGGTGGCTGGTCTCAGATAATACCGCAGGTGAAGAAGCCAGATGTGGAGGTCCTCGGCTGGTATGGTTAAACGTGATCTGCGGTTGTGAGACCGGTTTGGACGTACTGCCAAATTCTCTAAAACAACATTGGAGGCCAGCTTATGGTAGAGAAACGAACATTCAATTCTCTGGTAACAGCTTTGGTGGACATTCCTGCAGTCAGCATTCCAATTGAAAGCTCCCTCAAAAACTTGAGGCGTCTGTGGTATTGTGTTGTGTGACAAAACTGCACATTTTAAAGTGGCCTTTCCACCAGCACAAGGTGCACCTGTGTAATGATCATGCTGTTTAATCAGCTTCTGTTTTGCCACACCTGTCAGATGAATGGATTATCTTGGCATAGGGAGAAATGTTCACTAACAGGGATGTAAACAAATTTGTGCACAAAATCTGAGAGAAATAAGGTTTTTGTGCATATGGAAAATGATCAGCTCATGAAACATGGGACCAACGCTTAACATCTTGCATTAATATTTTTGTTCAGTGTATTTTTTTATGAACATTACTAATAACAGTGTTACATTCCCCAGCAAGAAAACCAAAAAGGTGGACCAAAATGAAATCAAATAAAGGATTTGATTGAAATCTAAAATAGGGACCGCCAACTAAAGATGTTAACCCTACGCATCTATCAAGACAACTGGAGCACTGGGCCAGCCACTCTTAAATATCACCTGGGCCAGCACAGGTGAAGCACCTTCTGACTAACGAGCTGGACAAGCCAACACAGGTGTAACGATACCGAGTAACGAGGTGACACCAATCGGTGCGCCCAATGTGCTAAAGTGCTATACGTGCTAAAGTCCAACCTAAAAACATAAATGGAAAAAACAAAACCTGCAACTAAAGACTAAATTATTTTTTGCCATCCAATCCAAGAGAGAGAGGGAAGCAGAAACAAACAGAAAGAGAATCCCTCAATCCCTCTCTTCTCTCGGAGAAGTTGACGACAACAGCGCGGCTGCAGGCTAACTTTGGCTGCTCTTTGGCTCTGCCATGACAGAGTGCAGATTGCGACTAGCCCTAGCCAAGAGAAATGGGGATCAGCGGCTCATAAATCCTGGGGCCGTTCTGGCTCCAAGAGGGCCCCAGCACAGCCCTGTGCTAGATTTACACTGACGTCCCACATCCCCTCTGGCTCTTTCATGGCCTCTTCAACAAGATGGATCGCCTCAGACACAATAGGATCTCACTGTCCTCCGACTGTATCCAACAAATTGATAGGACCCTTCAAGGCAAGGGAAACTGAAAGGACACGTTGAGACTGTTTTGAATAGGGAGATGTTATGCCTAATCTGAGAGTAAAGAGTGTAAAGCACTTTGAGCACAGGAAAAGCCATATCTATGTCCAATCAATTATTAGAGTATAGCCAAAAGTCAGTGTCCTTAGAGCAAAAGAGCATTATCCCACACAAAGCATTGCACCTCCAAGCCTGTAGATTCATCAGATATGGAGAACTGGGGCCTAACCTCCTAATCTTCTTAAACCAAGATAGATATACTGTATTCTCGACATACACTGAGTGTACAAAACATTAAGAACACCTGCTCTTTCCATGACATAGACTGACCAGTTTAATCCAGGTGAAAGCGCTGATCCCTTATTGATGTCACTTGTTAAATCCACTTCAATCAGTGTAGATGAAGGGGAGGAGACAGGTTAAATAATTATTTTGAAACCTTGAGACATGGATTGTGTATGTGTGCCATTAATGCCATTAAGTGCCTTTGAATGGGGTAGTAGGTGCTAGGTGCACAGGATTGTGTCAAGAACTGCAACGCTGCTGGGTGTTTTCCGTGTGTATCAAGAATGGTCCACTACCCAAAGGACATCCAGCCAACTTGACACAACTTTGGGAAACATTGGAATCAACATGGGACAGCAAAACCTCTGTCTCACTCACGCGTTATCTCTTAAATGGAAGGTTTAAGAGCTATCTATCTACCCAGGTCCTCAAGGTTCTGTTGAGGGAGAATTCCAACCATACCATAGAGAGGCTACTAAACTTCAAGCTGAAGAGGCCACATTTTTCACTTACCCTGGAGTTGAAATGTTATTTTCTATCTTGGCAATTTAATGACATTTCTCAACATTAACACAACATAAAGTTATTTAAAAAAGGAAACCCCTTTCCCCTGGATCTGTGGCACACTGGTATTTATCGGCATTAGCACAATACATTATTTATTCACTAGGACACGCCTGTACCACAAGGTACGAGAACTTTTCAATACTTTATATTTAATTATTGTTAGGCTACTTAGCTTGGTTAATATAGCTAGTTAGCAGTTGGCTAGTTATTTTGGCTTAACTAGCTAGAGGTTAGCTAGTTAGCAGTCAGCAAGTTAGCTTGACTAACCAAGTTACCGTTAGCTAGTTAGCACTTAGCTTGGTGGCTGTCATTATTTAGAGACATTCTTCAGATTGAAATCGATAATTTGGCATTTAACTTGAGTAGCATGGGCTAGAGTTTATTTAGAAAAAGTTTTGCAGTAACTGTTGATTGCAGCTATTATTTGGTAAGAGGAACCTACTATCCTGTTTGATCACGCCGTTAGAATTTCTGACATATTTGTCTCCTGCAGCACGGTATTCCTTCCAAGACGGAAGTTTCCTCTTCAGTTGAAACTGGTTACCAGGATTCTAGGTTATATTAACATAACTTTCTCCTGCATAGCTAAAATATATGTGAAAAGATTATATCCAGTTGAGTTTCGTGTTGTGATTGGTGGGAAAGAGTTATGAATCTGAAGAGTGTTTTATTCCTTAAAAACATGTTTGTCCTTACTTTAACTGGTAATCAATCAGATGTATCTGTTTATACAAAGTAGGTCCACTTAGTAATGGTTTTATAGGGACATAATTCTCTCCACAAAAACATGCTATTACCACATATATTGGACGTAACCACCTGACGGGAACAGCATCCGTCAAATAAGACACTTGCGGCATAACATACCACTGAAGCCCGAGAGGAAAGGAACACTGCTATATCAATATACCCTAATGGCATGCTGCTGACCCGGGATCACTATAATTACTTGTTCACTCTTCTTGACTGTCACGACTCCCAACGAAGGTGGCTCCCCTGCCTGTTCGGGCGGCGCTCGGCGGTCGTCGTCGCCGGTCTACTAGCCGCCACCGATCCCTTTTTTCCTTTTCATTTCGTTTTGTCTTATTGGTTGCACCTGTTCCCTGTTTCGTTTCTTGATTTATGTCTATTTAAGCCTGTTAGGTCCGCCTAGATTTGTGCGGGATTGTTACTCTGTTGGTTGTGGATGTGTTTTCGTGTTTGTTTTCTCCGGACTGTTTGGTCCTGTGTTTGGGCTGGTCTGTTTTATGCGCCCTGTATTTTGGCGTGACCGTTTTGTGCCGGAGAATAAATTACGATTTACCGAACCCTCTGCTCTCTGCGCCTGACTCCAACCCACCACTCCTAGTAAACTCTGACAGTGACTGACAGTGTTTCGGCGTGACTGGCAACTGAGCTGCACTTCACGTTTAAGGAGGTATTAGAATGTTTTATTTCACCTTTATTTAACTAGGCAAGTCAGTTAAGAACAAATTCTTATTTATAATGACGGCCTACACATGAGTTACATTATGTTCAGTCACAAATAGAGTGAGTTGTGGCTGTCTTCTTGGTATGTTTTGCAGAGTTGTTGTATGTTCACCCCTAAAGTATAGAAATGAAGAGATTAAAAACATCTGTAAAAATATGCAGATGTAAGAAGATCTGTCTGGAATGCCGTGTGAGAGAATGCATGACCGAAAACCACAGAGGCAACTGCTGCCCTCCTTTCCCTCCTTTGGCGGTCTCCCAAAGAACACGATCATGGGAGACAGCAATCCCAGGCATAGAAGAAGAAAAGATAATGAAGTATAGCTCACAAATATGATATTATTCAACGGGCAGACGTAGACACAAAAAGACACACCTGTATTGCGTTAGTTACTCTACAAGCTGTGTGAAGAAATGACTCAGATACCGTAGACTCTGAAATGTTCATAGTGGTAGACTTTGAGGTTGTTTGAAAAACTGACAACTACTGTGTCGAGAAAGACAGATGGAATCCTTTGAAATTCCCTCAAACGTACTAGAAGACACAATACTCTGAAGTACTTTTACACCACTGCAGCTAGGTACAGTGCCAAGTCAGTCTTCACACGTCTTGCACATTTGTCACATTTTGCGGAGTTAAATTTAAATCTAAAAAAGGGATTCTTCATCAACTACTGCACATTTACAAAAAACAATTATAGATCATTTTAGAACATTTTTATATTATTTATTTCACTTTGAAAATGTGGAGTAGGTTGTATAAATCTTTTTAGATTGAAATATAACGCGGCAAAATGTGACAACTGTGCAAGGGGTGTGAAGACTTTCACTAGGCACTGTAGCTGGGATTGACACTAAAACACAGCCATGTTTTCCACACATTTTGACAGTGACAAGGAACAGACAACCCACTGAGTAAAAACTGGTTGAATCAACGTTGCTTCCACGTAATTTCAACAACAAAAACATCAGTGCGATGTTGAATCAACGTGGAAAACTGATTGGATTTTCAAAAGTCATCAATATAAGGACATATAATCTTTTTTTTACCCAACCTTTAACCTAAATCCAATGACATGGTGAATTTATTTGTTGATTTCACGTTAGTTGATAACTCAACAAAATGTACGTCCAAACTAGATGTTGAACTGACATCTGTGCCCCGTGAGAAGCCTCCAGCCAGCCAGTTTGACAAAGCAGCTTTGCATGGGTCTTGCACCAAAATCCAATAAGATACGCTGATTTTTGTTTTCTGTCACAAAATGTTTCAAAACGTGTGTGCCCTGATGAATACGAGTCTGATATACTCCATGTTACCCCTACAGTGGTTTGGCCTGTCATGGCAAAGCAGTGCCGTTCTTTGGGAGAGGATGTTTGAGAGGAAGTGGAACTGGCTCTGTGTCATTATGGGGTTATGGCAGAGTGGGCACTTACTGTGCCAACTCCAGTCTCTTCTTTTCCCCCAAGCAGCCCACCGTGAGAAGCTACACATCCTCTGGGAACATGGCCCATCCATCCCCTCCAGCTTAACCCTCGCCTTACCATCACCAACATACCCCATTCCAACCTCCGCACCATGGCCACCCTGGAATCAGTGCAGTGGGCCGATGCCCGACACATCAAACAGGCCAGATCAAACGATACCACGCATCCAAGTGTCGGCCGGAGATAGTGTATGGACCCAAGGGAAGATGCTAGAGGGCAGAGAGGGCAATGGGTACAATAAGACAAATTAAGGTAAGAGAGGAAAGGGAACATGTCTAAAAAAAAGGGGGGAACGTGTCATGTGGTTTGGTGAGAAGAGGCTCTATGTCACACACACACGGTTATGGGACGTCAAAGACGAGGAAGAGAGAAGAGGAAAAAGTGAAGGGAAATTGTTATAGATTGAAAAAAAGGTATGCACTGGATAAGAGTGTCTGCTACTGTAAATGACTAAAATGTAAAATGTAAAAGGTGGAGGCGATGAGAGGGGAAAGGAGGTGAAGAGGAGTTGAAAAGGCGGTGAAGAAATGAAAGAGGTACGAGAAGATGGAGGGTGGAGGAGAAAAGAAGAGGGCAGAGGAAGGGAAAGCGGAGGAAGAAAGAAAAGACGGTTGGTTCACCTTGACGAAGAGCAGCTGACAGAGCTAGCCTACCACGTTCTCATGACAAGCTCCACCACATCAAGAATTCACATTACTATTGAAATTTTCAGGGCCAGTCAGAACGATGGCCCACACACACACTCATGACCTACTGCACTGTACCTCCCTGTGTGTGATCCTGCATCCCTGTGATCCCTGGCACACGCACACGCACACACATATACACACACACCACACACAGTGCCTTCCTCTTATTCACCACTCCTATGTTCTTTGGCTGTTGGTTTGGCTTCTTTTGGACGGAAGCCTCCCTAACCCCATGATACTGGCTGTGATTTGGATAGCTGGGTCCTTTAAACATGTGCCAAAGTGTGTGTATACCGTGTGTGTGTGTGTGTGTGTGTGTGTGTGTGTGTGTATTTCATTTGTGCTTGTGTGTGCGCAAATGTGTGTGTTCGTTTATGTGTTTGTGTGTGTGTGTGCGCAAATGCGTGTGTTCGTTTATGTGTTTGTGCATGTGTTTATGACACTGAGACGTTCCAAATACACTTTGAACCTCTGCCTGCAGCTCAGTAAACTGCTGCTGTCTATTGGGTTGCCAGTTGTGCCCCTTCTGCTTTACTGTTCGGAATGGTTTAACTGACGTTAATATCCAATGGAAATCCGTCAACCTATAACTAGTTAAACAAAAACTCTTTGAGAAACGTAGCAAAACAAAATTGGACAGCTAAAGGGTGACCTACTGCCTCTCTTGGACAGGGCAGTGCACTGTGTGTGGGGGTCAAGAATGAAAACAACAACTTGACCCACAGCCAGGGTTCATCCATTTGATGGCAGGGCCTGTCATGGACTCCGGCTTTTAGAAACGGGATTAATGGCCAAGTTGAACGCTTCAGAATAGTTTCACTGAGCATGATGTTTTTGCTTACCACCTCCTGATGCACTTTAAGGTTCTGGGAGAGAGAGGCTCAAAAACTTTTATCTGAATCTCTGAAGTCTTTTTTTTTTGCACAATTTAACATATGTCCCTTTAGTCTGCAACTGATTCCTCCCTCATTATATTCAGGAAGTTCCCATGTACAGTAGTACAGTCTGCTGTCATTCTGATCTAAGAATATTACTCCTGCTTATTATGAAGAAAAAATACATCTGTTTAACTTTGTAAACTAAAGGTGTGTTTAGAATTATTTTTGTTGTATTAATGCTATTTAATTTCTCCTCAGACTAATATTATTCTGTTTGTCCTGTGGGTACCTTTGCCACTGTTCCACCCCTTGTGTATTGCGCTGTCATGGTGAATTTGTAACAGTGTAAGATACACTGCCGTTTAGGATACACTGCCACGCTACACCCGTCTGGCAAGAAGCGGGTCAGGGTGGAGGTGATCGTGGAGTATGTGTGTGTGTGTGTTAGAGAGTGTGTGTTCCCCATCCAAAACAGCAGATTAACATTTATTGAAATGACTCATGTAATGGATGCAGCTCTGCAGAGTGGTCACTAGTTGGCACAGCCACAAAGTCATACAATTTTAAGCCTAACCCGAAACTTAACCCTAACATTCCCCAACCTAATGCCTAACCCCACCTTAAATTAACATTTTTGTTTTCATGAATTTTTATGATATTCGCCATTTTGACTATGAATCTGGCCCATCTAGCAGAAAGCACTCAGTTCAGCCTCCAGGGCAAGACACATGACAATAAACCTGATCCTAAACAGAGGGATTTTCTGTGTTTTTCATCCTCTTCCTGGTGTGTGTGTGTGTGTCCTGGCCTGGACGGGCGCAGACAAACAGTCTGCAGCTGCAGGCGGGAGGCTAAGCAGGTAGCCAATGGCTGGATCACCTTACACACCTTGTGACCCATTCAGCACCCTTGGTAAATAGATAGAGATAGACACGGACAGACAGACACACACACACCTCAATACACACACCACTCACAAACATTGTATCATATGACTACAGAAGCTGTAGGGGATCTTTTCTGGTTGATGGGGGTTTTCACCATGGATCATTTTGGAATAGACTGTGTGTTCCAAAGGGAATCCCTGGGGAGAGCTGTGTGTGTGTGTGTGTGTGTGTGTGTGTGTGTGTGTGTGTGTGTGTGTGTGTGTGTGTGTGTGTGTGTGTGTGTGTGTGTGTGTGTGTGTGTGTGTGTCTGCATGTGTGTGTGCACGTGTGAGAAAGTGTGTGTTTGTGCATGTGTGTGCTTGTGCATGTGTGTGCTTGTGTATGTGTGTGTTTGTGCATGCTTGCCTCCATGTGTGTGCATGTGTGTGTGTTCATGTGTGTGTGTGTAAAACCCATTACCTTGCCCTATCTTGTGCGTTTTGAGTCTGGGTTCAAAAGACAGTTTAACAGACTCCAGACACTGGAAGGTTGGCACGTGTTTGAGGGAGGGAGTGAGGAACGGGGTGAAGATGGTCCTGTGTGCCTGAGTGGGTAATGCATGGAGTTGTGGGTTTGATTCCCACAGAGGAACAGTACAAAACAACAAAAGTTAGTCGCTCTTGATAAGAGCATCTGTAAAATTACTCAAATGTATGGGGGATTCTGTTTTTTACTGTGTTTAATGGACTTCAGATGCACTTGGATCAAATGAGGAAGCGTTTTTGCCCTTTTATGTTAGAGAACTACAAATACACAGAAGCATTTCGTTTGTCTATAGAGAAAATGTGAGGAGTGTATGTCAAGGGTGTTAGCGAGTTGTGTGTTTATGTCAAGTCTTAGAGGGTATTCTCGTCAACAATCCTTTTAAAATGAAGACTAACAATTATTTGAGTGTAAACTGTGCGCTATTTGTGTGAGTTTTACAAGGCTGTGCAATGGGTGCTGTGAGTATGTGGAGAGAGGGAAAAGAAAGCTTGTCCTTGGTTTCCATGAGTGTGAAGCCCGGAATGTTGCAGTATATTTCCCACAGCCTGGAACACACACAGACACGCAGACCACTGGCGTACTGGACACAGTAACCCTCTAAAAAGTCATCCATAACCCTTTTTAATTTCCATATGTTCTAGCAAGCTAAGTGTTTGTTTCTTGGGCTTAAGGAATGTGACAAAAAAAGTGCCTTGGAAAATAAAATGTAACTGATTGAAAATATAAGGGATTATCGGTGAACAAACGCCGTGGTCGAGGCTACGACAGTGGCAGTGCAATGAGTGGAGCTTCCTCAGCACTCTTAGAGAAGAGTGCTGAACCAAACATGTTTCTATAGCTTGCTTCATATATGGAACCCCTAAAAGTTCTATAGTTCGTTTGTTTGGTTACCAAGGCAACTACTGTTGCTATCTAGTAAACTTGCTAGCTACTTCAGTGGATGTTGAACACATTTCTACCTGCAAATGAACACATTTCTAACAGGAAACGTGTTCAATTATATCCATGGTATAAAAGGGATAATCAACTCGGGGCTCTACACGTTTTCTGGAAAATAATGTAACACCTTGGAAGGTTAGTTTCACCTCGCTAGCGTGTGGTGGGACACACCTTTTAAGATCCTGGATGCTGATTGGACAAGCAGCGTTCCAAGTCGTGTTGTATTGGCACAGACACACCTACGCCTGCTAACAGTTCCATCTGAAAATTATCATTGCGCCTCCATAAGAATATCATGTTGATGTTGCTGTCTGAATCATCTCTTGTATTTATTTATACCAACTCGTACATTATTTCCCCTGGCTTCCAGCCTAGCATTTAGTTTGGTACAGTGGGAGTTAATATAAGCCTTGCCGGCTGCCTGTCAGACCACGGAAACAATGTTTCACATTTTTATTTAGATATCTGTAGTACCGTACATAGAGTGAACTGTGCCCAGATGAGACGAGACAACTTTTTCTCAGCCACTCAAAATGACCCATCAACGTCATTATCATGGACATATCCAAGTAAATGCCTGTAGAAAAAAAAGCTCAAACAAACAAAAATTCAGCTAGTGTACTGTCATTTCAGGTTCAGTGTTTGACCTGACTGAGTTACCTGAAGTTAGCTACTTTGCTACCTAGCTAGCAAATGACAAGAACGTTTGCTATCCAGCCTGCATATCAACCGTTTTGTTTAGAATGGACAACCAGTCCTTTTGCATAGCAACTATGCAAAAAGAATTAACAACTGGGTCACGTTTGTAGCAACATGACCGAAAGAACTAACAACCAGATTTTTTTCCGGACCATATGTTCTGGTGGGAAAATGAAATTGTATGAATGGACTTATCAAAATAAAGTTTTCATGAAAACACGTAATTCATTGCTATTTTAAATATGTTAATAACGTTTTATAAAAGCAATAAGGCATGCGAGGCAGTGCTGTGTCATGAATTCCGCTACTGCGCCATTTACCTGTGACTGTATTCATGATACAGCACTGCCTCTTGTGCCTAATTGCTTAATTAAATAATAGACAAAAGAATAACAGCATATTTTAAAAATAATTTACTGTCATTATATGCAAACATAGTTTGGAAATATGCACTCGTGGCCAGGCAGGCATCTCTTTGTTTGAATGACGGCCCATGTCAACTCTGGCTGACTTCTTCACAATACAAAAGTGACAATACAATACACTTTGTCCAATAGTTACAGTGAACAACAAAAACATGTCTTCTGCTCTGTTCTCAACCACCCAAACAGCAGACCACATACAGTTGAGATGAGCACAGGTTCAAGCAGCGCCCCTGGATGGAGAGCATGTTGTGGGGTCAAGGGCCTTTCTCACGGGCCCAACAGTAGCGGAATGTTTTGAGGATGCCAACCCAGCAGCCCTCCAGCTGTTAAATCAACTTTGATCTGGTGATGCATTGGGCAAACTGCACCACCCTCTGGAGAGCCCTGCGGTGCAGTTGCTGTACCAGGCGATGACACAGCCCGACAGGATTGTGCGTCTGTAAAAGTTTGTGAGGGTCTTAGGGGCCAAGCCACATTTATTCAGCCTCCTGAGGTTGTCTGTGTCGGTGGACCATTTCAGATTGACAGTGTTGTGTAAGCCGAGGAACTTGACGCTTTCACCTTCTCCACAGCGGCTCCGTCGATGGGGCGTACTCCCTCTGCTGTCTCCGGAAGTCAATGATCAGCTCCTTTGTTTTGTTGACGTTGAGGGAGAGGTTATTTTTCCTGGCACCACTCCGCCAGGGCCCTCAACTCCTCCCTGTAGTCTGGCTCGTCATTGTTGGCAATGACTAAAAGCCACATTTTTAAAGCACAAAAAAACAGTGGCCACGCAGTCATGGGTGAAAAGGGAAAACAGGAGGGGGGCTGAGCACGCACCCTTGTGGGGCCCCTTTGTTGAGGATCAGCATAGTGGAGTTGTTGTTTCCTACCTTCACCACCTAGGGGCGGCCCATCAGGAAGTCCAGGACCCAGTTGCACAGGGTGGGGTTCAGACCCAGGGCCCCGAGCTTAATGTTGAGTTTGGAGGGTACTATGGTTTTGAAGGCTGAGCTATAGTCAATGAACAGCATTCTTACATAGATATTCCTATTGTCCAGATGGGATAGGGTGACAGGTAAGGTGGAGGTGATTTGATCCTTAACTAGCCTCCAAAAGCACAGTACTACGGTGTGATAGTAATATAGTTACGTTACCTTACATTTCTTGGGTACAGGAACAATGGTGGACATCTTGAAGCAAGTGGGGACAGCAGACTGGGATAGGGAGAGATTGAATATGTCCGTAAACACTCCAGCCAGCTGGTCTGCACATGCTCTGAGGACGAGGCTAGGGATGCCGTCTGGGCCGGCAGCCTTACAAGGGTTAACACGCCTAAATGTCTTACTCACGTCAGCCACGGAAAACGAGAGCCTACAGTCCTTGGTAGCGGGCCGCGTCGGTGGCAGTGTTATCCTCAAAGTGGGCGAAGGTGTTTAATTGTCCGGGAGCAAACATCGGTGTCCACGTTGTGGCTGGTTTTTCCTTTGTAATCCGTGATTGTCTGTAGACCCTGCCACATACAGTATGTCTCGTGTCTGAGCCATTGAATTGCGATTCCACTTGGTCTCTATACTGACGGTTTGCCTGTTTGATTATCTTACAGAGGGAATAACTACACTGTTTGTATTCAACCATATTCCCAGTCACCTTACCGTGGTTAAATGCGATGGTCCACACTTTCTGTTTTTTGAGAATGCAGCCACCTATCCACGGTTTTTGGTTTGGGTAGGTTTTAATTGTCACATTGGGAACAACATCAGTTGAGAACCCGTGACGTAGAAGAACAATTGACATGCGATTGTTGTCAGCAGCAGTCGAAAGAGAGATCCTCTGCTTCTGATAGTTCTGTCGTCTTAATCAACAAACTAAATCTTACCTAAAAACACTTTGATTACATTTTTTTATTTATTGAATATTAAAACATACAATATACTTGCAGTGAAGCCACTCAACATTTACATTACATCCAATCATCTAACAGACCCCAGAGTAACTCAAAGAAGCAATCAGGGTCAACGCCCTGCTCATGAGCACATTGACAGACCTCCCACAAGGTCAAAAACGGACCCGAAACAGCGACCTATCAGCCACTGGCCCAAGCTCCCAACCGCCAAGCCACCAACCCTCCAAGAGTATATTAGTAATTAGTATATTAGTAATTGACAGACCAAGTCTCTCCAGATCTCACAACACTGCTATTTCTAGGGCCAATTTTTTATTAATGTATGCTTTTTCAGCCGTTCCTGAACCTGAGACCAGAAACAGGCTACCTGAGGGCAATACCAAAATAAATGATCTAGTGATGCTGTATCCTCTCAGCTAAATCTTCAGAGCTGCATTGATTGTATGCCCCAAATATTCAACATTCTGTTGGTGTCAAGAATTCTGTACAATTTATTTTGCTGAAAAGCACAAAGTACTGAATCTTGGGTTGTTTTATATATCAACTCATACACCCTGTGCCATAGAATCTGTACATATGTTGCAATCTATATGGCACAGCTGCCAACATCCTGGTCCTCAAATGAAGCTTGCATACATCAGGCTCATTGCTTAAAACAGTTGTTTTTATGCTAGTGGTTGTATTGATTTGGGATCTATCGCATCCCACAACTGTCTAAGACTATGTTTGAATTTTTTTTTTTTTCTCGCAAAGTATTGGTAAACTTTTGTACCATGGGGATAGTAGATTGAGATAGGCTTGTGCTTCTGCTGTTCATTAGGCCTACTCATCTTGTTGGCTGACGAAAAGTAAATGTGGACAGTTCTCCCAATATCTTCAATATGCGCCTCAGAATTGTATAAGGACGCGGCAGTTGCGTCCTCGATGTGTCTGTCTGCACTTGTAGCCTGTGAAAAAGACCCGATCATGTGACTGAGAGCCATGTGAGTGAGAGGTACTTCTGCACGCAATCAGGAGAATGGACATATAATTATTATATTCAACCTAAGGGCACAACGATCACTGGCCGCAAAAGGCATGGAACTTTTTAGGGGGCATTATGGCCACACAATGGAAATTCGAGGCGCTCGTGGTTGTCAAATTGTGAATGAGAGACTGATGAAGTGTGTACAGCCTGCGCAAAAAAATAAAGCATGGCTCATGCCTTTCATGCACATTTTTTCAAATCATCATTAGAGTCACATCATGCAGTCTTATAATGTATTAAAAATCAAAACATATAGACCAACATTTGTATCACAACAAAAGTTACATAAATAACTCTAAATTAAGCATATAGGAGTACCTATTTCTTTGTTAACTGCTCAACAGAAATCAAATCATATCAAATGTTATTTTATGCGCCGAATACAACAGGTGTAGGTAGACCTTACCGTGAAATGCTTACAACGTCTTAATGCCTTAACCAACAGTGCAGTTCAAGAAATAGAGTTAAGAAAATATTTACAAAATAAACAAAGTAAAAACTGTAATAAAAAGTATCGCAATAAAATAAGAATAACAAGGCTATATACTGAGGGTTGGTACCAAGTCAATGTGCGGGGGTACAGGTTAGTTGAGGTAATTTGTACATGTAGGTAGGGGTAAAGTAACAACGCATTCATTGCAGCTGTGCTGGTTGTAGCGTGAGTGGAAGTAGGGCGAATGCACATTTTATGGCTTATAAAAGTGTTGAACAAAGTTTTGACAGTGCTGAATTACAACTTAAACATGAACTTACTCATAAATCAGCAGCTCACAGTATCAACTTGGCTGTGCGTCCGAGGTTTCTTTTTACAGTATATGGCGCAAGGAAACTGTGCAGACACTGTGATGTGAACTATCTGATTGGCCAGCGGTAGACCTATAGTTGCACTTGATTTGCTCTCTGGGCCTGCCGGGGTAGGCAGAGTTCAACCTTCAGACACATGAAATGGTTCAAAATTGGAACACTTTGCCTTCCCGGCGCTAGTGCTGCTGAATCAAGTCCACCTACCGCCAACAGCGTAATTTTTTTTTAATAATTGGAACTTAAGTCTTTATCGTTGTTTTTTTTACAGAAATGCTTGGCGATCGACTGGTAATGCCTTGGAGATCACAATCTACCGGTTGGTGACCACTGCTATAGATAGTACATTGCATAATGAAACAATCCCTAGTAAGCTAGTGTTTTGAGGGTGGACTGACTGTATTATTTGGCATTAATTGACTGGTTTAATGCACAACAACTTTCTATCCATGCTGGGAGAGTGCAAGGGTCAAGACTACAAGTGTGTGAGAGTGCAAGGTTCAAGAGCACCTCTTCCCCTGGGGGGGGGGGGGGGGGGGGTGTTCGCGCAAAAACATGAACGCCAGAGGTGAACTCATCCATCATCCGCTAAACTACCTAATTC